>NW_027671169.1:0-485639 GCF_964165515.1 Mesoplodon bidens
CACAAGGTTCATTGCAGCACTATTTACAATAGCCAGGTAATGGAAGCAACCTAAATGCCCACAGACAGATGAATGGATAAAGATGGGGTACATATATAAAATGGAATATTACTCGGCCATAAAAAGGAATGAAACTGGGTCATTTGTAGAGACATCGATGGATCTAGAGACTGTCATACAGAATGAAGTAAGTCAGAAAGAGGAAAACAAATATTGTATATTAATGCATATATGTGGAACCTAAAAACTGGTACAGATGAACTGGTTTGCAGGGAAGAAATAGAGACACAGAGGTAGAGAACAAACGTATGGACACCAAGTGTGGGAAGCCATGGGGTGGTGGTGGTGGGATGAGTTGGGAGTTTGCGATTGACCTGTATACATGTATATGCATAAAATACATAACTAATAATAACCCGCTGTATAAAAAAGTAAATAAAATTAAATTTCAAAATTTTTAAATATAAAATTTAAAAATAAAACAGAAAAAAGTTCTTCCCTTCACACAGATGTATTTATAGGAATGAATTATTTCCATGCTTATATCTATAAATACATAAAAGAGGAATAAAATCTAACTTGAACCATAAACGAAAAAAAACCCTGAACCCACCAGTTTTACAGAGGAAAACCCTATCAGGGCACTTGCTCCAGCGGTAAACAATTCTGAAATTGGTCAGAGGTGGGGAATCATCTCCCATACAGCCAGCAACCCACCCTCCATGCAAGGAGCGTCCTCATTGCAAAGCTGGGGGACCGTGCCGAGGCATCTCTGAATAAAGGTGAGCTGAGCCCCAGGCCAGCTGCTGCTGAACTGTTCCCACCCTTCCCAGTTAAACACCTGAATATGTACAAAGGCTTGAAAGCCTAGAGGAAGGGACGTGGAGCCACACCAGCGACAGCACGCAGGCCAACTTGGTGACTGCAGGCCAGCCAGGGTGATCCTGGCCCCGGGCGCTCTTCCGGAAGCTTTCCATTGTCCTGCCTGAGATACCCCTCTTGTCCCGGCCCCCACTGCTTTTTTCCTTCCTCACCTCTGTGCGGAGAGAAATTCCAGCGGAAGGTATGGGTGACACATCCTCTTCTTTACAGGTGGCAGCCTGGGAACTCCTGCAGAAAGGCCAGCAGAACCCCACTCACACCGGGCCACCAACAAAGCTGTGGCCCCTCACTCCCTCCCACCAGCACAGCCCCGAGACTGCTGACGGGGCAGAGAATATGGAGTCAGGCACAGCTTCAGGGGCTATTGCTGCCTGGAGCGCTGTTTATATTGACCTCAACCAGGCAGACCTGGGGAGGGCCGGCCGGCAGGGTAAGGCTGGTCAGGTATGCTAATCCACAACCCTCAGGGAATCACATTGTTGAAAATGGACCTCGCTAAGGCAGAATAGAAGCCAAGGAAAATAAGGACACAATGCCATTTGCAGCACCGTAGATGAGTCTAGAGGTAATCACGTGACTTGGAGTAAGTCAGAAAGTGAAAGACACATATCATTTCATATCACTTATAGGTGTTACCTAAAATAGAAACCAGGGCAGTCACTTCCACTGAGAAGTGCAATCATAGATTCATTCAACAAACTTATGGTTCACCAATGGAAAGGTGTGAGGATTGGTTTCATTACGATATCGGGGTTAACAGACATATACAAACAGAGGTGACATATATAATCACCAAAGACCTACGGAATACCAAGAGAAGACTACTCAACATTCTGTCATAACGTACATGGGAAAAGGATCCCAGGAAGAACAGACATCTGTATATGTGTAAAAGAACCACATCTTCCACACCTACAACAAGCCAAACATTGTAATCAAACTTGCTATAATAAAAAATAAAAAAAATTAAATTAAAAATACGAACAAGAAATAGGGAGTCACACTTGAGGGGCTTTCTCCTGGCACATTCCATTCAAAATTCCAATCTAGAACACGACATCCATTGAGGCTCTGTTGCCCTAGTAACCAGATGTGTTAAGGGAGAACTGGTGCCACCTAGTGGCCGTTTCATACAACAGCAGCTTTTATCCCAGTGCTAAGGTCAGTTGATATTCAAAATCATTGCAGGCCTGTAAATGACACCTGCCCTGAAAACAAATCCTGGGGCCACATATCGACCAAAAAATTTAAAGGACGTCCATATTTCAAAACGACCATTTCAAAAGGCATATTTTATGCACATTAGTGTTCTGCTCCTTTTTCTTTCTTTCTTTTTTGGTTAAAAACACGGGAATGGAAAAACGCATCCCTCAGAAGGGGCGAAAATAGTTGCAAACGAATCAATGGACAAAGGTTTAATCTCCAATATATATAAACAGCTCATGCAGCTTATTAAGAAAACAAACAACCCAATACAAAAATGGGCAGAAGATCTAAAGAGACGTTTCTTCAAAGAAGACACAGAGATGGCCAAGACGCACATGAAAAGCTGCTCAAGAGCACTAATTATTAGAGAAATGCAAATCAAAACTACAATGAGGTATCACATCACACCTGTTAGAATCGGCATCATCAGAAAATCTACAAACAACAAATTCTGGGGAGGGTGTGGACAAAAGGAGCCCTCTTCCACTATTGGTGGGAATGTAAATTGATACAGTCACTATGGAGAACAGTATGGAGTTTCCTTTAAAAAACTAGAAATAGAATTACTATCTGACCCAGCAATCCCACTTATGGGCATATACCCAGAGACAACCATAAATCAAAAAGGCACATTCACCACAAGGTTCATTGCAGCACTATTTACAATAGCCAGGTAATGGAAGCAACCTAAATGCCCACAGACAGATGAATGGATAAAGATGGGGTACATATATAAAATGGAATATTACTCGGCCATAAAAAGGAATGAAACTGGGTCATTTGTAGAGACATCGATGGATCTAGAGACTGTCATACAGAATGAAGTAAGTCAGAAAGAGGAAAACAAATATTGTATATTAATGCATATATGTGGAACCTAAAAAATGGTACAGATGAACTGGTTTGCAGGGAAGAAATAGAGACACAGAGGTAGAGAACAAACGTATGGACACCAAGTGTGGGAAGCCCTGGGGTGGTGGTGGTGGGATGAGTTGGGAGTTTGCGATTGACCTGTATACATGTATATGCATAAAATACATAACTAATAATAACCCGCTGTATAAAAAAGTAAATAAAATTAAATTTCAAAATTTTAAAATATAAAATTTAAAAATAAAACAGAAAAAAGTTCTTCCCTTCACACAGATGTATTTATAGGAATGAATTATTTCCATGCTTATATCTATAAATACATAAAAGAGGAATAAAATCTAACTTGAACCATAAAAGAAAAAAAACCCTGAACCCACCAGTTTTACAGAGGAAAACCCTATCAGGGCACTTGCTCCAGCGGTAAACAATTCTGAAATTGGTCACAGGTGGGGAATCATCTCCCATACAGCCAGCAACCCACCCCCCATGCAAGGAGCGTCCTCATTGCAAAGCTGGGGGACCGTGCCGAGGCATCTCTGAATACAGGTGAGCTGAGCCCCAGGCCAGCTGCTGCTGAACTGTTCCCACCCTTCCCAGGTAAAACACCTGAATATGTACAAAGGCTTGAAAGCCTAGAGGAAGGGCCGTGGAGCCACACGAGCGACAGCACGCAGGCCAACTTGGTGACTGCAGGCCAGCCAGGATGATCCTGGCCCCGGGCGCTCTTCCGGAAGCTTTCCATTGTCCTGCCTGAGATACCCCTCTTGTCCCGGCCCCCACTGCTTTTTTCCTTCCTCACCTCTGTCCGGAGAGAAATTCCAGCGGAAGGTATGGGTGACACATCCTCTTCTTTACAGGTGGCAGCCTGGCAACTCCTGCAGAAAGGCCAGCAGAACCCCACTCACACCGGGCCACCAACAAAGCTGTGGCCCCTCACTCCCTCCCACCAGCACAGCCCCGAGACTGCTGACGGGGCAGAGAATATGGAGTCAGGCACAGCTTCAGGGGCTATTGCTGCCTGGAGCGCTGTTTATATTAACCTCAACCAGGCAGACCTGGGGAGGGCCGGCCGGCAGGGTAAGGCTGCCCAGGTCAGCTAATCCACAACCCTCAGGGAATCACATTGTTGAAAATGGACCTCGCTAAGGCAGAATAGAAGCCAAGGAAAATAAGGACACAATGCCATTTGCAGCACCGTAGATGAGTCTAGAGGTAATCACGTGACTTGGAGTAAGTCAGAAAGTGAAAGACACATATCATTTCATATCACTTATAGGTGTTACCTAAAATAGAAACCAGGGCAGTCACTTCCACTGAGAAGTGCAATCATAGATTCATTAAACAACTTATGGTTCACCAATGGAAAGGTGTGAGGATTGGTTTCATTACGATATCGGGGTTAACAGACATATACAAACAGAGGTGACATATATAATCACCAAAGACCTACGGAATACCAAGAGAAGACTACTCAACATTCTGTCATAACGTACATGGGAAAAGGATCCCAGGAAGAACAGACATCTGTATATGTGTAAAAGAACCACATCTTCCACACCTACAACAAGCCAAACATTGTAATCAAACTTGCTATAATAAAAAATAAAAAAAATTAAATTAAAAATACGAACAAGAAATAGGGAGTCACACTTGAGGGGCTTTCTCCTGGCACATTCCATTCTAAATTCCAATCTAGAACACGATGTCCATTGAGGCTCTGTTGCCCTAGTAACCAGATGTGTTAAGGGAGAACTGCTGCCAGCTAGTGGCCGTTTCACACAACAGCAGCTTTAATCCCAGGGCTAATGGTCAGTTGATATTCAAAATCATTGCAGGCCTGTAAATGACACCTGCCCTGAAAACAAATCCTGGGGCCACATATCGACCAAAAAATTTAAAGGACGTCCATATTTCAAAACGACCGTTTCAAAAGGCATATTTTATGCACATTAGTGTTCTGCTCCTTTTTCTTTCTTTCTTTTTTGGTTAAAAACACGGGAATGGAAAAACGCATCCCTCAGAAGGGGCGAAAATAGTTGCAAACGAATCAATGGACAAAGGTTTAATCTCCAATATATATAAACAGCTCATGCAGCTTATTAAGAAAACAAACAACCCAATACAAAAATGGGCAGAAGATCTAAAGAGACGTTTCTTCAAAGAAGACACAGAGATGGCCAAGACGCACATGAAAAGCTGCTCAAGAGCACTAATTATTAGAGAAATGCAAATCAAAACTACAATGAGGTATCACCTCACACCTGTTAGAATCGGCATCATCAGAAAATCTACAGACAACAAATTCTGGGGAGGGTGTGGACAAAAGGAGCCCTCTTCCACTATTGGTGGGAAGGTAAATTGATACAGTCACTATGGAGAACAGTATGGAGTTTCCTTTAAAAAACTAGAAATAGAATTACCATCTGACCCAGCAATCCCACTTTTGGGCATATACCCAGAGACAACCATAAATCAAAAAGGCACATTCACCACAAGGTTCATTGCAGCACTATTTACAATAGCCAGGTAATGGAAGCAACCTAAATGCCCACAGACAGATGAATGGATAAAGATGGGGTACATATATAAAATGGAATATTACTCGGCCATAAAAAGGAATGAAACTGGGTCATTTGTAGAGACATCGATGGATCTAGAGACTGTCATACAGAATGAAGTAAGTCAGAAAGAGGAAAACAAATATTGTATATTAATGCATATATGTGGAACCTAAAAACTGGTATAGATGAACTGGTTTGCAGGGAAGAAATAGAGACACAGAGGTAGAGAACAAACGTATGGACACCAAGTGTGGGAAGCCATGGGGTGGTGGTGGTGGGATGAGTTGGGAGTTTGCGATTGACCTGTATACATGTATATGCATAAAATACATAACTAATAATAACCCGCTGTATAAAAAAGTAAATAAAATTAAATTTCAAAATTTTTAAATATAAAATTTAAAAATAAAACAGAAAAAAGTTCTTCCCTTCACACAGATGTATTTATAGGAATGAATTATTTCCATGCTTATATCTATAAATACATAAAAGAGGAATAAAATCTAACTTGAACCATAAACGAAAAAAAACCCTGAACCCACCAGTTTTACAGAGGAAAACCCTATCAGGGCACTTGCTCCAGCGGTAAACAATTCTGAAATTGGTCAGAGGTGGGGAATCATCTCCCATACAGCCAGCAACCCACCCTCCATGCAAGGAGCGTCCTCATTGCAAAGCTGGGGGACCGTGCCGAGGCATCTCTGAATAAAGGTGAGCTGAGCCCCAGGCCAGCTGCTGCTGAACTGTTCCCACCCTTCCCAGTTAAACACCTGAATATGTACAAAGGCTTGAAAGCCTAGAGGAAGGGACGTGGAGCCACACCAGCGACAGCACGCAGGCCAACTTGGTGACTGCAGGCCAGCCAGGGTGATCCTGGCCCCGGGCGCTCTTCCGGAAGCTTTCCATTGTCCTGCCTGAGATACCCCTCTTGTCCCGGCCCCCACTGCTTTTTTCCTTCCTCACCTCTGTGCGGAGAGAAATTCCAGCGGAAGGTATGGGTGACACATCCTCTTCTTTACAGGTGGCAGCCTGGGAACTCCTGCAGAAAGGCCAGCAGAACCCCACTCACACCGGGCCACCAACAAAGCTGTGGCCCCGAACTCCCTCCCACCAGCACAGCCCCGAGACTGCTGACGGGGCAGAGAATATGGAGTCAGGCACAGCTTCAGGGGCTATTGCTGCCTGGAGCGCTGTTTATATTGACCTCAACCAGGCAGACCTGGGGAGGGCCGGCCGGCAGGGTAAGGCTGCCCAGGTATGCTAATCCACAACCCTCAGGGAATCACATTGTTGAAAATGGACCTCGCTAAGGCAGAATAGAAGCCAAGGAAAATAAGGACACAATGCCATTTGCAGCACCGTAGATGAGTCTAGAGGTAATCACGTGACTTGGAGTAAGTCAGAAAGTGAAAGACACATATCATTTCATATCACTTATAGGTGTTACCTAAAATAGAAACCAGGGCAGTCACTTCCACTGAGAAGTGCAATCATAGATTCATTCAACAAACTTATGGTTCACCAATGGAAAGGTGTGAGGATTGGTTTCATTACGATATCGGGGTTAACAGACATATACAAACAGAGGTGACATATATAATCACCAAAGACCTACGGAATACCAAGAGAAGACTACTCAACATTCTGTCATAACGTACATGGGAAAAGGATCCCAGGAAGAACAGACATCTGTATATGTGTAAAAGAACCACATCTTCCACACCTACAACAAGCCAAACATTGTAATCAAACTTGCTATAATAAAAAATAAAAAAAATTAAATTAAAAATACGAACAAGAAATAGGGAGTCACACTTGAGGGGCTTTCTCCTGGCACATTCCATTCAAAATTCCAATCTAGAACACGACATCCATTGAGGCTCTGTTGCCCTAGTAACCAGATGAGTTAAGGGAGAACTGGTGCCACCTAGTGGCCGTTTCATACAACAGCAGCTTTTATCCCAGTGCTAAGGTCAGTTGATATTCAAAATCATTGCAGGCCTGTAAATGACACCTGCCCTGAAAACAAATCCTGGGGCCACATATCGACCAAAAAATTTAAAGGACGTCCATATTTCAAAACGACCATTTCAAAAGGCATATTTTATGCACATTAGTGTTCTGCTCCTTTTTCTTTCTTTCTTTTTTGGTTAAAAACACGGGAATGGAAAAACGCATCCCTCAGAAGGGGCGAAAATAGTTGCAAACGAATCAATGGACAAAGGTTTAATCTCCAATATATATAAACAGCTCATGCAGCTTATTAAGAAAACAAACAACCCAATACAAAAATGGGCAGAAGATCTAAAGAGACGTTTCTTCAAAGAAGACACAGAGATGGCCAAGACGCACATGAAAAGCTGCTCAAGAGCACTAATTATTAGAGAAATGCAAATCAAAACTACAATGAGGTATCACATCACACCTGTTAGAATCGGCATCATCAGAAAATCTACAAACAACAAATTCTGGGGAGGGTGTGGACAAAAGGAGCCCTCTTCCACTATTGGTGGAAATGTAAATTGATACAGTCACTATGGAGAACAGTATGGAGTTTCCTTTAAAAAACTAGAAATAGAATTACTATCTGACCCAGCAATCCCACTTATGGGCATATACCCAGAGACAACCATAAATCAAAAAGGCACATTCACCACAAGGTTCATTGCAGCACTATTTACAATAGCCAGGTAATGGAAGCAACCTAAATGCCCACAGACAGATGAATGGATAAAGATGGGGTACATATATAAAATGGAATATTACTCGGCCATAAAAAGGAATGAAACTGGGTCATTTGTAGAGACATCGATGGATCTAGAGACTGTCATACAGAATGAAGTAAGTCAGAAAGAGGAAAACAAATATTGTATATTAATGCATATATGTGGAACCTAAAAAATGGTACAGATGAACTGGTTTGCAGGGAAGAAATAGAGACACAGAGGTAGAGAACAAACGTATGGACACCAAGTGTGGGAAGCCCTGGGGTGGTGGTGGTGGGATGAGTTGGGAGTTTGCGATTGACCTGTATACATGTATATGCATAAAATACATAACTAATAATAACCCGCTGTATAAAAAAGTAAATAAAATTAAATTTCAAAATTTTAAAATATAAAATTTAAAAATAAAACAGAAAAAAGTTCTTCCCTTCACACAGATGTATTTATAGGAATGAATTATTTCCATGCTTATATCTATAAATACATAAAAGAGGAATAAAATCTAACTTGAACCATAAAAGAAAAAAAACCCTGAACCCACCAGTTTTACAGAGGAAAACCCTATCAGGGCACTTGCTCCAGCGGTAAACAATTCTGAAATTGGTCACAGGTGGGGAATCATCTCCCATACAGCCAGCAACCCACCCCCCATGCAAGGAGCGTCCTCATTGCAAAGCTGGGGGACCGTGCCGAGGCATCTCTGAATACAGGTGAGCTGAGCCCCAGGCCAGCTGCTGCTGAACTGTTCCCACCCTTCCCAGGTAAAACACCTGAATATGTACAAAGGCTTGAAAGCCTAGAGGAAGGGCCGTGGAGCCACACGAGCGACAGCACGCAGGCCAACTTGGTGACTGCAGGCCAGCCAGGATGATCCTGGCCCCGGGCGCTCTTCCGGAAGCTTTCCATTGTCCTGCCTGAGATACCCCTCTTGTCCCGGCCCCCACTGCTTTTTTCCTTCCTCACCTCTGTCCGGAGAGAAATTCCAGCGGAAGGTATGGGTGACACATCCTCTTCTTTACAGGTGGCAGCCTGGCAACTCCTGCAGAAAGGCCAGCAGAACCCCACTCACACCGGGCCACCAACAAAGCTGTGGCCCCTCACTCCCTCCCACCAGCACAGCCCCGAGACTGCTGACGGGGCAGAGAATATGGAGTCAGGCACAGCTTCAGGGGCTATTGCTGCCTGGAGCGCTGTTTATATTGACCTCAACCAGGCAGACCTGGGGAGGGCCGGCCGGCAGGGTAAGGCTGCCCAGGTCAGCTAATCCACAACCCTCAGGGAATCACATTGTTGAAAATGGACCTCGCTAAGGCAGAATAGAAGCCAAGGAAAATAAGGACACAATGCCATTTGCAGCACCGTAGATGAGTCTAGAGGTAATCACGTGACTTGGAGTAAGTCAGAAAGTGAAAGACACATATCATTTCATATCACTTATAGGTGTTACCTAAAATAGAAACCAGGGCAGTCACTTCCACTGAGAAGTGCAATCATAGATTCATTAAACAACTTATGGTTCACCAATGGAAAGGTGTGAGGATTGGTTTCATTACGATATCAGGGTTAACAGACATATACAAACAGAGGTGACATATATAATCACCAAAGACCTACGGAATACCAAGAGAAGACTACTCAACATTCTGTCATAACGTACATGGGAAAAGGATCCCAGGAAGAACAGACATCTGTATATGTGTAAAAGAACCACATCTTCCACACCTACAACAAGCCAAACATTGTAATCAAACTTGCTATAATAAAAAATAAAAAAAATTAAATTAAAAATACGAACAAGAAATAGGGAGTCACACTTGAGGGGCTTTCTCCCGGCACATTCCATTCAAAATTCCAATCTAGAACATGACATCCATTGAGGCTCTGTTGCCCTAGTAACCAGATGTGTTAAGGGAGAACTGGTGCCACCTAGTGGCCGTTTCACACAACAGCAGCTTTTATCCCAGTGCTAAGGTCAGTTGATATTCAAAATCTTTGCAGGCCTGTAAATGACACCTGCCCTGAAAACAAATCCTGGGGCCACATATCGACCAAAAAATTTAAAGGACGTCCATATTTCAAAACGACCATTTCAAAAGGCATATTTTATGCACATTAGTGTTCTGCTCCTTTTTCTTTCTTTCTTTTTTGGTTAAAAACACGGGAATGGAAAAACGCATCCCTCAGAAGGGGCGAAAATAGTTGCAAACGAATCAATGGACAAAGGTTTAATCTCCAATATATATAAACAGCTCATGCAGCTTATTAAGAAAACAAACAACCCAATACAAAAATGGGCAGAAGATCTAAAGAGACGTTTCTTCAAAGAAGACACAGAGATGGCCAAGACGCACATGAAAAGCAGCTCAAGAGCACTAATTATTAGAGAAATGCAAATCAAAACTACAATGAGGTATCACCTCACACCTGTTAGAATCGGCATCATCAGAAAATCTACAGACAACAAATTCTGGGGAGGGTGTGGACAAAAGGAGCCCTCTTCCACTATTGGTGGGAAGGTAAATTGATACAGTCACTATGGAGAACAGTATGGAGTTTCCTTTAAAAAACTAGAAATAGAATTACCATCTGACCCAGCAATCCCACTTTTGGGCATATACCCAGAGACAACCATAAATCAAAAAGGCACATTCACCACAAGGTTCATTGCAGCACTATTTACAATAGCCAGGTAATGGAAGCAACCTAAATGCCCACAGACAGATGAATGGATAAAGATGGGGTACATATATAAAATGGAATATTACTCGGCCATAAAAAGGAATGAAACTGGGTCATTTGTAGAGACATCGATGGATCTAGAGACTGTCATACAGAATGAAGTAAGTCAGAAAGAGGAAAACAAATATTGTATATTAATGCATATATGTGGAACCTAAAAACTGGTACAGATGAACTGGTTTGCAGGGAAGAAATAGAGACACAGAGGTAGAGAACAAACGTATGGACACCAAGTGTGGGAAGCCATGGGGTGGTGGTGGTGGGATGAGTTGGGAGTTTGCGATTGACCTGTATACATGTATATGCATAAAATACATAACTAATAATAACCCGCTGTATAAAAAAGTAAATAAAATTAAATTTCAAAATTTTAAAATATAAAATTTAAAAATAAAACAGAAAAAAGTTCTTCCCTTCACACAGATGTATTTATAGGAATGAATTATTTCCATGCTTATATCTATAAATACATAAAAGAGGAATAAAATCTAACTTGAACCATAAACGAAAAAAAACCCTGAACCCACCAGTTTTACAGAGGAAAACCCTATCAGGGCACTTGCTCCAGCGGTAAACAATTCTGAAATTGGTCAGAGGTGGGGAATCATCTCCCATACAGCCAGCAACCCACCCTCCATGCAAGGAGCGTCCTCATTGCAAAGCTGGGGGACCGTGCCGAGGCATCTCTGAATACAGGTGAGCTGAGCCCCAGGCCAGCTGCTGCTGAACTGTTCCCACCCTTCCCAGGTAAAACACCTGAATATGTACAAAGGCTTGAAAGCCTAGAGGAAGGGCCGTGGAGCCACACGAGCGACAGCACGCAGGCCAACTTGGTGACTGCAGGCCAGCCAGGATGATCCTGGCCCCGGGCGCTCTTCCGGAAGCTTTCCATTGTCCTGCCTGAGATACCCCTCTTGTCCCGGCCCCCACTGCTTTTTTCCTTCCTCACCTCTGTCCGGAGAGAAATTCCAGCGGAAGGTATGGGTGACACATCCTCTTCTTTACAGGTGGCAGCCTGGCAACTCCTGCAGAAAGGCCAGCAGAACCCCACTCACACCGGGCCACCAACAAAGCTGTGGCCCCTCACTCCCTCCCACCAGCACAGCCCCGAGACTGCTGACGGGGCAGAGAATATGGAGTCAGGCACAGCTTCAGGGGCTATTGCTGCCTGGAGCGCTGTTTATATTGACCTCAACCAGGCAGACCTGGGGAGGGCCGGCCGGCAGGGTAAGGCTGCCCAGGTCAGCTAATCCACAACCCTCAGGGAATCACATTGTTGAAAATGGACCTCGCTAAGGCAGAATAGAAGCCAAGGAAAATAAGGACACAATGCCATTTGCAGCACCGTAGATGAGTCTAGAGGTAATCACGTGACTTGGAGTAAGTCAGAAAGTGAAAGACACATATCATTTCATATCACTTATAGGTGTTACCTAAAATAGAAACCAGGGCAGTCACTTCCACTGAGAAGTGCAATCATAGATTCATTAAACAACTTATGGTTCACCAATGGAAAGGTGTGAGGATTGGTTTCATTACGATATCGGGGTTAACAGACATATACAAACAGAGGTGACATATATAATCACCAAAGACCTACGGAATACCAAGAGAAGACTACTCAACATTCTGTCATAACGTACATGGGAAAAGGATCCCAGGAAGAACAGACATCTGTATATGTGTAAAAGAACCACATCTTCCACACCTACAACAAGCCAAACATTGTAATCAAACTTGCTATAATAAAAAATAAAAAAAATTAAATTAAAAATACGAACAAGAAATAGGGAGTCACACTTGAGGGGCTTTCTCCCGGCACATTCCATTCAAAATTCCAATCTAGAACATGACATCCATTGAGGCTCTGTTGCCCTAGTAACCAGATGTGTTAAGGGAGAACTGGTGCCACCTAGTGGCCGTTTCACACAACAGCAGCTTTTATCCCAGTGCTAAGGTCAGTTGATATTCAAAATCTTTGCAGGCCTGTAAATGACACCTGCCCTGAAAACAAATCCTGGGGCCACATATCGACCAAAAAATTTAAAGGACGTCCATATTTCAAAACGACCATTTCAAAAGGCATATTTTATGCACATTAGTGTTCTGCTCCTTTTTCTTTCTTTCTTTTTTGGTTAAAAACACGGGAATGGAAAAACGCATCCCTCAGAAGGGGCGAAAATAGTTGCAAACGAATCAATGGACAAAGGTTTAATCTCCAATATATATAAACAGCTCATGCAGCTTATTAAGAAAACAAACAACCCAATACAAAAATGGGCAGAAGATCTAAAGAGACGTTTCTTCAAAGAAGACACAGAGATGGCCAAGACGCACATGAAAAGCTGCTCAAGAGCACTAATTATTAGAGAAATGCAAATCAAAACTACAATGAGGTATCACCTCACACCTGTTAGAATCGGCATCATCAGAAAATCTACAGACAACAAATTCTGGGGAGGGTGTGGACAAAAGGAGCCCTCTTCCACTATTGGTGGGAATGTAAATTGATACAGTCACTATGGAGAACAGTATGGAGTTTCCTTTAAAAAACTAGAAATAGAATTACCATCTGACCCAGCAATCCCACTTTTGGGCATATACCCAGAGACAACCATAAATCAAAAAGGCACATTCACCACAAGGTTCATTGCAGCACTATTTACAATAGCCAGGTAATGGAAGCAACCTAAATGCCCACAGACAGATGAATGGATAAAGATGGGGTACATATATAAAATGGAATATTACTCGGCCATAAAAAGGAATGAAACTGGGTCATTTGTAGAGACATCGATGGATCTAGAGACTGTCATACAGAATGAAGTAAGTCAGAAAGAGGAAAACAAATATTGTATATTAATGCATATATGTGGAACCTAAAAACTGGTACAGATGAACTGGTTTGCAGGGAAGAAATAGAGACACAGAGGTAGAGAACAAACGTATGGACACCAAGTGTGGGAAGCCATGGGGTGGTGGTGGTGGGATGAGTTGGGAGTTTGCGATTGACCTGTATACATGTATATGCATAAAATACATAACTAATAATAACCCGCTGTATAAAAAAGTAAATAAAATTAAATTTCAAAATTTTTAAATATAAAATTTAAAAATAAAACAGAAAAAAGTTCTTCCCTTCACACAGATGTATTTATAGGAATGAATTATTTCCATGCTTATATCTATAAATACATAAAAGAGGAATAAAATCTAACTTGAACCATAAACGAAAAAAAACCCTGAACCCACCAGTTTTACAGAGGAAAACCCTATCAGGGCACTTGCTCCAGCGGTAAACAATTCTGAAATTGGTCAGAGGTGGGGAATCATCTCCCATACAGCCAGCAACCCACCCTCCATGCAAGGAGCGTCCTCATTGCAAAGCTGGGGGACCGTGCCGAGGCATCTCTGAATAAAGGTGAGCTGAGCCCCAGGCCAGCTGCTGCTGAACTGTTCCCACCCTTCCCAGTTAAACACCTGAATATGTACAAAGGCTTGAAAGCCTAGAGGAAGGGACGTGGAGCCACACCAGCGACAGCACGCAGGCCAACTTGGTGACTGCAGGCCAGCCAGGGTGATCCTGGCCCCGGGCGCTCTTCCGGAAGCTTTCCATTGTCCTGCCTGAGATACCCCTCTTGTCCCGGCCCCCACTGCTTTTTTCCTTCCTCACCTCTGTGCGGAGAGAAATTCCAGCGGAAGGTATGGGTGACACATCCTCTTCTTTACAGGTGGCAGCCTGGGAACTCCTGCAGAAAGGCCAGCAGAACCCCACTCACACCGGGCCACCAACAAAGCTGTGGCCCCTCACTCCCTCCCACCAGCACAGCCCCGAGACTGCTGACGGGGCAGAGAATATGGAGTCAGGCACAGCTTCAGGGGCTATTGCTGCCTGGAGCGCTGTTTATATTGACCTCAACCAGGCAGACCTGGGGAGGGCCGGCCGGCAGGGTAAGGCTGGTCAGGTATGCTAATCCACAACCCTCAGGGAATCACATTGTTGAAAATGGACCTCGCTAAGGCAGAATAGAAGCCAAGGAAAATAAGGACACAATGCCATTTGCAGCACCGTAGATGAGTCTAGAGGTAATCACGTGACTTGGAGTAAGTCAGAAAGTGAAAGACACATATCATTTCATATCACTTATAGGTGTTACCTAAAATAGAAACCAGGGCAGTCACTTCCACTGAGAAGTGCAATCATAGATTCATTCAACAAACTTATGGTTCACCAATGGAAAGGTGTGAGGATTGGTTTCATTACGATATCGGGGTTAACAGACATATACAAACAGAGGTGACATATATAATCACCAAAGACCTACGGAATACCAAGAGAAGACTACTCAACATTCTGTCATAACGTACATGGGAAAAGGATCCCAGGAAGAACAGACATCTGTATATGTGTAAAAGAACCACATCTTCCACACCTACAACAAGCCAAACATTGTAATCAAACTTGCTATAATAAAAAATAAAAAAAATTAAATTAAAAATACGAACAAGAAATAGGGAGTCACACTTGAGGGGCTTTCTCCTGGCACATTCCATTCAAAATTCCAATCTAGAACACGACATCCATTGAGGCTCTGTTGCCCTAGTAACCAGATGTGTTAAGGGAGAACTGGTGCCACCTAGTGGCCGTTTCATACAACAGCAGCTTTTATCCCAGTGCTAAGGTCAGTTGATATTCAAAATCATTGCAGGCCTGTAAATGACACCTGCCCTGAAAACAAATCCTGGGGCCACATATCGACCAAAAAATTTAAAGGACGTCCATATTTCAAAACGACCATTTCAAAAGGCATATTTTATGCACATTAGTGTTCTGCTCCTTTTTCTTTCTTTCTTTTTTGGTTAAAAACACGGGAATGGAAAAACGCATCCCTCAGAAGGGGCGAAAATAGTTGCAAACGAATCAATGGACAAAGGTTTAATCTCCAATATATATAAACAGCTCATGCAGCTTATTAAGAAAACAAACAACCCAATACAAAAATGGGCAGAAGATCTAAAGAGACGTTTCTTCAAAGAAGACACAGAGATGGCCAAGACGCACATGAAAAGCTGCTCAAGAGCACTAATTATTAGAGAAATGCAAATCAAAACTACAATGAGGTATCACATCACACCTGTTAGAATCGGCATCATCAGAAAATCTACAAACAACAAATTCTGGGGAGGGTGTGGACAAAAGGAGCCCTCTTCCACTATTGGTGGGAATGTAAATTGATACAGTCACTATGGAGAACAGTATGGAGTTTCCTTTAAAAAACTAGAAATAGAATTACTATCTGACCCAGCAATCCCACTTATGGGCATATACCCAGAGACAACCATAAATCAAAAAGGCACATTCACCACAAGGTTCATTGCAGCACTATTTACAATAGCCAGGTAATGGAAGCAACCTAAATGCCCACAGACAGATGAATGGATAAAGATGGGGTACATATATAAAATGGAATATTACTCGGCCATAAAAAGGAATGAAACTGGGTCATTTGTAGAGACATCGATGGATCTAGAGACTGTCATACAGAATGAAGTAAGTCAGAAAGAGGAAAACAAATATTGTATATTAATGCATATATGTGGAACCTAAAAAATGGTACAGATGAACTGGTTTGCAGGGAAGAAATAGAGACACAGAGGTAGAGAACAAACGTATGGACACCAAGTGTGGGAAGCCCTGGGGTGGTGGTGGTGGGATGAGTTGGGAGTTTGCGATTGACCTGTATACATGTATATGCATAAAATACATAACTAATAATAACCCGCTGTATAAAAAAGTAAATAAAATTAAATTTCAAAATTTTAAAATATAAAATTTAAAAATAAAACAGAAAAAAGTTCTTCCCTTCACACAGATGTATTTATAGGAATGAATTATTTCCATGCTTATATCTATAAATACATAAAAGAGGAATAAAATCTAACTTGAACCATAAAAGAAAAAAAACCCTGAACCCACCAGTTTTACAGAGGAAAACCCTATCAGGGCACTTGCTCCAGCGGTAAACAATTCTGAAATTGGTCACAGGTGGGGAATCATCTCCCATACAGCCAGCAACCCACCCCCCATGCAAGGAGCGTCCTCATTGCAAAGCTGGGGGACCGTGCCGAGGCATCTCTGAATACAGGTGAGCTGAGCCCCAGGCCAGCTGCTGCTGAACTGTTCCCACCCTTCCCAGGTAAAACACCTGAATATGTACAAAGGCTTGAAAGCCTAGAGGAAGGGCCGTGGAGCCACACGAGCGACAGCACGCAGGCCAACTTGGTGACTGCAGGCCAGCCAGGATGATCCTGGCCCCGGGCGCTCTTCCGGAAGCTTTCCATTGTCCTGCCTGAGATACCCCTCTTGTCCCGGCCCCCACTGCTTTTTTCCTTCCTCACCTCTGTCCGGAGAGAAATTCCAGCGGAAGGTATGGGTGACACATCCTCTTCTTTACAGGTGGCAGCCTGGCAACTCCTGCAGAAAGGCCAGCAGAACCCCACTCACACCGGGCCACCAACAAAGCTGTGGCCCCTCACTCCCTCCCACCAGCACAGCCCCGAGACTGCTGACGGGGCAGAGAATATGGAGTCAGGCACAGCTTCAGGGGCTATTGCTGCCTGGAGCGCTGTTTATATTGACCTCAACCAGGCAGACCTGGGGAGGGCCGGCCGGCAGGGTAAGGCTGCCCAGGTCAGCTAATCCACAACCCTCAGGGAATCACATTGTTGAAAATGGACCTCGCTAAGGCAGAATAGAAGCCAAGGAAAATAAGGACACAATGCCATTTGCAGCACCGTAGATGAGTCTAGAGGTAATCACGTGACTTGGAGTAAGTCAGAAAGTGAAAGACACATATCATTTCATATCACTTATAGGTGTTACCTAAAATAGAAACCAGGGCAGTCACTTCCACTGAGAAGTGCAATCATAGATTCATTAAACAACTTATGGTTCACCAATGGAAAGGTGTGAGGATTGGTTTCATTACGATATCGGGGTTAACAGACATATACAAACAGAGGTGACATATATAATCACCAAAGACCTACGGAATACCAAGAGAAGACTACTCAACATTCTGTCATAACGTACATGGGAAAAGGATCCCAGGAAGAACAGACATCTGTATATGTGTAAAAGAACCACATCTTCCACACCTACAACAAGCCAAACATTGTAATCAAACTTGCTATAATAAAAAATAAAAAAAATTAAATTAAAAATACGAACAAGAAATAGGGAGTCACACTTGAGGGGCTTTCTCCCGGCACATTCCATTCAAAATTCCAATCTAGAACATGACATCCATTGAGGCTCTGTTGCCCTAGTAACCAGATGTGTTAAGGGAGAACTGGTGCCACCTAGTGGCCGTTTCACACAACAGCAGCTTTTATCCCAGTGCTAAGGTCAGTTGATATTCAAAATCTTTGCAGGCCTGTAAATGACACCTGCCCTGAAAACAAATCCTGGGGCCACATATCGACCAAAAAATTTAAAGGACGTCCATATTTCAAAACGACCATTTCAAAAGGCATATTTTATGCACATTAGTGTTCTGCTCCTTTTTCTTTCTTTCTTTTTTGGTTAAAAACACGGGAATGGAAAAACGCATCCCTCAGAAGGGGCGAAAATAGTTGCAAACGAATCAATGGACAAAGGTTTAATCTCCAATATATATAAACAGCTCATGCAGCTTATTAAGAAAACAAACAACCCAATACAAAAATGGGCAGAAGATCTAAAGAGACGTTTCTTCAAAGAAGACACAGAGATGGCCAAGACGCACATGAAAAGCTGCTCAAGAGCACTAATTATTAGAGAAATGCAAATCAAAACTACAATGAGGTATCACCTCACACCTGTTAGAATCGGCATCATCAGAAAATCTACAGACAACAAATTCTGGGGAGGGTGTGGACAAAAGGAGCCCTCTTCCACTATTGGTGGGAATGTAAATTGATACAGTCACTATGGAGAACAGTATGGAGTTTCCTTTAAAAAACTAGAAATAGAATTACCATCTGACCCAGCAATCCCACTTTTGGGCATATACCCAGAGACAACCATAAATCAAAAAGGCACATTCACCACAAGGTTCATTGCAGCACTATTTACAATAGCCAGGTAATGGAAGCAACCTAAATGCCCACAGACAGATGAATGGATAAAGATGGGGTACATATATAAAATGGAATATTACTCGGCCATAAAAAGGAATGAAACTGGGTCATTTGTAGAGACATCGATGGATCTAGAGACTGTCATACAGAATGAAGTAAGTCAGAAAGAGGAAAACAAATATTGTATATTAATGCATATATGTGGAACCTAAAAACTGGTACAGATGAACTGGTTTGCAGGGAAGAAATAGAGACACAGAGGTAGAGAACAAACGTATGGACACCAAGTGTGGGAAGCCATGGGGTGGTGGTGGTGGGATGAGTTGGGAGTTTGCGATTGACCTGTATACATGTATATGCATAAAATACATAACTAATAATAACCCGCTGTATAAAAAAGTAAATAAAATTAAATTTCAAAATTTTAAAATATAAAATTTAAAAATAAAACAGAAAAAAGTTCTTCCCTTCACACAGATGTATTTATAGGAATGAATTATTTCCATGCTTATATCTATAAATACATAAAAGAGGAATAAAATCTAACTTGAACCATAAACGAAAAAAAACCCTGAACCCACCAGTTTTACAGAGGAAAACCCTATCAGGGCACTTGCTCCAGCGGTAAACAATTCTGAAATTGGTCAGAGGTGGGGAATCATCTCCCATACAGCCAGCAACCTACCCTCCATGCAAGGAGCGTCCTCATTGCAAAGCTGGGGGACCGTGCCGAGGCATCTCTGAATAAAGGTGAGCTGAGCCCCAGGCCAGCTGCTGCTGAACTGTTCCCACCCTTCCCAGTTAAACACCTGAATATGTACAAAGGCTTGAAAGCCTAGAGGAAGGGACGTGGAGCCACACCAGCGACAGCACGCAGGCCAACTTGGTGACTGCAGGCCAGCCAGGGTGATCCTGGCCCCGGGCGCTCTTCCGGAAGCTTTCCATTGTCCTGCCTGAGATACCCCTCTTGTCCCGGCCCCCACTGCTTTTTTCCTTCCTCACCTCTGTGCGGAGAGAAATTCCAGCGGAAGGTATGGGTGACACATCCTCTTCTTTACAGGTGGCAGCCTGGGAACTCCTGCAGAAAGGCCAGCAGAACCCCACTCACACCGGGCCACCAACAAAGCTGTGGCCCCTCACTCCCTCCCACCAGCACAGCCCCGAGACTGCTGACGGGGCAGAGAATATGGAGTCAGGCACAGCTTCAGGGGCTATTGCTGCCTGGAGCGCTGTTTATATTGACCTCAACCAGGCAGACCTGGGGAGGGCCGGCCGGCAGGGTAAGGCTGGTCAGGTATGCTAATCCACAACCCTCAGGGAATCACATTGTTGAAAATGGACCTCGCTAAGGCAGAATAGAAGCCAAGGAAAATAAGGACACAATGCCATTTGCAGCACCGTAGATGAGTCTAGAGGTAATCACGTGACTTGGAGTAAGTCAGAAAGTGAAAGACACATATCATTTCATATCACTTATAGGTGTTACCTAAAATAGAAACCAGGGCAGTCACTTCCACTGAGAAGTGCAATCATAGATTCATTCAACAAACTTATGGTTCACCAATGGAAAGGTGTGAGGATTGGTTTCATTACGATATCGGGGTTAACAGACATATACAAACAGAGGTGACATATATAATCACCAAAGACCTACGGAATACCAAGAGAAGACTACTCAACATTCTGTCATAACGTACATGGGAAAAGGATCCCAGGAAGAACAGACATCTGTATATGTGTAAAAGAACCACATCTTCCACACCTACAACAAGCCAAACATTGTAATCAAACTTGCTATAATAAAAAATAAAAAAAATTAAATTAAAAATACGAACAAGAAATAGGGAGTCACACTTGAGGGGCTTTCTCCTGGCACATTCCATTCAAAATTCCAATCTAGAACACGACATCCATTGAGGCTCTGTTGCCCTAGTAACCAGATGTGTTAAGGGAGAACTGGTGACACCTAGTGGCCGTTTCATACAACAGCAGCTTTTATCCCAGTGCTAAGGTCAGTTGATATTCAAAATCATTGCAGGCCTGTAAATGACACCTGCCCTGAAAACAAATCCTGGGGCCACATATCGACCAAAAAATTTAAAGGACGTCCATATTTCAAAACGACCATTTCAAAAGGCATATTTTATGCACATTAGTGTTCTGCTCCTTTTTCTTTCTTTCTTTTTTGGTTAAAAACACGGGAATGGAAAAACGCATCCCTCAGAAGGGGCGAAAATAGTTGCAAACGAATCAATGGACAAAGGTTTAATCTCCAATATATATAAACAGCTCATGCAGCTTATTAAGAAAACAAACAACCCAATACAAAAATGGGCAGAAGATCTAAAGAGACGTTTCTTCAAAGAAGACACAGAGATGGCCAAGACGCACATGAAAAGCTGCTCAAGAGCACTAATTATTAGAGAAATGCAAATCAAAACTACCATGAGGTATCACCTCACACCTGTTAGAATCGGCATCATCAGAAAATCTACAAACAACAAATTCTGGGGAGGGTGTGGACAAAAGGAGCCCTCTTCCACTATTGGTGGGAATGTAAATTGATACAGTCACTATGGAGAACAGTATGGAGTTTCCTTTAAAAAACTAGAAATAGAATTACCATCTGACCCAGCAATCCCACTTTTGGGCATATACCCAGAGACAACCATAAATCAAAAAGGCACATTCACCACAAGGTTCATTGCAGCACTATTTACAATAGCCAGGTAATGGAAGCAACCTAAATGCCCACAGACAGATGAATGGATAAAGATGGGGTACATATATAAAATGGAATATTACTCGGCCATAAAAAGGAATGAAACTGGGTCATTTGTAGAGACATCGATGGATCTAGAGACTGTCATACAGAATGAAGTAAGTCAGAAAGAGGAAAACAAATATTGTATATTAATGCATATATGTGGAACCTAAAAACTGGTACAGATGAACTGGTTTGCAGGGAAGAAATAGAGACACAGAGGTAGAGAACAAACGTATGGACACCAAGTGTGGGAAGCCCTGGGGTGGTGGTGGTGGGATGAGTTGGGAGTTTGCGATTGACCTGTATACATGTATATGCATAAAATACATAACTAATAATAACCCGCTGTATAAAAAAGTAAATAAAATTAAATTTCAAAATTTTAAAATATAAAATTTAAAAATAAAACAGAAAAAAGTTCTTCCCTTCACACAGATGTATTTATAGGAATGAATTATTTCCATGCTTATATCTATAAATACATAAAAGAGGAATAAAATCTAACTTGAACCATAAACGAAAAAAAACCCTGAACCCACCAATTTTACAGAGGAAAACCCTATCAGGGCACTTGCTCCAGCGGTAAACAATTCTGAAATTGGTCAGAGGTGGGGAATCATCTCCCATACAGCCAGCAACCCACCCCCCATGCAAGGAGCGTCCTCATTGCAAAGCTGGGGGACCGTGCCGAGGCCTCTCTGAAGAAAGGTGAGCTGAGCCCCAGGCCAGCTGCTGCTGAACTGTTCCCACCCTTCCCAGTTAAACACCTGAATATGTACAAAGGCTTGAAAGCCTAGAGGAAGGGCCGTGGAGCCACACCAGCGACAGCACGCAGGCCAACTTGGTGACTGCAGGCCAGCCAGGATGATCCTGGCCCCGGGCGCTCTTCCGGAAGCTTTCCATTGTCCTGCCTGAGATACCCCTCTTGTCCCGGCCCCCACTGCTTTTTTCCTTCCTCACCTCTGTCCGGAGAGAAATTCCAGCGGAAGGTATGGGTGACACATCCTCTTCTTTACAGGTGGCAGCCTGGCAACTCCTGCAGAAAGGCCAGCAGAACCCCACTCACACCGGGCCACCAACAAAGCTGTGGCCCCTCACTCCCTCCTACCAGCACAGCCCCGAAACTGCTGACGGGGCAGAGAATATGGAGTCAGGCACAGCTTCAGGGGCTATTGCTGCCTGGAGCGCTGTTTATATTGACCTCAACCAGGCAGACCTGGGGAGGGCCGGCCGGCAGGGTAAGGCTGCCCAGGTCAGCTAATCCACAACCCTCAGGGAATCACATTGTTGAAAATGGACCTCGCTAAGGCAGAATAGAAGCCAAGGAAAATAAGGACACAATGCCATTTGCAGCACCGTAGATGAGTCTAGAGGTAATCACGTGACTTGGAGTAAGTCAGAAAGTGAAAGACACATATCATTTCATATCACTTATAGGTGTTACCTAAAATAGAAACCAGGGCAGTCACTTCCACTGAGAAGTGCAATCATAGATTCATTCAAAAGACTTATGGTTCACCAATGGAAAGGTGTGAGGATTGGTTTCAGTACGATATCGGGGTTAACAGACATATACAAACAGAGGTGACATATATAATCACCAAAGACCTACGGAATACCAAGAGAAGACTACTCAACATTCTGTCATAACGTACATGGGAAAAGGATCCCAGGAAGAACAGACATCTGTATATGTGTAAAAGAACCACATCTTCCACACCTACAACAAGGCAAACATTGTAATCAAACTTGCTATAATAAAAAATAAAAAAATTAAATTAAAAATACGAACAAGATGTAGGGAGTCAAACTTGAGGGGCTTTCTCCTGGCACATTCCATTCTAAATTCCAATCTAGAACACGACGTCCATTGAGGCTCTGTTGCCCTAGTAACCAGATGTGTTAAGGGAGAACTGCTGCCAGCTAGTGGCCGTTTCACACAACAGCAGCTTTAATCCCAGGGCTAATGGTCAGTTGATATTCAAAATCATTGCAGGCCTGTAAATGACACCTGCCCTGAAAACAAATCCTGGGGCCACATATCGACCAACAAATTTAAAGGACGTCCATATTTCAAAACGACCGTTTCAAAAGACATATTTTATGCACATTAGTGTTCTGCTTCTTTTTCTTTCTTTCTTTTTTGGGTAAGAACACGGGAATGGAATAAGGCATCCCTCAGAAGGGGCGAAAATAGTTGCAAACGAATCAATGGACAAAGGTTTAATCTCCAATATATATAAACAGCTCATGCAGCTTATTAAGAAAACAAACAACCCAATACAAAAATGGGCAGAAGATCTAAAGAGACGTTTCTTCAAAGAAGACACAGAGATGGCCAAGACGCACATGAAAAGCTGCTCAAGAGCACTAATTATTAGAGAAATGCAAATCAAAACTACCATGAGGTATCACCTCACACCTGTTAGAATCGGCATCATCAGAAAATCTACAAACAACAAATTCTGGGGAGGGTGTGGACAAAAGGAGCCCTCTTCCACTATTGGTGGGAATGTAAATTGATACAGTCACTATGGAGAACAGTATGGAGTTTCCTTTAAAAAACTAGAAATAGAATTACCATCTGACCCAGCAATCCCACTTTTGGGCATATACCCAGAGACAACCATAAATCAAAAAGGCACATTCACCACAAGGTTCATTGCAGCACTATTTACAATAGCCAGGTAATGGAAGCAACCTAAATGCCCACAGACAGATGAATGGATAAAGATGGGGTACATATATAAAATGGAATATTACTCGGCCATAAAAAGGAATGAAACTGGGTCATTTGTAGAGACATCGATGGATCTAGAGACTGTCATACAGAATGAAGTAAGTCAGAAAGAGGAAAACAAATATTGTATATTAATGCATATATGTGGAACCTAAAAAATGGTACAGATGAACTGGTTTGCAGGGATGAAATAGAGACACAGAGGTAGAGAACAAACGTATGGACACCAAGTGTGGGAAGCCCTGGGGTGGTGGTGGTGGGATGAGTTGGGAGTTTGCGATTGACCTGTATACATGTATATGCATAAAATACATAACTAATAATAACCCGCTGTATAAAAAAGTAAATAAAATTAAATTTCAAAATTTTAAAATATAAAATTTAAAAATAAAACAGAAAAAAGTTCTTCCCTTCACACAGATGTATTTATAGGAATGAATTATTTCCATGCTTATATCTATAAATACATAAAAGAGGAATAAAATCTAACTTGAACCATAAACGAAAAAAAACCCTGAACCCACCAGTTTTACAGAGGAAAACCCTATCAGGGCACTTGCTCCAGCGGTAAACAATTCTGAAATTGGTCAGAGGTGGGGAATCATCTCCCATACAGCCAGCAACCCACCCCCCATGCAAGGAGCGTCCTCATTGCAAAGCTGGGGGACCGTGCCGAGGCATCTCTGAATACAGGTGAGCTGAGCCCCAGGCCAGCTGCTGCTGAACTGTTCCCACCCTTCCCAGGTAAAACACCTGAATATGTACAAAGGCTTGAAAGCCTAGAGGAAGGGCCGTGGAGCCACACCAGCGACAGCACGCAGGCCAACTTGGTGACTGCAGGCCAGCCAGGGTGATCCTGGCCCCGGGCGCTCTTCCGGAAGCTTTCCATTGTCCTGCCTGAGATACCCCTCTTGTCCCGGCCCCCACTGCTTTTTTCCTTCCTCACCTCTGTCCGGAGAGAAATTCCAGCGGAATGTATGGGTGACACATCCTCTTCTTTACAGGTGGCAGCCTGGCAACTCCTGCAGAAAGGCCAGCAGAACCCCACTCACACCGGGCCACCAACAAAGCTGTGGCCCCTCACTCCCTCCCACCAGCACAGCCCCGAGACTGCTGACGGGGCAGAGAATATGGAGTCAGGCACAGCTTCAGGGGCTATTGCTGCCTGGAGCGCTGTTTATATTGACCTCAACCAGGCAGACCTGGGGAGGGCCGGCCGGCAGGGTAAGGCTGCCCAGGTCAGCTAATCCACAACCCTCAGGGAATCACATTGTTGAAAATGGACCTCGCTAAGGCAGAATAGAAGCCAAGGAAAATAAGGACACAATGCCATTTGCAGCACCGTAGATGAGTCTAGAGGTAATCACGTGACTTGGAGTAAGTCAGAAAGTGAAAGACACATATCATTTCATATCACTTATAGGTGTTACCTAAAATAGGAACCAGGGCAGTCATTTCCACTGAGAAGTGCAATCATAGATTCATTCAACAAACTTATGGTTCACCAATGGAAAGGTGTGAGGATTGGTTTCATTACGATATCGGGGTTAACAGACATATACAAACAGAGGTGACATATATAATCACCAAAGACCTACGGAATACCAAGAGAAGACTACTCAACATTCTGTCATAACGTACATGGGAAAAGGATCCCAGGAAGAACAGACATCTGTATATGTGTAAAAGAACCACATCTTCCACACCTACAACAAGCCAAACATTGTAATCAAACTTGCTATAATAAAAAATAAAAAAAATTATTTTAAAAATACGAACAAGAAGTAGGGAGTCAAACTTGAGGGGCTTTCTCCTGGCACATTCCATTCTAAATTCCAATCTAGAACACGACGTCCATTGAGGCTCTGTTGCCCTAGTAACCAGATGTGTTAAGGGAGAACTGCTGCCAGCTAGTGGCCGTTTCACCCAACAGCAGCTTTAATCCCAGGGCTAATGGTCAGTTGATATTCAAAATCATTGCAGGCCTGTAAATGACACCTGCCCTGAAAACAAATCCTGGGGCCACATATCGACCAAAAAATTTAAAGGACGTCCATATTTCAAAACGACCGTTTCAAAAGGCATATTTTATGCACATTAGTGTTCTGCTTCTTTTTCTTTCTTTCTTTTTTGGTTAAAAACACGGGAATGGAAAAAGGCATCCCTCAGAAGGGGCGAAAATAGTTGCAAACGAATCAATGGACAAAGGTTTAATCTCCAATATATATAAACAGCTCATGCAGCTTATTAAGAAAACAAACAACCCAATACAAAAATGGGCAGAAGATCTAAAGAGACGTTTCTTCAAAGAAGACACAGAGATGGCCAAGACGCACATGAAAAGCTGCTCAAGAGCACTAATTATTAGAGAAATGCAAATCAAAACTACCATGAGGTATCACCTCACACCTGTTAGAATCGGCATCATCAGAAAATCTACAAACAACAAATTCTGGGGAGGGTGTGGACAAAAGGAGCCCTCTTCCACTATTGGTGGGAATGTAAATTGATACAGTCACTATGGAGAACAGTATGGAGTTTCCTTTAAAAAACTAGAAATAGAATTACCATCTGACCCAGCAATCCCACTTTTGGGCGTATACCCAGAGACAACCATAAATCAAAAAGGCACATTCACCACAAGGTTCATTGCAGCACTATTTACAATAGCCAGGTAATGGAAGCAACCTAAATGCCCACAGACAGATGAATGGATAAAGATGGGGTACATATATAAAATGGAATATTACTCGGCCATAAAAAGGAATGAAACTGGGTCATTTGTAGAGACATCGATGGATCTAGAGACTGTCATACAGAATGAAGTAAGTTAGAAAGAGGAAAACAAATATTGTATATTAATGCATATATGTGGAACCTAAAAAATGGTACAGATGAACTGGTTTGCAGGGAAGAAATAGAGACACAGAGGTAGAGAACAAACGTATGGACACCAAGTGTGGGAAGCCCTGGGTTGGTGGTGGTGGGATGAGTTGGGAGTTTGCGATTGACCTGTATACATGTATATGCATAAAATACATAACTAATAATAACCCGCTGTATAAAAAAGTAAATAAAATTAAATTTCAAAATTTTAAAATATAAAATTTAAAAATAAAACACGAAAAAAGTTCTTCCCTTCACACAGATGTATTTATAGGAATGAATTATTTCCATGCTTATATCTATAAATACATAAAAGAGGAATAAAATCTAACTTGAACCATAAACGAAAAAAAACCCTGAACCCACCAGTTTTACAGAGGAAAACCCTATCAGGGCACTTGCTCCAGCGGTAAACAATTCTGAAATTGGTCAGAGGTGGGGAATCATCTCCCATACAGCCAGCAACCCACCCCCCATGCAAGGAGCGTCCTCATTGCAAAGCTGGGGGACCGTGCCGAGGCATCTCTGAATACAGGTGAGCTGAGCCCCAGGCCAGCTGCTGCTGAACTGTTCCCACCCTTCCCAGGTAAAACACCTGAATATGTACAAAGGCTTGAAAGCCTAGAGGAAGGGCCGTGGAGCCACACCAGCGACAGCACGCAGGCCAACTTGGTGACTGCAGGCCAGCCAGGGTGATCCTGGCCCTGGGCGCTCTTCCGGAAGCTTTCCATTGTCCTGCCTGAGATACCCCTCTTGTCCCGGCCCCCACTGCTTTTTTCCTTCCTCACCTCTGTGCGGAGAGAAATTCCAGCGGAAGGTATGGGTGACACATCCTCTTCTTTACAGGTGGCAGCCTGGCAACTCCTGCAGAAAGGCCAGCAGAACCCCACTCACACCGGGCCACCAACAAAGCTGTAGCCCCTCACTCCCTCCCACCAGCACAGCCCCGAGACTGCTGACGGGGCAGAGAATATGGAGTCAGGCACAGCTTCAGGGGCTATTGCTGCCTGGAGCGCTGTTTATATTGACCTCAACCAGGCAGACCTGGGGAGGGCCGGCCGGCAGGGTAAGGCTGCCCAGGTCAGCTAATCCACAACCCTCAGGGAATCACATTGTTGAAAATGGACCTCGCTAAGGCAGAATAGAAGCCAAGGAAAATAAGGACACAATGCCATTTGCAGCACCGTAGATGAGTCTAGAGGTAATCACGTGACTTGGAGTAAGTCAGAAAGTGAAAGACACATATCATTTCATATCACTTATAGGTGTTACCTAAAATAGGAACCAGGGCAGTCATTTCCACTGAGAAGTGCAATCATAGATTCATTCAACAAACTTATGGTTCACCAATGGAAAGGTGTGAGGATTGGTTTCATTACGATATCGGGGTTAACAGACATATACAAACAGAGGTGACATATATAATCACCAAAGACCTACGGAATACCAAGAGAAGACTACTCAACATTCTGTCATAACGTACATGGGAAAAGGATCCCAGGAAGAACAGACATCTGTATATGTGTAAAAGAACCACATCTTCCACACCTACAACAAGCCAAACATTGTAATCAAACTTGCTATAATAAAAAATAAAAAAATTAATTTAAAAATACGAACAAGAAGTAGGGAGTCAAACTTGAGGGGCTTTCTCCTGGCACATTCCATTCTAAATTCCAATCTAGAACACGACGTCCATTGAGGCTCTGTTGCCCTAGTAACCAGATGTGTTAAGGGAGAACTGCTGCCAGCTAGTGGCCGTTTCACACAACAGCAGCTTTAATCCCAGGGCTAATGGTCAGTTGATATTCAAAATCATTGCAGGCCTGTAAATGACACCTGCCCTGAAAACAAATCCTGGGGCCACATATCGACCAAAAAATTTAAAGGACGTCCATATTTCAAAACGACCGTTTCAAAAGGCATATTTTATGCACATTAGTGTTCTGCTTCTTTTTCTTTCTTTCTTTTTTGGTTAAAAACACGGGAATGGAAAAAGGCATCCCTCAGAAGGGGCGAAAATAGTTGCAAACGAATCAATGGACAAAGGTTTAATCTCCAATATATATAAACAGCTCATGCAGCTTATTAAGAAAACAAACAACCCAATACAAAAATGGGCAGAAGATCTAAAGAGACGTTTCTTCAAAGAAGACACAGAGATGGCCAAGACGCACATGAAAAGCTGCTCAAGAGCACTAATTATTAGAGAAATGCAAATCAAAACTACCATGAGGTATCACCTCACACCTGTTAGAATCGGCATCATCAGAAAATCTACAAACAACAAATTCTGGGGAGGGTGTGGACAAAAGGAGCCCTCTTCCACTATTGGTGGGAATGTAAATTGATACAGTCACTATGGAGAACAGTATGGAGTTTCCTTTAAAAAACTAGAAATAGAATTACCATCTGACCCAGCAATCCCACTTTTGGGCATATACCCAGAGACAACCATAAATCAAAAAGGCACATTCACCACAAGGTTCATTGCAGCACTATTTACAATAGCCAGGTAATGGAAGCAACCTAAATGCCCACAGACAGATGAATGGATAAAGATGGGGTACATATATAAAATGGAATATTACTCGGCCATAAAAAGGAATGAAACTGGGTCATTTGTAGAGACATCGATGGATCTAGAGACTGTCATACAGAATGAAGTAAGTCAGAAAGAGGAAAACAAATATTGTATATTAATGCATATATGTGGAACCTAAAAAATGGTACAGATGAACTGGTTTGCAGGGAAGAAATAGAGACACAGAGGTAGAGAACAAACGTATGGACACCAAGTGTGGGAAGCCCTGGGGTGGTGGTGGTGGGATGAGTTGGGAGTTTGCGATTGACCTGTATACATGTATATGCATAAAATACATAACTAATAATAACCCGCTGTATAAAAAAGTAAATAAAATTAAATTTCAAAATTTTAAAATATAAAATTTAAAAATAAAACAGAAAAAAGTTCTTCCCTTCACACAGATGTATTTATAGGAATGAATTATTTCCATGCTTATATCTATAAATACATAAAAGAGGAATAAAATCTAACTTGAACCATAAACGAAAAAAAACCCTGAACCCACCAGTTTTACAGAGGAAAACCCTATCAGGGCACTTGCTCCAGCGGTAAACAATTCTGAAATTGGTCAGAGGTGGGGAATCATCTCCCATACAGCCAGCAACCCACCCCCCATGCAAGGAGCGTCCTCATTGCAAAGCTGGGGGACCGTGCCGAGGCATCTCTGAATACAGGTGAGCTGAGCCCCAGGCCAGCTGCTGCTGAACTGTTCCCACCCTTCCCAGGTAAAACACCTGAATATGTACAAAGGCTTGAAAGCCTAGAGGAAGGGCCGTGGAGCCACACCAGCGACAGCACGCAGGCCAACTTGGTGACTGCAGGCCAGCCAGGGTGATCCTGGCCCCGGGCGCTCTTCCGGAAGCTTTCCATTGTCCTGCCTGAGATACCCCTCTTGTCCCGGCCCCCACTGCTTTTTTCCTTCCTCACCTCTGTGCGGAGAGAAATTCCAGCGGAAGGTATGGGTGACACATCCTCTTCTTTACAGGTGGCAGCCTGGCAACTCCTGCAGAAAGGCCAGCAGAACCCCACTCACACCGGGCCACCAACAAAGCTGTGGCCCCTCACTCCCTCCCACCAGCACAGCCCCGAGACTGCTGACGGGGCAGAGAATATGGAGTCAGGCACAGCTTCAGGGGCTATTGCTGCCTGGAGCGCTGTTTATATTGACCTCAACCAGGCAGACCTGGGGAGGGCCGGCCGGCAGGGTAAGGCTGCCCAGGTCAGCTAATCCACAACCCTCAGGGAATCACATTGTTGAAAATGGACCTCGCTAAGGCAGAATAGAAGCCAAGGAAAATAAGGACACAATGCCATTTGCAGCACCGTAGATGAGTCTAGAGGTAATCACGTGACTTGGAGTAAGTCAGAAAGTGAAAGACACATATCATTTCATATCACTTATAGGTGTTACCTAAAATAGGAACCAGGGCAGTCATTTCCACTGAGAAGTGCAATCATAGATTCATTCAACAAACTTATGGTTCACCAATGGAAAGGTGTGAGGATTGGTTTCATTACGATATCGGGGTTAACAGACATATACAAACAGAGGTGACATATATAATCACCAAAGACCTACGGAATACCAAGAGAAGACTACTCAACATTCTGTCATAACGTACATGGGAAAAGGATCCCAGGAAGAACAGACATCTGTATATGTGTAAAAGAACCACATCTTCCACACCTACAACAAGCCAAACATTGTAATCAAACTTGCTATAATAAAAAATAAAAAAATTAATTTAAAAATACGAACAAGAAGTAGGGAGTCAAACTTGAGGGGCTTTCTCCTGGCACATTCCATTCTAAATTCCAATCTAGAACACGACGTCCATTGAGGCTCTGTTGCCCTAGTAACCAGATGTGTTAAGGGAGAACTGCTGCCAGCTAGTGGCCGTTTCACACAACAGCAGCTTTAATCCCAGGGCTAATGGTCAGTTGATATTCAAAATCATTGCAGGCCTGTAAATGACACCTGCCCTGAAAACAAATCCTGGGGCCACATATCGACCAAAAAATTTAAAGGACGTCCATATTTCAAAACGACCGTTTCAAAAGGCATATTTTATGCACATTAGTGTTCTGCTTCTTTTTCTTTCTTTCTTTTTTGGTTAAAAACACGGGAATGGAAAAAGGCATCCCTCAGAAGGGGCGAAAATAGTTGCAAACGAATCAATGGACAAAGGTTTAATCTCCAATATATATAAACAGCTCATGCAGCTTATTAAGAAAACAAACAACCCAATACAAAAATGGGCAGAAGATCTAAAGAGACGTTTCTTCAAAGAAGACACAGAGATGGCCAAGACGCACATGAAAAGCTGCTCAAGAGCACTAATTATTAGAGAAATGCAAATCAAAACTACCATGAGGTATCACCTCACACCTGTTAGAATCGGCATCATCAGAAAATCTACAAACAACAAATTCTGGGGAGGGTGTGGACAAAAGGAGCCCTCTTCCACTATTGGTGGGAATGTAAATTGATACAGTCACTATGGAGAACAGTATGGAGTTTCCTTTAAAAAACTAGAAATAGAATTACCATCTGACCCAGCAATCCCACTTTTGGGCATATACCCAGAGACAACCATAAATCAAAAAGGCACATTCACCACAAGGTTCATTGCAGCACTATTTACAATAGCCAGGTAATGGAAGCAACCTAAATGCCCACAGACAGATGAATGGATAAAGATGGGGTACATATATAAAATGGAATATTACTCGGCCATAAAAAGGAATGAAACTGGGTCATTTGTAGAGACATCGATGGATCTAGAGACTGTCATACAGAATGAAGTAAGTCAGAAAGAGGAAAACAAATATTGTATATTAATGCATATATGTGGAACCTAAAAAATGGTACAGATGAACTGGTTTGCAGGGAAGAAATAGAGACACAGAGGTAGAGAACAAACGTATGGACACCAAGTGTGGGAAGCCCTGGGGTGGTGGTGGTGGGATGAGTTGGGAGTTTGCGATTGACCTGTATACATGTATATGCATAAAATACATAACTAATAATAACCCGCTGTATAAAAAAGTAAATAAAATTAAATTTCAAAATTTTAAAATATAAAATTTAAAAATAAAACAGAAAAAAGTTCTTCCCTTCACACAGATGTATTTATAGGAATGAATTATTTCCATGCTTATATCTATAAATACATAAAAGAGGAATAAAATCTAACTTGAACCATAAACGAAAAAAAACCCTGAACCCACCAGTTTTACAGAGGAAAACCCTATCAGGGCACTTGCTCCAGCGGTAAACAATTCTGAAATTGGTCAGAGGTGGGGAATCATCTCCCATACAGCCAGCAACCCACCCCCCATGCAAGGAGCGTCCTCATTGCAAAGCTGGGGGACCGTGCCGAGGCATCTCTGAATACAGGTGAGCTGAGCCCCAGGCCAGCTGCTGCTGAACTGTTCCCACCCTTCCCAGGTAAAACACCTGAATATGTACAAAGGCTTGAAAGCCTAGAGGAAGGGCCGTGGAGCCACACCAGCGACAGCACGCAGGCCAACTTGGTGACTGCAGGCCAGCCAGGGTGATCCTGGCCCCGGGCGCTCTTCCGGAAGCTTTCCATTGTCCTGCCTGAGATACCCCTCTTGTCCCGGCCCCCACTGCTTTTTTCCTTCCTCACCTCTGTGCGGAGAGAAATTCCAGCGGAAGGTATGGGTGACACATCCTCTTCTTTACAGGTGGCAGCCTGGCAACTCCTGCAGAAAGGCCAGCAGAACCCCACTCACACCGGGCCACCAACAAAGCTGTGGCCCCTCACTCCCTCCCACCAGCACAGCCCCGAGACTGCTGACGGGGCAGAGAATATGGAGTCAGGCACAGCTTCAGGGGCTATTGCTGCCTGGAGCGCTGTTTATATTGACCTCAACCAGGCAGACCTGGGGAGGGCCGGCCGGCAGGGTAAGGCTGCCCAGGTCAGCTAATCCACAACCCTCAGGGAATCACATTGTTGAAAATGGACCTCGCTAAGGCAGAATAGAAGCCAAGGAAAATAAGGACACAATGCCATTTGCAGCACCGTAGATGAGTCTAGAGGTAATCACGTGACTTGGAGTAAGTCAGAAAGTGAAAGACACATATCATTTCATATCACTTATAGGTGTTACCTAAAATAGGAACCAGGGCAGTCATTTCCACTGAGAAGTGCAATCATAGATTCATTCAACAAACTTATGGTTCACCAATGGAAAGGTGTGAGGATTGGTTTCATTACGATATCGGGGTTAACAGACATATACAAACAGAGGTGACATATATAATCACCAAAGACCTACGGAATACCAAGAGAAGACTACTCAACATTCTGTCATAACGTACATGGGAAAAGGATCCCAGGAAGAACAGACATCTGTATATGTGTAAAAGAACCACATCTTCCACACCTACAACAAGCCAAACATTGTAATCAAACTTGCTATAATAAAAAATAAAAAAAATAATTTAAAAATACGAACAAGAAGTAGGGAGTCAAACTTGAGGGGCTTTCTCCTGGCACATTCCATTCTAAATTCCAATCTAGAACACGACTTCCATTGAGGCTCTGTTGCCCTAGTAACCAGATGTGTTAAGGGAGAACTGCTGCCAGCTAGTGGCCGTTTCACCCAACAGCAGCTTTAATCCCAGGGCTAATGGTCAGTTGATATTCAAAATCATTGCAGGCCTGTAAATGACACCTGCCCTGAAAACAAATCCTGGGGCCACATATCGACCAAAAAATTTAAAGGACGTCCATATTTCAAAACGACCGTTTCAAAAGGCATATTTTATGCACATTAGTGTTCTGCTTCTTTTTCTTTCTTTCTTTTTTGGTTAAAAACACGGGAATGGAAAAAGGCATCCCTCAGAAGGGGCGAAAATAGTTGCAAACGAATCAATGGACAAAGGTTTAATCTCCAATATATATAAACAGCTCATGCAGCTTATTAAGAAAACAAACAACCCAATACAAAAATGGGCAGAAGATCTAAAGAGACGTTTCTTCAAAGAAGACACAGAGATGGCCAAGACGCACATGAAAAGCTGCTCAAGAGCACTAATTATTAGAGAAATGCAAATCAAAACTACCATGAGGTATCACCTCACACCTGTTAGAATCGGCATCATCAGAAAATCTACAAACAACAAATTCTGGGGAGGGTGTGGACAAAAGGAGCCCTCTTCCACTATTGGTGGGAATGTAAATTGATACAGTCACTATGGAGAACAGTATGGAGTTTCCTTTAAAAAACTAGAAATAGAATTACCATCTGACCCAGCAATCCCACTTTTGGGCATATACCCAGAGACAACCATAAATCAAAAAGGCACATTCACCACAAGGTTCATTGCAGCACTATTTACAATAGCCAGGTAATGGAAGCAACCTAAATGCCCACAGACAGATGAATGGATAAAGATGGGGTACATATATAAAATGGAATATTACTCGGCCATAAAAAGGAATGAAACTGGGTCATTTGTAGAGACATCGATGGATCTAGAGACTGTCATACAGAATGAAGTAAGTCAGAAAGAGGAAAACAAATATTGTATATTAATGCATATATGTGGAACCTAAAAAATGGTACAGATGAACTGGTTTGCAGGGAAGAAATAGAGACACAGAGGTAGAGAACAAACGTATGGACACCAAGTGTGGGAAGCCATGGGGTGGTGGTGGTGGGATGAGTTGGGAGTTTGCGACTGACCTGTATACATGTATATGCATAAAATACATAACTAATAATAACCCGCTGTATAAAAAAGTAAATAAAATTAAATTTCAAAATTTTAAAATATAAAATTTAAAAATAAAACAGAAAAAAGTTCTTCCCTTCACACAGATGTATTTATAGGAATGAATTATTTCCATGCTTATATCTATAAATACATAAAAGAGGAATAAAATCTAACTTGAACCATAAACGAAAAAAAACCCTGAACCCACCAGTTTTACAGAGGAAAACCCTATCAGGGCACTTGCTCCAGCGGTAAACAATTCTGAAATTGGTCAGAGGTGGGGAATCATCTCCCATACAGCCAGCAACCCACCCCCCATGCAAGGAGCGTCCTCATTGCAAAGCTGGGGGACCGTGCCGAGGCATCTCTGAATACAGGTGAGCTGAGCCCCAGGCCAGCTGCTGCTGAACTGTTCCCACCCTTCCCAGGTAAAACACCTGAATATGTACAAAGGCTTGAAAGCCTAGAGGAAGGGCCGTGGAGCCACACCAGCGACAGCACGCAGGCCAACTTGGTGACTGCAGGCCAGCCAGGGTGATCCTGGCCCCGGGCGCTCTTCCGGAAGCTTTCCATTGTCCTGCCTGAGATACCCGTCTTGTCCCGGCCCCCACTGCTTTTTTCCTTCCTCACCTCTGTGCGGAGAGAAATTCCAGCGGAAGGTATGGGTGACACATCCTCTTCTTTACAGGTGGCAGCCTGGCAACTCCTGCAGAAAGGCCAGCAGAACCCCACTCACACCGGGCCACCAACAAAGCTGTGGCCCCTCACTCCCTCCCACCAGCACAGCCCCGAGACTGCTGACGGGGCAGAGAATATGGAGTCAGGCACAGCTTCAGGGGCTATTGCTGCCTGGAGCGCTGTTTATATTGACCTCAACCAGGCAGACCTGGGGAGGGCCGGCCGGCAGGGTAAGGCTGCCCAGGTCAGCTAATCCACAACCCTCAGGGAATCACATTGTTGAAAATGGACCTCGCTAAGGCAGAATAGAAGCCAAGGAAAATAAGGACACAATGCCATTTGCAGCACCGTAGATGAGTCTAGAGGTAATCACGTGACTTGGAGTAAGTCAGAAAGTGAAAGACACATATCATTTCATATCACTTATAGGTGTTACCTAAAATAGGAACCAGGGCAGTCATTTCCACTGAGAAGTGCAATCATAGATTCATTCAACAAACTTATGGTTCACCAATGGAAAGGTGTGAGGATTGGTTTCATTACGATATCGGGGTTAACAGACATATACAAACAGAGGTGACATATATAATCACCAAAGACCTACGGAATACCAAGAGAAGACTACTCAACATTCTGTCATAACGTACATGGGAAAAGGATCCCAGGAAGAACAGACATCTGTATATGTGTAAAAGAACCACATCTTCCACACCTACAACAAGCCAAACATTGTAATCAAACTTGCTATAATAAAAAATAAAAAAATTAATTTAAAAATACGAACAAGAAGTAGGGAGTCAAACTTGAGGGGCTTTCTCCTGGCACATTCCATTCTAAATTCCAATCTAGAACACGACGTCCATTGAGGCTCTGTTGCCCTAGTAACCAGATGTGTTAAGGGAGAACTGCTGCCAGCTAGTGGCCGTTTCACCCAACAGCAGCTTTAATCCCAGGGCTAATGGTCAGTTGATATTCAAAATCATTGCAGGCCTGTAAATGACACCTGCCCTGAAAACAAATCCTGGGGCCACATATCGACCAAAAAATTTAAAGGACGTCCATATTTCAAAACGACCGTTTCAAAAGGCATATTTTATGCACATTAGAGTTCTGCTTCTTTTTCTTTCTTTCTTTTTTGGTTAAAAACACGGGAATGGAAAAAGGCATCCCTCAGAAGGGGCGAAAATAGTTGCAAACGAATCAATGGACAAAGGTTTAATCTCCAATATATATAAACAGCTCATGCAGCTTATTAAGAAAACAAACAACCCAATACAAAAATGGGCAGAAGATCTAAAGAGACGTTTCTTCAAAGAAGACACAGAGATGGCCAAGACGCACATGAAAAGCTGCTCAAGAGCACTAATTATTAGAGAAATGCAAATCAAAACTACCATGAGGTATCACCTCACACCTGTTAGAATCGGCATCATCAGAAAATCTACAAACAACAAATTCTGGGGAGGGTGTGGACAAAAGGAGCCCTCTTCCACTATTGGTGGGAATGTAAATTGATACAGTCACTATGGAGAACAGTATGGAGTTTCCTTTAAAAAACTAGAAATAGAATTACCATCTGACCCAGCAATCCCACTTTTGGGCGTATACCCAGAGACAACCATAAATCAAAAAGGCACATTCACCACAAGGTTCATTGCAGCACTATTTACAATAGCCAGGTAATGGAAGCAACCTAAATGCCCACAGACAGATGAATGGATAAAGATGGGGTACATATATAAAATGGAATATTACTCGGCCATAAAAAGGAATGAAACTGGGTCATTTGTAGAGACATCGATGGATCTAGAGACTGTCATACAGAATGAAGTAAGTCAGAAAGAGGAAAACAAATATTGTATATTAATGCATATATGTGGAACCTAAAAAATGGTACAGATGAACTGGTTTGCAGGGAAGAAATAGAGACACAGAGGTAGAGAACAAACGTATGGACACCAAGTGTGGGAAGCCATGGGGTGGTGGTGGTGGGATGAGTTGGGAGTTTGCGACTGACCTGTATACATGTATATGCATAAAATACATAACTAATAATAACCCGCTGTATAAAAAAGTAAATAAAATTAAATTTCAAAATTTTAAAATATAAAATTTAAAAATAAAACAGAAAAAAGTTCTTCCCTTCACACAGATGTATTTATAGGAATGAATTATTTCCATGCTTATATCTATAAATACATAAAAGAGGAATAAAATCTAACTTGAACCATAAACGAAAAAAACCCTGAACCCACCAGTTTTACAGAGGAAAACCCTATCAGGGCACTTGCTCCAGCGGTAAACAATTCTGAAATTGGTCAGAGGTGGGGAATCATCTCCCATACAGCCAGCAACCCACCCCCCATGCAAGGAGCGTCCTCATTGCAAAGCTGGGGGACCGTGCCGAGGCATCTCTGAATACAGGTGAGCTGAGCCCCAGGCCAGCTGCTGCTGAACTGTTCCCACCCTTCCCAGGTAAAACACCTGAATATGTACAGAGGCTTGAAAGCCTAGAGGAAGGGCCGTGGAGCCACACCAGCGACAGCACGCAGGCCAACTTGGTGACTGCAGGCCAGCCAGGGTGATCCTGGCCCCGGGCGCTCTTCCGGAAGCTTTCCATTGTCCTGCCTGAGATACCCGTCTTGTCCCGGCCCCCACTGCTTTTTTCCTTCCTCACCTCTGTGCGGAGAGAAATTCCAGCGGAAGGTATGGGTGACACATCCTCTTCTTTACAGGTGGCAGCCTGGCAACTCCTGCAGAAAGGCCAGCAGAACCCCACTCACACCGGGCCACCAACAAAGCTGTGGCCCCTCACTCCCTCCCACCAGCACAGCCCCGAGACTGCTGACGGGGCAGAGAATATGGAGTCAGGCACAGCTTCAGGGGCTATTGCTGCCTGGAGCGCTGTTTATATTGACCTCAACCAGGCAGACCTGGGGAGGGCCGGCCGGCAGGGTAAGGCTGCCCAGGTCAGCTAATCCACAACCCTCAGGGAATCACATTGTTGAAAATGGACCTCGCTAAGGCAGAATAGAAGCCAAGGAAAATAAGGACACAATGCCATTTGCAGCACCGTAGATGAGTCTAGAGGTAATCACGTGACTTGGAGTAAGTCAGAAAGTGAAAGACACATATCATTTCATATCACTTATAGGTGTTACCTAAAATAGGAACCAGGGCAGTCATTTCCACTGAGAAGTGCAATCATAGATTCATTCAACAAACTTATGGTTCACCAATGGAAAGGTGTGAGGATTGGTTTCATTACGATATCGGGGTTAACAGACATATACAAACAGAGGTGACATATATAATCACCAAAGACCTACGGAATACCAAGAGAAGACTACTCAACATTCTGTCATAACGTACATGGGAAAAGGATCCCAGGAAGAACAGACATCTGTATATGTGTAAAAGAACCACATCTTCCACACCTACAACAAGCCAAACATTGTAATCAAACTTGCTATAATAAAAAATAAAAAAATTAATTTAAAAATACGAACAAGAAGTAGGGAGTCAAACTTGAGGGGCTTTCTCCTGGCACATTCCATTCTAAATTCCAATCTAGAACACGACGTCCATTGAGGCTCTGTTGCCCTAGTAACCAGATGTGTTAAGGGAGAACTGCTGCCAGCTAGTGGCCGTTTCACACAACAGCAGCTTTAATCCCAGGGCTAATGGTCAGTTGATATTCAAAATCATTGCAGGCCTGTAAATGACACCTGCCCTGAAAACAAATCCTGGGGCCACATATCGACCAAAAAATTTAAAGGACGTCCATATTTCAAAACGACCGTTTCAAAAGGCATATTTTATGCACATTAGTGTTCTGCTTCTTTTTCTTTCTTTCTTTTTTGGTTAAAAACACGGGAATGGAAAAAGGCATCCCTCAGAAGGGGCGAAAATAGTTGCAAACGAATCAATGGACAAAGGTTTAATCTCCAATATATATAAACAGCTCATGCAGCTTATTAAGAAAACAAACAACCCAATACAAAAATGGGCAGAAGATCTAAAGAGACGTTTCTTCAAAGAAGACACAGAGATGGCCAAGACGCACATGAAAAGCTGCTCAAGAGCACTAATTATTAGAGAAATGCAAATCAAAACTACCATGAGGTATCACCTCACACCTGTTAGAATCGGCATCATCAGAAAATCTACAAACAACAAATTCTGGGGAGGGTGTGGACAAAAGGAGCCCTCTTCCACTATTGGTGGGAATGTAAATTGATACAGTCACTATGGAGAACAGTATGGAGTTTCCTTTAAAAAACTAGAAATAGAATTACCATCTGACCCAGCAATCCCACTTTTGGGCGTATACCCAGAGACAACCATAAATCAAAAAGGCACATTCACCACAAGGTTCATTGCAGCACTATTTACAATAGCCAGGTAATGGAAGCAACCTAAATGCCCACAGACAGATGAATGGATAAAGATGGGGTACATATATAAAATGGAATATTACTCGGCCATAAAAAGGAATGAAACTGGGTCATTTGTAGAGACATCGATGGATCTAGAGACTGTCATACAGAATGAAGTAAGTTAGAAAGAGGAAAACAAATATTGTATATTAATGCATATATGTGGAACCTAAAAAATGGTACAGATGAACTGGTTTGCAGGGAAGAAATAGAGACACAGAGGTAGAGAACAAACGTATGGACACCAAGTGTGGGAAGCCCTGGGTTGGTGGTGGTGGGATGAGTTGGGAGTTTGCGATTGACCTGTATACATGTATATGCATAAAATACATAACTAATAATAACCCGCTGTATAAAAAAGTAAATAAAATTAAATTTCAAAATTTTAAAATATAAAATTTAAAAATAAAACACGAAAAAAGTTCTTCCCTTCACACAGATGTATTTATAGGAATGAATTATTTCCATGCTTATATCTATAAATACATAAAAGAGGAATAAAATCTAACTTGAACCATAAACGAAAAAAAACCCTGAACCCACCAGTTTTACAGAGGAAAACCCTATCAGGGCACTTGCTCCAGCGGTAAACAATTCTGAAATTGGTCAGAGGTGGGGAATCATCTCCCATACAGCCAGCAACCCACCCCCAATGCAAGGAGCGTCCTCATTGCAAAGCTGGGGGACCGTGCCGAGGCATCTCTGAATACAGGTGAGCTGAGCCCCAGGCCAGCTGCTGCTGAACTGTTCCCACCCTTCCCAGGTAAAACACCTGAATATGTACAAAGGCTTGAAAGCCTAGAGGAAGGGCCGTGGAGCCACACCAGCGACAGCACGCAGGCCAACTTGGTGACTGCAGGCCAGCCAGGGTGATCCTGGCCCTGGGCGCTCTTCCGGAAGCTTTCCATTGTCCTGCCTGAGATACCCCTCTTGTCCCGGCCCCCACTGCTTTTTTCCTTCCTCACCTCTGTGCGGAGAGAAATTCCAGCGGAAGGTATGGGTGACACATCCTCTTCTTTACAGGTGGCAGCCTGGCAACTCCTGCAGAAAGGCCAGCAGAACCCCACTCACACCGGGCCACCAACAAAGCTGTAGCCCCTCACTCCCTCCCACCAGCACAGCCCCGAGACTGCTGACGGGGCAGAGAATATGGAGTCAGGCACAGCTTCAGGGGCTATTGCTGCCTGGAGCGCTGTTTATATTGACCTCAACCAGGCAGACCTGGGGAGGGCCGGCCGGCAGGGTAAGGCTGCCCAGGTCAGCTAATCCACAACCCTCAGGGAATCACATTGTTGAAAATGGACCTCGCTAAGGCAGAATAGAAGCCAAGGAAAATAAGGACACAATGCCATTTGCAGCACCGTAGATGAGTCTAGAGGTAATCACGTGACTTGGAGTAAGTCAGAAAGTGAAAGACACATATCATTTCATATCACTTATAGGTGTTACCTAAAATAGGAACCAGGGCAGTCATTTCCACTGAGAAGTGCAATCATAGATTCATTCAACAAACTTATGGTTCACCAATGGAAAGGTGTGAGGATTGGTTTCATTACGATATCGGGGTTAACAGACATATACAAACAGAGGTGACATATATAATCACCAAAGACCTACGGAATACCAAGAGAAGACTACTCAACATTCTGTCATAACGTACATGGGAAAAGGATCCCAGGAAGAACAGACATCTGTATATGTGTAAAAGAACCACATCTTCCACACCTACAACAAGCCAAACATTGTAATCAAACTTGCTATAATAAAAAATAAAAAAATTAATTTAAAAATACGAACAAGAAGTAGGGAGTCAAACTTGAGGGGCTTTCTCCTGGCACATTCCATTCTAAATTCCAATCTAGAACACGACGTCCATTGAGGCTCTGTTGCCCTAGTAACCAGATGTGTTAAGGGAGAACTGCTGCCAGCTAGTGGCCGTTTCACCCAACAGCAGCTTTAAACCCAGGGCTAATGGTCAGTTGATATTCAAAATCATTGCAGGCCTGTAAATGACACCTGCCCTGAAAACAAATCCTGGGGCCACATATCGACCAAAAAATTTAAAGGACGTCCATATTTCAAAACGACCGTTTCAAAAGGCATATTTTATGCACATTAGAGTTCTGCTTCTTTTTCTTTCTTTCTTTTTTGGTTAAAAACACGGGAATGGAAAAAGGCATCCCTCAGAAGGGGCGAAAATAGTTGCAAACGAATCAATGGACAAAGGTTTAATCTCCAATATATATAAACAGCTCATGCAGCTTATTAAGAAAACAAACAACCCAATACAAAAATGGGCAGAAGATCTAAAGAGACGTTTCTTCAAAGAAGACACAGAGATGGCCAAGACGCACATGAAAAGCTGCTCAAGAGCACTAATTATTAGAGAAATGCAAATCAAAACTACCATGAGGTATCACCTCACACCTGTTAGAATCGGCATCATCAGAAAATCTACAAACAACAAATTCTGGGGAGGGTGTGGACAAAAGGAGCCCTCTTCCACTATTGGTGGGAATGTAAATTGATACAGTCACTATGGAGAACAGTATGGAGTTTCCTTTAAAAAACTAGAAATAGAATTACCATCTGACCCAGCAATCCCACTTTTGGGCGTATACCCAGAGACAACCATAAATCAAAAAGGCACATTCACCACAAGGTTCATTGCAGCACTATTTACAATAGCCAGGTAATGGAAGCAACCTAAATGCCCACAGACAGATGAATGGATAAAGATGGGGTACATATATAAAATGGAATATTACTCGGCCATAAAAAGGAATGAAACTGGGTCATTTGTAGAGACATCGATGGATCTAGAGACTGTCATACAGAATGAAGTAAGTCAGAAAGAGGAAAACAAATATTGTATATTAATGCATATATGTGGAACCTAAAAAATGGTACAGATGAACTGGTTTGCAGGGAAGAAATAGAGACACAGAGGTAGAGAACAAACGTATGGACACCAAGTGTGGGAAGCCATGGGGTGGTGGTGGTGGGATGAGTTGGGAGTTTGCGACTGACCTGTATACATGTATATGCATAAAATACATAACTAATAATAACCCGCTGTATAAAAAAGTAAATAAAATTAAATTTCAAAATTTTAAAATATAAAATTTAAAAATAAAACAGAAAAAAGTTCTTCCCTTCACACAGATGTATTTATAGGAATGAATTATTTCCATGCTTATATCTATAAATACATAAAAGAGGAATAAAATCTAACTTGAACCATAAACGAAAAAAACCCTGAACCCACCAGTTTTACAGAGGAAAACCCTATCAGGGCACTTGCTCCAGCGGTAAACAATTCTGAAATTGGTCAGAGGTGGGGAATCATCTCCCATACAGCCAGCAACCCACCCCCCATGCAAGGAGCGTCCTCATTGCAAAGCTGGGGGACCGTGCCGAGGCATCTCTGAATACAGGTGAGCTGAGCCCCAGGCCAGCTGCTGCTGAACTGTTCCCACCCTTCCCAGGTAAAACACCTGAATATGTACAGAGGCTTGAAAGCCTAGAGGAAGGGCCGTGGAGCCACACCAGCGACAGCACGCAGGCCAACTTGGTGACTGCAGGCCAGCCAGGGTGATCCTGGCCCCGGGCGCTCTTCCGGAAGCTTTCCATTGTCCTGCCTGAGATACCCGTCTTGTCCCGGCCCCCACTGCTTTTTTCCTTCCTCACCTCTGTGCGGAGAGAAATTCCAGCGGAAGGTATGGGTGACACATCCTCTTCTTTACAGGTGGCAGCCTGGCAACTCCTGCAGAAAGGCCAGCAGAACCCCACTCACACCGGGCCACCAACAAAGCTGTGGCCCCTCACTCCCTCCCACCAGCACAGCCCCGAGACTGCTGACGGGGCAGAGAATATGGAGTCAGGCACAGCTTCAGGGGCTATTGCTGCCTGGAGCGCTGTTTATATTGACCTCAACCAGGCAGACCTGGGGAGGGCCGGCCGGCAGGGTAAGGCTGCCCAGGTCAGCTAATCCACAACCCTCAGGGAATCACATTGTTGAAAATGGACCTCGCTAAGGCAGAATAGAAGCCAAGGAAAATAAGGACACAATGCCATTTGCAGCACCGTAGATGAGTCTAGAGGTAATCACGTGACTTGGAGTAAGTCAGAAAGTGAAAGACACATATCATTTCATATCACTTATAGGTGTTACCTAAAATAGGAACCAGGGCAGTCATTTCCACTGAGAAGTGCAATCATAGATTCATTCAACAAACTTATGGTTCACCAATGGAAAGGTGTGAGGATTGGTTTCATTACGATATCGGGGTTAACAGACATATACAAACAGAGGTGACATATATAATCACCAAAGACCTACGGAATACCAAGAGAAGACTACTCAACATTCTGTCATAACGTACATGGGAAAAGGATCCCAGGAAGAACAGACATCTGTATATGTGTAAAAGAACCACATCTTCCACACCTACAACAAGCCAAACATTGTAATCAAACTTGCTATAATAAAAAATAAAAAAATTAATTTAAAAATACGAACAAGAAGTAGGGAGTCAAACTTGAGGGGCTTTCTCCTGGCACATTCCATTCTAAATTCCAATCTAGAACACGACGTCCATTGAGGCTCTGTTGCCCTAGTAACCAGATGTGTTAAGGGAGAACTGCTGCCAGCTAGTGGCCGTTTCACACAACAGCAGCTTTAATCCCAGGGCTAATGGTCAGTTGATATTCAAAATCATTGCAGGCCTGTAAATGACACCTGCCCTGAAAACAAATCCTGGGGCCACATATCGACCAAAAAATTTAAAGGACGTCCATATTTCAAAACGACCGTTTCAAAAGGCATATTTTATGCACATTAGTGTTCTGCTTCTTTTTCTTTCTTTCTTTTTTGGTTAAAAACACGGGAATGGAAAAAGGCATCCCTCAGAAGGGGCGAAAATAGTTGCAAACGAATCAATGGACAAAGGTTTAATCTCCAATATATATAAACAGCTCATGCAGCTTATTAAGAAAACAAACAACCCAATACAAAAATGGGCAGAAGATCTAAAGAGACGTTTCTTCAAAGAAGACACAGAGATGGCCAAGACGCACATGAAAAGCTGCTCAAGAGCACTAATTATTAGAGAAATGCAAATCAAAACTACCATGAGGTATCACCTCACACCTGTTAGAATCGGCATCATCAGAAAATCTACAAACAACAAATTCTGGGGAGGGTGTGGACAAAAGGAGCCCTCTTCCACTATTGGTGGGAATGTAAATTGATACAGTCACTATGGAGAACAGTATGGAGTTTCCTTTAAAAAACTAGAAATAGAATTACCATCTGACCCAGCAATCCCACTTTTGGGCGTATACCCAGAGACAACCATAAATCAAAAAGGCACATTCACCACAAGGTTCATTGCAGCACTATTTACAATAGCCAGGTAATGGAAGCAACCTAAATGCCCACAGACAGATGAATGGATAAAGATGGGGTACATATATAAAATGGAATATTACTCGGCCATAAAAAGGAATGAAACTGGGTCATTTGTAGAGACATCGATGGATCTAGAGACTGTCATACAGAATGAAGTAAGTTAGAAAGACGAAAACAAATATTGTATATTAATGCATATATGTGGAACCTAAAAAATGGTACAGATGAACTGGTTTGCAGGGAAGAAATAGAGACACAGAGGTAGAGAACAAACGTATGGACACCAAGTGTGGGAAGCCCTGGGTTGGTGGTGGTGGGATGAGTTGGGAGTTTGCGATTGACCTGTATACATGTATATGCATAAAATACATAACTAATAATAACCCGCTGTATAAAAAAGTAAATAAAATTAAATTTCAAAATTTTAAAATATAAAATTTAAAAATAAAACACGAAAAAAGTTCTTCCCTTCACACAGATGTATTTATAGGAATGAATTATTTCCATGCTTATATCTATAAATACATAAAAGAGGAATAAAATCTAACTTGAACCATAAACGAAAAAAAACCCTGAACCCACCAGTTTTACAGAGGAAAACCCTATCAGGGCACTTGCTCCAGCGGTAAACAATTCTGAAATTGGTCAGAGGTGGGGAATCATCTCCCATACAGCCAGCAACCCACCCCCAATGCAAGGAGCGTCCTCATTGCAAAGCTGGGGGACCGTGCCGAGGCATCTCTGAATACAGGTGAGCTGAGCCCCAGGCCAGCTGCTGCTGAACTGTTCCCACCCTTCCCAGGTAAAACACCTGAATATGTACAAAGGCTTGAAAGCCTAGAGGAAGGGCCGTGGAGCCACACCAGCGACAGCACGCAGGCCAACTTGGTGACTGCAGGCCAGCCAGGGTGATCCTGGCCCTGGGCGCTCTTCCGGAAGCTTTCCATTGTCCTGCCTGAGATACCCCTCTTGTCCCGGCCCCCACTGCTTTTTTCCTTCCTCACCTCTGTGCGGAGAGAAATTCCAGCGGAAGGTATGGGTGACACATCCTCTTCTTTACAGGTGGCAGCCTGGCAACTCCTGCAGAAAGGCCAGCAGAACCCCACTCACACCGGGCCACCAACAAAGCTGTAGCCCCTCACTCCCTCCCACCAGCACAGCCCCGAGACTGCTGACGGGGCAGAGAATATGGAGTCAGGCACAGCTTCAGGGGCTATTGCTGCCTGGAGCGCTGTTTATATTGACCTCAACCAGGCAGACCTGGGGAGGGCCGGCCGGCAGGGTAAGGCTGCCCAGGTCAGCTAATCCACAACCCTCAGGGAATCACATTGTTGAAAATGGACCTCGCTAAGGCAGAATAGAAGCCAAGGAAAATAAGGACACAATGCCATTTGCAGCACCGTAGATGAGTCTAGAGGTAATCACGTGACTTGGAGTAAGTCAGAAAGTGAAAGACACATATCATTTCATATCACTTATAGGTGTTACCTAAAATAGGAACCAGGGCAGTCATTTCCACTGAGAAGTGCAATCATAGATTCATTCAACAAACTTATGGTTCACCAATGGAAAGGTGTGAGGATTGGTTTCATTACGATATCGGGGTTAACAGACATATACAAACAGAGGTGACATATATAATCACCAAAGACCTACGGAATACCAAGAGAAGACTACTCAACATTCTGTCATAACGTACATGGGAAAAGGATCCCAGGAAGAACAGACATCTGTATATGTGTAAAAGAACCACATCTTCCACACCTACAACAAGCCAAACATTGTAATCAAACTTGCTATAATAAAAAATAAAAAAATTAATTTAAAAATACGAACAAGAAGTAGGGAGTCAAACTTGAGGGGCTTTCTCCTGGCACATTCCATTCTAAATTCCAATCTAGAACACGACGTCCATTGAGGCTCTGTTGCCCTAGTAACCAGATGTGTTAAGGGAGAACTGCTGCCAGCTAGTGGCCGTTTCACCCAACAGCAGCTTTAAACCCAGGGCTAATGGTCAGTTGATATTCAAAATCATTGCAGGCCTGTAAATGACACCTGCCCTGAAAACAAATCCTGGGGCCACATATCGACCAAAAAATTTAAAGGACGTCCATATTTCAAAACGACCGTTTCAAAAGGCATATTTTATGCACATTAGAGTTCTGCTTCTTTTTCTTTCTTTCTTTTTTGGTTAAAAACACGGGAATGGAAAAAGGCATCCCTCAGAAGGGGCGAAAATAGTTGCAAACGAATCAATGGACAAAGGTTTAATCTCCAATATATATAAACAGCTCATGCAGCTTATTAAGAAAACAAACAACCCAATACAAAAATGGGCAGAAGATCTAAAGAGACGTTTCTTCAAAGAAGACACAGAGATGGCCAAGACGCACATGAAAAGCTGCTCAAGAGCACTAATTATTAGAGAAATGCAAATCAAAACTACCATGAGGTATCACCTCACACCTGTTAGAATCGGCATCATCAGAAAATCTACAAACAACAAATTCTGGGGAGGGTGTGGACAAAAGGAGCCCTCTTCCACTATTGGTGGGAATGTAAATTGATACAGTCACTATGGAGAACAGTATGGAGTTTCCTTTAAAAAACTAGAAATAGAATTACCATCTGACCCAGCAATCCCACTTTTGGGCGTATACCCAGAGACAACCATAAATCAAAAAGGCACATTCACCACAAGGTTCATTGCAGCACTATTTACAATAGCCAGGTAATGGAAGCAACCTAAATGCCCACAGACAGATGAATGGATAAAGATGGGGTACATATATAAAATGGAATATTACTCGGCCATAAAAAGGAATGAAACTGGGTCATTTGTAGAGACATCGATGGATCTAGAGACTGTCATACAGAATGAAGTAAGTCAGAAAGAGGAAAACAAATATTGTATATTAATGCATATATGTGGAACCTAAAAAATGGTACAGATGAACTGGTTTGCAGGGAAGAAATAGAGACACAGAGGTAGAGAACAAACGTATGGACACCAAGTGTGGGAAGCCATGGGGTGGTGGTGGTGGGATGAGTTGGGAGTTTGCGACTGACCTGTATACATGTATATGCATAAAATACATAACTAATAATAACCCGCTGTATAAAAAAGTAAATAAAATTAAATTTCAAAATTTTAAAATATAAAATTTAAAAATAAAACAGAAAAAAGTTCTTCCCTTCACACAGATGTATTTATAGGAATGAATTATTTCCATGCTTATATCTATAAATACATAAAAGAGGAATAAAATCTAACTTGAACCATAAACGAAAAAAACCCTGAACCCACCAGTTTTACAGAGGAAAACCCTATCAGGGCACTTGCTCCAGCGGTAAACAATTCTGAAATTGGTCAGAGGTGGGGAATCATCTCCCATACAGCCAGCAACCCACCCCCCATGCAAGGAGCGTCCTCATTGCAAAGCTGGGGGACCGTGCCGAGGCATCTCTGAATACAGGTGAGCTGAGCCCCAGGCCAGCTGCTGCTGAACTGTTCCCACCCTTCCCAGGTAAAACACCTGAATATGTACAGAGGCTTGAAAGCCTAGAGGAAGGGCCGTGGAGCCACACCAGCGACAGCACGCAGGCCAACTTGGTGACTGCAGGCCAGCCAGGGTGATCCTGGCCCCGGGCGCTCTTCCGGAAGCTTTCCATTGTCCTGCCTGAGATACCCGTCTTGTCCCGGCCCCCACTGCTTTTTTCCTTCCTCACCTCTGTGCGGAGAGAAATTCCAGCGGAAGGTATGGGTGACACATCCTCTTCTTTACAGGTGGCAGCCTGGCAACTCCTGCAGAAAGGCCAGCAGAACCCCACTCACACCGGGCCACCAACAAAGCTGTGGCCCCTCACTCCCTCCCACCAGCACAGCCCCGAGACTGCTGACGGGGCAGAGAATATGGAGTCAGGCACAGCTTCAGGGGCTATTGCTGCCTGGAGCGCTGTTTATATTGACCTCAACCAGGCAGACCTGGGGAGGGCCGGCCGGCAGGGTAAGGCTGCCCAGGTCAGCTAATCCACAACCCTCAGGGAATCACATTGTTGAAAATGGACCTCGCTAAGGCAGAATAGAAGCCAAGGAAAATAAGGACACAATGCCATTTGCAGCACCGTAGATGAGTCTAGAGGTAATCACGTGACTTGGAGTAAGTCAGAAAGTGAAAGACACATATCATTTCATATCACTTATAGGTGTTACCTAAAATAGGAACCAGGGCAGTCATTTCCACTGAGAAGTGCAATCATAGATTCATTCAACAAACTTATGGTTCACCAATGGAAAGGTGTGAGGATTGGTTTCATTACGATATCGGGGTTAACAGACATATACAAACAGAGGTGACATATATAATCACCAAAGACCTACGGAATACCAAGAGAAGACTACTCAACATTCTGTCATAACGTACATGGGAAAAGGATCCCAGGAAGAACAGACATCTGTATATGTGTAAAAGAACCACATCTTCCACACCTACAACAAGCCAAACATTGTAATCAAACTTGCTATAATAAAAAATAAAAAAATTAATTTAAAAATACGAACAAGAAGTAGGGAGTCAAACTTGAGGGGCTTTCTCCTGGCACATTCCATTCTAAATTCCAATCTAGAACACGACGTCCATTGAGGCTCTGTTGCCCTAGTAACCAGATGTGTTAAGGGAGAACTGCTGCCAGCTAGTGGCCGTTTCACACAACAGCAGCTTTAATCCCAGGGCTAATGGTCAGTTGATATTCAAAATCATTGCAGGCCTGTAAATGACACCTGCCCTGAAAACAAATCCTGGGGCCACATATCGACCAAAAAATTTAAAGGACGTCCATATTTCAAAACGACCGTTTCAAAAGGCATATTTTATGCACATTAGTGTTCTGCTTCTTTTTCTTTCTTTCTTTTTTGGTTAAAAACACGGGAATGGAAAAAGGCATCCCTCAGAAGGGGCGAAAATAGTTGCAAACGAATCAATGGACAAAGGTTTAATCTCCAATATATATAAACAGCTCATGCAGCTTATTAAGAAAACAAACAACCCAATACAAAAATGGGCAGAAGATCTAAAGAGACGTTTCTTCAAAGAAGACACAGAGATGGCCAAGACGCACATGAAAAGCTGCTCAAGAGCACTAATTATTAGAGAAATGCAAATCAAAACTACCATGAGGTATCACCTCACACCTGTTAGAATCGGCATCATCAGAAAATCTACAAACAACAAATTCTGGGGAGGGTGTGGACAAAAGGAGCCCTCTTCCACTATTGGTGGGAATGTAAATTGATACAGTCACTATGGAGAACAGTATGGAGTTTCCTTTAAAAAACTAGAAATAGAATTACCATCTGACCCAGCAATCCCACTTTTGGGCGTATACCCAGAGACAACCATAAATCAAAAAGGCACATTCACCACAAGGTTCATTGCAGCACTATTTACAATAGCCAGGTAATGGAAGCAACCTAAATGCCCACAGACAGATGAATGGATAAAGATGGGGTACATATATAAAATGGAATATTACTCGGCCATAAAAAGGAATGAAACTGGGTCATTTGTAGAGACATCGATGGATCTAGAGACTGTCATACAGAATGAAGTAAGTCAGAAAGAGGAAAACAAATATTGTATATTAATGCATATATGTGGAACCTAAAAAATGGTACAGATGAACTGGTTTGCAGGGAAGAAATAGAGACACAGAGGTAGAGAACAAACGTATGGACACCAAGTGTGGGAAGCCATGGGGTGGTGGTGGTGGGATGAGTTGGGAGTTTGCGACTGACCTGTATACATGTATATGCATAAAATACATAACTAATAATAACCCGCTGTATAAAAAAGTAAATAAAATTAAATTTCAAAATTTTAAAATATAAAATTTAAAAATAAAACAGAAAAAAGTTCTTCCCTTCACACAGATGTATTTATAGGAATGAATTATTTCCATGCTTATATCTATAAATACATAAAAGAGGAATAAAATCTAACTTGAACCATAAACGAAAAAAACCCTGAACCCACCAGTTTTACAGAGGAAAACCCTATCAGGGCACTTGCTCCAGCGGTAAACAATTCTGAAATTGGTCAGAGGTGGGGAATCATCTCCCATACAGCCAGCAACCCACCCCCCATGCAAGGAGCGTCCTCATTGCAAAGCTGGGGGACCGTGCCGAGGCATCTCTGAATACAGGTGAGCTGAGCCCCAGGCCAGCTGCTGCTGAACTGTTCCCACCCTTCCCAGGTAAAACACCTGAATATGTACAGAGGCTTGAAAGCCTAGAGGAAGGGCCGTGGAGCCACACCAGCGACAGCACGCAGGCCAACTTGGTGACTGCAGGCCAGCCAGGGTGATCCTGGCCCCGGGCGCTCTTCCGGAAGCTTTCCATTGTCCTGCCTGAGATACCCGTCTTGTCCCGGCCCCCACTGCTTTTTTCCTTCCTCACCTCTGTGCGGAGAGAAATTCCAGCGGAAGGTATGGGTGACACATCCTCTTCTTTACAGGTGGCAGCCTGGCAACTCCTGCAGAAAGGCCAGCAGAACCCCACTCACACCGGGCCACCAACAAAGCTGTGGCCCCTCACTCCCTCCCACCAGCACAGCCCCGAGACTGCTGACGGGGCAGAGAATATGGAGTCAGGCACAGCTTCAGGGGCTATTGCTGCCTGGAGCGCTGTTTATATTGACCTCAACCAGGCAGACCTGGGGAGGGCCGGCCGGCAGGGTAAGGCTGCCCAGGTCAGCTAATCCACAACCCTCAGGGAATCACATTGTTGAAAATGGACCTCGCTAAGGCAGAATAGAAGCCAAGGAAAATAAGGACACAATGCCATTTGCAGCACCGTAGATGAGTCTAGAGGTAATCACGTGACTTGGAGTAAGTCAGAAAGTGAAAGACACATATCATTTCATATCACTTATAGGTGTTACCTAAAATAGGAACCAGGGCAGTCATTTCCACTGAGAAGTGCAATCATAGATTCATTCAACAAACTTATGGTTCACCAATGGAAAGGTGTGAGGATTGGTTTCATTACGATATCGGGGTTAACAGACATATACAAACAGAGGTGACATATATAATCACCAAAGACCTACGGAATACCAAGAGAAGACTACTCAACATTCTGTCATAACGTACATGGGAAAAGGATCCCAGGAAGAACAGACATCTGTATATGTGTAAAAGAACCACATCTTCCACACCTACAACAAGCCAAACATTGTAATCAAACTTGCTATAATAAAAAATAAAAAAATTAATTTAAAAATACGAACAAGAAGTAGGGAGTCAAACTTGAGGGGCTTTCTCCTGGCACATTCCATTCTAAATTCCAATCTAGAACACGACGTCCATTGAGGCTCTGTTGCCCTAGTAACCAGATGTGTTAAGGGAGAACTGCTGCCAGCTAGTGGCCGTTTCACACAACAGCAGCTTTAATCCCAGGGCTAATGGTCAGTTGATATTCAAAATCATTGCAGGCCTGTAAATGACACCTGCCCTGAAAACAAATCCTGGGGCCACATATCGACCAAAAAATTTAAAGGACGTCCATATTTCAAAACGACCGTTTCAAAAGGCATATTTTATGCACATTAGTGTTCTGCTTCTTTTTCTTTCTTTCTTTTTTGGTTAAAAACACGGGAATGGAAAAAGGCATCCCTCAGAAGGGGCGAAAATAGTTGCAAACGAATCAATGGACAAAGGTTTAATCTCCAATATATATAAACAGCTCATGCAGCTTATTAAGAAAACAAACAACCCAATACAAAAATGGGCAGAAGATCTAAAGAGACGTTTCTTCAAAGAAGACACAGAGATGGCCAAGACGCACATGAAAAGCTGCTCAAGAGCACTAATTATTAGAGAAATGCAAATCAAAACTACCATGAGGTATCACCTCACACCTGTTAGAATCGGCATCATCAGAAAATCTACAAACAACAAATTCTGGGGAGGGTGTGGACAAAAGGAGCCCTCTTCCACTATTGGTGGGAATGTAAATTGATACAGTCACTATGGAGAACAGTATGGAGTTTCCTTTAAAAAACTAGAAATAGAATTACCATCTGACCCAGCAATCCCACTTTTGGGCGTATACCCAGAGACAACCATAAATCAAAAAGGCACATTCACCACAAGGTTCATTGCAGCACTATTTACAATAGCCAGGTAATGGAAGCAACCTAAATGCCCACAGACAGATGAATGGATAAAGATGGGGTACATATATAAAATGGAATATTACTCGGCCATAAAAAGGAATGAAACTGGGTCATTTGTAGAGACATCGATGGATCTAGAGACTGTCATACAGAATGAAGTAAGTTAGAAAGACGAAAACAAATATTGTATATTAATGCATATATGTGGAACCTAAAAAATGGTACAGATGAACTGGTTTGCAGGGAAGAAATAGAGACACAGAGGTAGAGAACAAACGTATGGACACCAAGTGTGGGAAGCCCTGGGTTGGTGGTGGTGGGATGAGTTGGGAGTTTGCGATTGACCTGTATACATGTATATGCATAAAATACATAACTAATAATAACCCGCTGTATAAAAAAGTAAATAAAATTAAATTTCAAAATTTTAAAATATAAAATTTAAAAATAAAACACGAAAAAAGTTCTTCCCTTCACACAGATGTATTTATAGGAATGAATTATTTCCATGCTTATATCTATAAATACATAAAAGAGGAATAAAATCTAACTTGAACCATAAACGAAAAAAAACCCTGAACCCACCAGTTTTACAGAGGAAAACCCTATCAGGGCACTTGCTCCAGCGGTAAACAATTCTGAAATTGGTCAGAGGTGGGGAATCATCTCCCATACAGCCAGCAACCCACCCCCAATGCAAGGAGCGTCCTCATTGCAAAGCTGGGGGACCGTGCCGAGGCATCTCTGAATACAGGTGAGCTGAGCCCCAGGCCAGCTGCTGCTGAACTGTTCCCACCCTTCCCAGGTAAAACACCTGAATATGTACAAAGGCTTGAAAGCCTAGAGGAAGGGCCGTGGAGCCACACCAGCGACAGCACGCAGGCCAACTTGGTGACTGCAGGCCAGCCAGGGTGATCCTGGCCCTGGGCGCTCTTCCGGAAGCTTTCCATTGTCCTGCCTGAGATACCCCTCTTGTCCCGGCCCCCACTGCTTTTTTCCTTCCTCACCTCTGTGCGGAGAGAAATTCCAGCGGAAGGTATGGGTGACACATCCTCTTCTTTACAGGTGGCAGCCTGGCAACTCCTGCAGAAAGGCCAGCAGAACCCCACTCACACCGGGCCACCAACAAAGCTGTAGCCCCTCACTCCCTCCCACCAGCACAGCCCCGAGACTGCTGACGGGGCAGAGAATATGGAGTCAGGCACAGCTTCAGGGGCTATTGCTGCCTGGAGCGCTGTTTATATTGACCTCAACCAGGCAGACCTGGGGAGGGCCGGCCGGCAGGGTAAGGCTGCCCAGGTCAGCTAATCCACAACCCTCAGGGAATCACATTGTTGAAAATGGACCTCGCTAAGGCAGAATAGAAGCCAAGGAAAATAAGGACACAATGCCATTTGCAGCACCGTAGATGAGTCTAGAGGTAATCACGTGACTTGGAGTAAGTCAGAAAGTGAAAGACACATATCATTTCATATCACTTATAGGTGTTACCTAAAATAGGAACCAGGGCATTCATTTCCACTGAGAAGTGCAATCATAGATTCATTCAACAAACTTATGGTTCACCAATGGAAAGGTGTGAGGATTGGTTTCATTACGATATCGGGGTTAACAGACATATACAAACAGAGGTGACATATATAATCACCAAAGACCTACGGAATACCAAGAGAAGACTACTCAACATTCTGTCATAACGTACATGGGAAAAGGATCCCAGGAAGAACAGACATCTGTATATGTGTAAAAGAACCACATCTTCCACACCTACAACAAGCCAAACATTGTAATCAAACTTGCTATAATAAAAAATAAAAAAATTAAATTAAAAATACGAACAAGAAGTAGGGAGTCAAACTTGAGGGGCTTTCTCCTGGCACATTCCATTCTAAATTCCAATCTAGAACACGACGTCCATTGAGGCTCTGTTGCCCTAGTAACCAGATGTGTTAAGGGAGAACTGCTGCCAGCTAGTGGCCGTTTCACACAACAGCAGCTTTAATCCCAGGGCTAATGGTCAGTTGATATTCAAAATCATTGCAGGCCTGTAAATGACACCTGCCCTGAAAACAAATCCTGGGGCCACATATCGACCAAAAAATTTAAAGGACGTCCATATTTCAAAACGACCGTTTCAAAAGGCATATTTTATGCACATTAGTGTTCTGCTTCTTTTTCTTTCTTTCTTTTTTGGTTAAAAACACGGGAATGGAAAAAGGCATCCCTCAGAAGGGGCGAAAATAGTTGCAAACGAATCAATGGACAAAGGTTTAATCTCCAATATATATAAACAGCTCATGCAGCTTATTAAGAAAACAAACAACCCAATACAAAAATGGGCAGAAGATCTAAAGAGACGTTTCTTCAAAGAAGACACAGAGATGGCCAAGACGAACATGAAAAGCTGCTCAAGAGCACTAATTATTAGAGAAATGCAAATCAAAACTACCATGAGGTATCACCTCACACCTGTTAGAATCGGCATCATCAGAAAATCTACAAACAACAAATTCTGGGGAGGGTGTGGACAAAAGGAGCCCTCTTCCACTATTGGTGGGAATGTAAATTGATACAGTCACTATGGAGAACAGTATGGAGTTTCCTTTAAAAAACTAGAAATAGAATTACCATCTGACCCAGCAATCCCACTTTTGGGCATATACCCAGAGACAACCATAAATCAAAAAGGCACATTCACCACAAGGTTCATTGCAGCACTATTTACAATAGCCAGGTAATGGAAGCAACCTAAATGCCCACAGACAGATGAATGGATAAAGATGGGGTACATATATAAAATGGAATATTACTCGGCCATAAAAAGGAATGAAACTGGGTCATTTGTAGAGACATCGATGGATCTAGAGACTGTCATACAGAATGAAGTAAGTCAGAAAGAGGAAAACAAATATTGTATATTAATGCATATATGTGGAACCTAAAAAATGGTACAGATGAACTGGTTTGCAGGGAAGAAATAGAGACACAGAGGTAGAGAACAAACGTATGGACACCAAGTGTGGGAAGCCCTGGGGTGGTGGTGGTGGGATGAGTTGGGAGTTTGCGATTGACCTGTATACATGTATATGCATAAAATACATAACTAATAATAACCCGCTGTATAAAAAAGTAAATAAAATTAAATTTCAAAATTTTAAAATATAAAATTTAAAAATAAAACAGAAAAAAGTTCTTCCCTTCACACAGATGTATTTATAGGAATGAATTATTTCCATGCTTATATCTATAAATACATAAAAGAGGAATAAAATCTAACTTGAACCATAAACGAAAAAAAACCCTGAACCCACCAGTTTTACAGAGGAAAACCCTATCAGGGCACTTGCTCCAGCGGTAAACAATTCTGAAATTGGTCAGAGGTGGGGAATCATCTCCCATACAGCCAGCAACCCACCCCCCATGCAAGGAGCGTCCTCATTGCAAAGCTGGGGGACCGTGCCGAGGCATCTCTGAATACAGGTGAGCTGAGCCCCAGGCCAGCTGCTGCTGAACTGTTCCCACCCTTCCCAGGTAAAACACCTGAATATGTACAAAGGCTTGAAAGCCTAGAGGAAGGGCCGTGGAGCCACACCAGCGACAGCACGCAGGCCAACTTGGTGACTGCAGGCCAGCCAGGGTGATCCTGGCCCCGGGCGCTCTTCCGGAAGCTTTCCATTGTCCTGCCTGAGATACCCCTCTTGTCCCGGCCCCCACTGCTTTTTTCCTTCCTCACCTCTGTGCGGAGAGAAATTCCAGCGGAAGGTATGGGTGACACATCCTCTTCTTTACAGGTGGCAGCCTGGCAACTCCTGCAGAAAGGCCAGCAGAACCCCACTCACACCGGGCCACCAACAAAGCTGTGGCCCCTCACTCCCTCCCACCAGCACAGCCCCGAGACTGCTGACGGGGCAGAGAATATGGAGTCAGGCACAGCTTCAGGGGCTATTGCTGCCTGGAGCGCTGTTTATATTGACCTCAACCAGGCAGACCTGGGGAGGGCCGGCCGGCAGGGTAAGGCTGCCCAGGTCAGCTAATCCACAACCCTCAGGGAATCACATTGTTGAAAATGGACCTCGCTAAGGCAGAATAGAAGCCAAGGAAAATAAGGACACAATGCCATTTGCAGCACCGTAGATGAGTCTAGAGGTAATCACGTGACTTGGAGTAAGTCAGAAAGTGAAAGACACATATCATTTCATATCACTTATAGGTGTTACCTAAAATAGGAACCAGGGCAGTCATTTCCACTGAGAAGTGCAATCATAGATTCATTCAACAAACTTATGGTTCACCAATGGAAAGGTGTGAGGATTGGTTTCATTACGATATCGGGGTTAACAGACATATACAAACAGAGGTGACATATATAATCACCAAAGACCTACGGAATACCAAGAGAAGACTACTCAACATTCTGTCATAACGTACATGGGAAAAGGATCCCAGGAAGAACAGACATCTGTATATGTGTAAAAGAACCACATCTTCCACACCTACAACAAGCCAAACATTGTAATCAAACTTGCTATAATAAAAAATAAAAAAATTAAATTAAAAATACGAACAAGAAGTAGGGAGTCAAACTTGAGGGGCTTTCTCCTGGCACATTCCATTCTAAATTCCAATCTAGAACACGACGTCCATTGAGGCTCTGTTGCCCTAGTAACCAGATGTGTTAAGGGAGAACTGCTGCCAGCTAGTGGCCGTTTCACACAACAGCAGCTTTAATCCCAGGGCTAATGGTCAGTTGATATTCAAAATCATTGCAGGCCTGTAAATGACACCTGCCCTGAAAACAAATCCTGGGGCCACATATCGACCAAAAAATTTAAAGGACGTCCATATTTCAAAACGACCGTTTCAAAAGGCATATTTTATGCACATTAGTGTTCTGCTTCTTTTTCTTTCTTTCTTTTTTGGTTAAAAACACGGGAATGGAAAAAGGCATCCCTCAGAAGGGGCGAAAATAGTTGCAAACGAATCAATGGACAAAGGTTTAATCTCCAATATATATAAACAGCTCATGCAGCTTATTAAGAAAACAAACAACCCAATACAAAAATGGGCAGAAGATCTAAAGAGACGTTTCTTCAAAGAAGACACAGAGATGGCCAAGACGCACATGAAAAGCTGCTCAAGAGCACTAATTATTAGAGAAATGCAAATCAAAACTACCATGAGGTATCACCTCACACCTGTTAGAATCGGCATCATCAGAAAATCTACAAACAACAAATTCTGGGGAGGGTGTGGACAAAAGGAGCCCTCTTCCACTATTGGTGGGAATGTAAATTGATACAGTCACTATGGAGAACAGTATGGAGTTTCCTTTAAAAAACTAGAAATAGAATTACCATCTGACCCAGCAATCCCACTTTTGGGCATATACCCAGAGACAACCATAAATCAAAAAGGCACATTCACCACAAGGTTCATTGCAGCACTATTTACAATAGCCAGGTAATGGAAGCAACCTAAATGCCCACAGACAGATGAATGGATAAAGATGGGGTACATATATAAAATGGAATATTACTCGGCCATAAAAAGGAATGAAACTGGGTCATTTGTAGAGACATCGATGGATCTAGAGACTGTCATACAGAATGAAGTAAGTCAGAAAGAGGAAAACAAATATTGTATATTAATGCATATATGTGGAACCTAAAAAATGGTACAGATGAACTGGTTTGCAGGGAAGAAATAGAGACACAGAGGTAGAGAACAAACGTATGGACACCAAGTGTGGGAAGCCATGGGGTGGTGGTGGTGGGATGAGTTGGGAGTTTGCGACTGACCTGTATACATGTATATGCATAAAATACATAACTAATAATAACCCGCTGTATAAAAAAGTAAATAAAATTAAATTTCAAAATTTTAAAATATAAAATTTAAAAATAAAACAGAAAAAAGTTCTTCCCTTCACACAGATGTATTTATAGGAATGAATTATTTCCATGCTTATATCTATAAATACATAAAAGAGGAATAAAATCTAACTTGAACCATAAACGAAAAAAAACCCTGAACCCACCAGTTTTACAGAGGAAAACCCTATCACGGCACTTGCTCCAGCGGTAAACAATTCTGAAATTGGTCAGAGGTGGGGAATCATCTCCCATACAGCCAGCAACCCACCCCCCATGCAAGGAGCGTCCTCATTGCAAAGCTGGGGGACCGTGCCGAGGCATCTCTGAATACAGGTGAGCTGAGCCCCAGGCCAGCTGCTGCTGAACTGTTCCCACCCTTCCCAGGTAAAACACCTGAATATGTACAAAGGCTTGAAAGCCTAGAGGAAGGGCCGTGGAGCCACACCAGCGACAGCACGCAGGCCAACTTGGTGACTGCAGGCCAGCCAGGGTGATCCTGGCCCCGGGCGCTCTTCCGGAAGCTTTCCATTGTCCTGCCTGAGATACCCCTCTTGTCCCGGCCCCCACTGCTTTTTTCCTTCCTCACCTCTGTGCGGAGAGAAATTCCAGCGGAAGGTATGGGTGACACATCCTCTTCTTTACAGGTGGCAGCCTGGCAACTCCTGCAGAAAGGCCAGCAGAACCCCACTCACACCGGGCCACCAACAAAGCTGTGGCCCCTCACTCCCTCCCACCAGCACAGCCCCGAGACTGCTGACGGGGCAGAGAATATGGAGTCAGGCACAGCTTCAGGGGCTATTGCTGCCTGGAGCGCTGTTTATATTGACCTCAACCAGGCAGACCTGGGGAGGGCCGGCCGGCAGGGTAAGGCTGCCCAGGTCAGCTAATCCACAACCCTCAGGGAATCACATTGTTGAAAATGGACCTCGCTAAGGCAGAATAGAAGCCAAGGAAAATAAGGACACAATGCCATTTGCAGCACCGTAGATGAGTCTAGAGGTAATCACGTGACTTGGAGTAAGTCAGAAAGTGAAAGACACATATCATTTCATATCACTTATAGGTGTTACCTAAAATAGGAACCAGGGCAGTCATTTCCACTGAGAAGTGCAATCATAGATTCATTCAACAAACTTATGGTTCACCAATGGAAAGGTGTGAGGATTGGTTTCATTACGATATCGGGGTTAACAGACATATACAAACAGAGGTGACATATATAATCACCAAAGACCTACGGAATACCAAGAGAAGACTACTCAACATTCTGTCATAACGTACATGGGAAAAGGATCCCAGGAAGAACAGACATCTGTATATGTGTAAAAGAACCACATCTTCCACACCTACAACAAGCCAAACATTGTAATCAAACTTGCTATAATAAAAAATAAAAAAATTAATTGAAAAATACGAACAAGAAGTAGGGAGTCAAACTTGAGGGGCTTTCTCCTGGCACATTCCATTCTAAATTCCAATCTAGAACACGACGTCCATTGAGGCTCTGTTGCCCTAGTAACCAGATGTGTTAAGGGAGAACTGCTGCCAGCTAGTGGCCGTTTCACCCAACAGCAGCTTTAATCCCAGGGCTAATGGTCAGTTGATATTCAAAATCATTGCAGGCCTGTAAATGACACCTGCCCTGAAAACAAATCCTGGGGCCACATATCGACCAAAAAATTTAAAGGACGTCCATATTTCAAAACGACCGTTTCAAAAGGCATATTTTATGCACATTAGTGTTCTGCTTCTTTTTCTTTCTTTCTTTTTTGGTTAAAAACACGGGAATGGAAAAAGGCATCCCTCAGAAGGGGCGAAAATAGTTGCAAACGAATCAATGGACAAAGGTTTAATCTCCAATATATATAAACAGCTCATGCAGCTTATTAAGAAAACAAACAACCCAATACAAAAATGGGCAGAAGATCTAAAGAGACGTTTCTTCAAAGAAGACACAGAGATGGCCAAGACGAACATGAAAAGCTGCTCAAGAGCACTAATTATTAGAGAAATGCAAATCAAAACTACCATGAGGTATCACCTCACACCTGTTAGAATCGGCATCATCAGAAAATCTACAAACAACAAATTCTGGGGAGGGTGTGGACAAAAGGAGCCCTCTTCCACTATTGGTGGGAATGTAAATTGATACAGTCACTATGGAGAACAGTATGGAGTTTCCTTTAAAAAACTAGAAATAGAATTACCATCTGACCCAGCAATCCCACTTTTGGGCATATACCCAGAGACAACCATAAATCAAAAAGGCACATTCACCACAAGGTTCATTGCAGCACTATTTACAATAGCCAGGTAATGGAAGCAACCTAAATGCCCACAGACAGATGAATGGATAAAGATGGGGTACATATATAAAATGGAATATTACTCGGCCATAAAAAGGAATGAAACTGGGTCATTTGTAGAGACATCGATGGATCTAGAGACTGTCATACAGAATGAAGTAAGTCAGAAAGAGGAAAACAAATATTGTATATTAATGCATATATGTGGAACCTAAAAAATGGTACAGATGAACTGGTTTGCAGGGAAGAAATAGAGACACAGAGGTAGAGAACAAACGTATGGACACCAAGTGTGGGAAGCCATGGGGTGGTGGTGGTGGGATGAGTTGGGAGTTTGCGACTGACCTGTATACATGTATATGCATAAAATACATAACTAATAATAACCCGCTGTATAAAAAAGTAAATAAAATTAAATTTCAAAATTTTAAAATATAAAATTTAAAAATAAAACAGAAAAAAGTTCTTCCCTTCACACAGATGTATTTATAGGAATGAATTATTTCCATGCTTATATCTATAAATACATAAAAGAGGAATAAAATCTAACTTGAACCATAAACGAAAAAAAACCCTGAACCCACCAGTTTTACAGAGGAAAACCCTATCAGGGCACTTGCTCCAGCGGTAAACAATTCTGAAATTGGTCAGAGGTGGGGAATCATCTCCCATACAGCCAGCAACCCACCCCCCATGCAAGGAGCGTCCTCATTGCAAAGCTGGGGGACCGTGCCGAGGCATCTCTGAATACAGGTGAGCTGAGCCCCAGGCCAGCTGCTGCTGAACTGTTCCCACCCTTCCCAGGTAAAACACCTGAATATGTACAAAGGCTTGAAAGCCTAGAGGAAGGGCCGTGGAGCCACACCAGCGACAGCACGCAGGCCAACTTGGTGACTGCAGGCCAGCCAGGGTGATCCTGGCCCCGGGCGCTCTTCCGGAAGCTTTCCATTGTCCTGCCTGAGATACCCCTCTTGTCCCGGCCCCCACTGCTTTTTTCCTTCCTCACCTCTGTGCGGAGAGAAATTCCAGCGGAAGGTATGGGTGACACATCCTCTTCTTTACAGGTGGCAGCCTGGCAACTCCTGCAGAAAGGCCAGCAGAACCCCACTCACACCGGGCCACCAACAAAGCTGTGGCCCCTCACTCCCTCCCACCAGCACAGCCCCGAGACTGCTGACGGGGCAGAGAATATGGAGTCAGGCACAGCTTCAGGGGCTATTGCTGCCTGGAGCGCTGTTTATATTGACCTCAACCAGGCAGACCTGGGGAGGGCCGGCCGGCAGGGTAAGGCTGCCCAGGTCAGCTAATCCACAACCCTCAGGGAATCACATTGTTGAAAATGGACCTCGCTAAGGCAGAATAGAAGCCAAGGAAAATAAGGACACAATGCCATTTGCAGCACCGTAGATGAGTCTAGAGGTAATCACGTGACTTGGAGTAAGTCAGAAAGTGAAAGACACATATCATTTCATATCACTTATAGGTGTTACCTAAAATAGGAACCAGGGCAGTCATTTCCACTGAGAAGTGCAATCATAGATTCATTCAACAAACTTATGGTTCACCAATGGAAAGGTGTGAGGATTGGTTTCATTACGATATCGGGGTTAACAGACATATACAAACAGAGGTGACATATATAATCACCAAAGACCTACGGAATACCAAGAGAAGACTACTCAACATTCTGTCATAACGTACATGGGAAAAGGATCCCAGGAAGAACAGACATCTGTATATGTGTAAAAGAACCACATCTTCCACACCTACAACAAGCCAAACATTGTAATCAAACTTGCTATAATAAAAAATAAAAAAATTAATTTAAAAATACGAACAAGAAGTAGGGAGTCAAACTTGAGGGGCTTTCTCCTGGCACATTCCATTCTAAATTCCAATCTAGAACACGACGTCCATTGAGGCTCTGTTGCCCTAGTAACCAGATGTGTTAAGGGAGAACTGCTGCCAGCTAGTGGCCGTTTCACCCAACAGCAGCTTTAATCCCAGGGCTAATGGTCAGTTGATATTCAAAATCATTGCAGGCCTGTAAATGACACCTGCCCTGAAAACAAATCCTGGGGCCACATATCGACCAAAAAATTTAAAGGACGTCCATATTTCAAAACGACCGTTTCAAAAGGCATATTTTATGCACATTAGTGTTCTGCTTCTTTTTCTTTCTTTCTTTTTTGGTTAAAAACACGGGAATGGAAAAAGGCATCCCTCAGAAGGGGCGAAAATAGTTGCAAACGAATCAATGGACAAAGGTTTAATCTCCAATATATATAAACAGCTCATGCAGCTTATTAAGAAAACAAACAACCCAATACAAAAATGGGCAGAAGATCTAAAGAGACGTTTCTTCAAAGAAGACACAGAGATGGGCAAGACGAACATGAAAAGCTGCTCAAGAGCACTAATTATTAGAGAAATGCAAATCAAAACTACCATGAGGTATCACCTCACACCTGTTAGAATCGGCATCATCAGAAAATCTACAAACAACAAATTCTGGGGAGGGTGTGGACAAAAGGAGCCCTCTTCCACTATTGGTGGGAATGTAAATTGATACAGTCACTATGGAGAACAGTATGGAGTTTCCTTTAAAAAACTAGAAATAGAATTACCATCTGACCCAGCAATCCCACTTTTGGGCATATACCCAGAGACAACCATAAATCAAAAAGGCACATTCACCACAAGGTTCATTGCAGCACTATTTACAATAGCCAGGTAATGGAAGCAACCTAAATGCCCACAGACAGATGAATGGATAAAGATGGGGTACATATATAAAATGGAATATTACTCGGCCATAAAAAGGAATGAAACTGGGTCATTTGTAGAGACATCGATGGATCTAGAGACTGTCATACAGAATGAAGTAAGTCAGAAAGAGGAAAACAAATATTGTATATTAATGCATATATGTGGAACCTAAAAAATGGTACAGATGAACTGGTTTGCAGGGAAGAAATAGAGACACAGAGGTAGAGAACAAACGTATGGACACCAAGTGTGGGAAGCCATGGGGTGGTGGTGGTGGGATGAGTTGGGAGTTTGCGACTGACCTGTATACATGTATATGCATAAAATACATAACTAATAATAACCCGCTGTATAAAAAAGTAAATAAAATTAAATTTCAAAATTTTAAAATATAAAATTTAAAAATAAAACAGAAAAAAGTTCTTCCCTTCACACAGATGTATTTATAGGAATGAATTATTTCCATGCTTATATCTATAAATACATAAAAGAGGAATAAAATCTAACTTGAACCATAAACGAAAAAAAACCCTGAACCCACCAGTTTTACAGAGGAAAACCCTATCACGGCACTTGCTCCAGCGGTAAACAATTCTGAAATTGGTCAGAGGTGGGGAATCATCTCCCATACAGCCAGCAACCCACCCCCCATGCAAGGAGCGTCCTCATTGCAAAGCTGGGGGACCGTGCCGAGGCATCTCTGAATACAGGTGAGCTGAGCCCCAGGCCAGCTGCTGCTGAACTGTTCCCACCCTTCCCAGGTAAAACACCTGAATATGTACAAAGGCTTGAAAGCCTAGAGGAAGGGCCGTGGAGCCACACCAGCGACAGCACGCAGGCCAACTTGGTGACTGCAGGCCAGCCAGGGTGATCCTGGCCCCGGGCGCTCTTCCGGAAGCTTTCCATTGTCCTGCCTGAGATACCCCTCTTGTCCCGGCCCCCACTGCTTTTTTCCTTCCTCACCTCTGTGCGGAGAGAAATTCCAGCGGAAGGTATGGGTGACACATCCTCTTCTTTACAGGTGGCAGCCTGGCAACTCCTGCAGAAAGGCCAGCAGAACCCCACTCACACCGGGCCACCAACAAAGCTGTGGCCCCTCACTCCCTCCCACCAGCACAGCCCCGAGACTGCTGACGGGGCAGAGAATATGGAGTCAGGCACAGCTTCAGGGGCTATTGCTGCCTGGAGCGCTGTTTATATTGACCTCAACCAGGCAGACCTGGGGAGGGCCGGCCGGCAGGGTAAGGCTGCCCAGGTCAGCTAATCCACAACCCTCAGGGAATCACATTGTTGAAAATGGACCTCGCTAAGGCAGAATAGAAGCCAAGGAAAATAAGGACACAATGCCATTTGCAGCACCGTAGATGAGTCTAGAGGTAATCACGTGACTTGGAGTAAGTCAGAAAGTGAAAGACACATATCATTTCATATCACTTATAGGTGTTACCTAAAATAGGAACCAGGGCAGTCATTTCCACTGAGAAGTGCAATCATAGATTCATTCAACAAACTTATGGTTCACCAATGGAAAGGTGTGAGGATTGGTTTCATTACGATATCGGGGTTAACAGACATATACAAACAGAGGTGACATATATAATCACCAAAGACCTACGGAATACCAAGAGAAGACTACTCAACATTCTGTCATAACGTACATGGGAAAAGGATCCCAGGAAGAACAGACATCTGTATATGTGTAAAAGAACCACATCTTCCACACCTACAACAAGCCAAACATTGTAATCAAACTTGCTATAATAAAAAATAAAAAAATTAATTTAAAAATACGAACAAGAAGTAGGGAGTCAAACTTGAGGGGCTTTCTCCTGGCACATTCCATTCTAAATTCCAATCTAGAACACGACGTCCATTGAGGCTCTGTTGCCCTAGTAACCAGATGTGTTAAGGGAGAACTGCTGCCAGCTAGTGGCCGTTTCACCCAACAGCAGCTTTAATCCCAGGGCTAATGGTCAGTTGATATTCAAAATCATTGCAGGCCTGTAAATGACACCTGCCCTGAAAACAATTCCTGGGGCCACATATCGACCAAAAAATTTAAAGGACGTCCATATTTCAAAACGACCGTTTCAAAAGGCATATTTTATGCACATTAGTGTTCTGCTTCTTTTTCTTTCTTTCTTTTTTGGTTAAAAACACGGGAATGGAAAAAGGCATCCCTCAGAAGGGGCGAAAATATTTGCAAACGAATCAATGGACAAAGGTTTAATCTCCAATATATATAAACAGCTCATGCAGCTTATTAAGAAAACAAACAACCCAATACAAAAATGGGCAGAAGATCTAAAGAGACGTTTCTTCAAAGAAGACACAGAGATGGCCAAGACGCACATGAAAAGCTGCTCAAGAGCACTAATTATTAGAGAAATGCAAATCAAAACTACCATGAGGTATCACCTCACACCTGTTAGAATCGGCATCATCAGAAAATCTACAAACAACAAATTCTGGGGAGGGTGTGGACAAAAGGAGCCCTCTTCCACTATTGGTGGGAATGTAAATTGATACAGTCACTATGGAGAACAGTATGGAGTTTCCTTTAAAAAACTAGAAATAGAATTACCATCTGACCCAGCAATCCCACTTTTGGGCGTATACCCAGAGACAACCATAAATCAAAAAGGCACATTCACCACAAGGTTCATTGCAGCACTATTTACAATAGCCAGGTAATGGAAGCAACCTAAATGCCCACAGACAGATGAATGGATAAAGATGGGGTACATATATAAAATGGAATATTACTCGGCCATAAAAAGGAATGAAACTGGGTCATTTGTAGAGACATCGATGGATCTAGAGACTGTCATACAGAATGAAGTAAGTCAGAAAGAGGAAAACAAATATTGTATATTAATGCATATATGTGGAACCTAAAAAATGGTACAGATGAACTGGTTTGCAGGGAAGAAATAGAGACACAGAGGTAGAGAACAAACGTATGGACACCAAGTGTGGGAAGCCCTGGGTTGGTGGTGGTGGGATGAGTTGGGAGTTTGCGATTGACCTGTATACATGTATATGCATAAAATACATAACTAATAATAACCCGCTGTATAAAAAAGTAAATAAAATTAAATTTCAAAATTTTAAAATATAAAATTTAAAAATAAAACAGAAAAAAGTTCTTCCCTTCACACAGATGTATTTATAGGAATGAATTATTTCCATGCTTATATCTATAAATACATAAAAGAGGAATAAAATCTAACTTGAACCATAAACGAAAAAAAACCCTGAACCCACCAGTTTTACAGAGGAAAACCCTATCAGGGCACTTGCTCCAGCGGTAAACAATTCTGAAATTGGTCAGAGGTGGGGAATCATCTCCCATACAGCCAGCAACCCACCCCCCATGCAAGGAGCGTCCTCATTGCAAAGCTGGGGGACCGTGCCGAGGCATCTCTGAATACAGGTGAGCTGAGCCCCAGGCCAGCTGCTGCTGAACTGTTCCCACCCTTCCCAGGTAAAACACCTGAATATGTACAAAGGCTTGAAAGCCTAGAGGAAGGGCCGTGGAGCCACACCAGCGACAGCACGCAGGCCAACTTGGTGACTGCAGGCCAGCCAGGGTGATCCTGGCCCCGGGCGCTCTTCCGGAAGCTTTCCATTGTCCTGCCTGAGATACCCCTCTTGTCCCGGCCCCCACTGCTTTTTTCCTTCCTCACCTCTGTGCGGAGAGAAATTCCAGCGGAAGGTATGGGTGACACATCCTCTTCTTTACAGGTGGCAGCCTGGCAACTCCTGCAGAAAGGCCAGCAGAACCCCACTCACACCGGGCCACCAACAAAGCTGTGGCCCCTCACTCCCTCCCACCAGCACAGCCCCGAGACTGCTGACGGGGCAGAGAATATGGAGTCAGGCACAGCTTCAGGGGCTATTGCTGCCTGGAGCGCTGTTTATATTGACCTCAACCAGGCAGACCTGGGGAGGGCCGGCCGGCAGGGTAAGGCTGCCCAGGTCAGCTAATCCACAACCCTCAGGGAATCACATTGTTGAAAATGGACCTCGCTAAGGCAGAATAGAAGCCAAGGAAAATAAGGACACAATGCCATTTGCAGCACCGTAGATGAGTCTAGAGGTAATCACGTGACTTGGAGTAAGTCAGAAAGTGAAAGACACATATCATTTCATATCACTTATAGGTGTTACCTAAAATAGGAACCAGGGCAGTCATTTCCACTGAGAAGTGCAATCATAGATTCATTCAACAAACTTATGGTTCACCAATGGAAAGGTGTGAGGATTGGTTTCATTACGATATCGGGGTTAACAGACATATACAAACAGAGGTGACATATATAATCACCAAAGACCTACGGAATACCAAGAGAAGACTACTCAACATTCTGTCATAACGTACATGGGAAAAGGATCCCAGGAAGAACAGACATCTGTATATGTGTAAAAGAACCACATCTTCCACACCTACAACAAGCCAAACATTGTAATCAAACTTGCTATAATAAAAAATAAAAAAATTAATTTAAAAATACGAACAAGAAGTAAGGAGTCAAACTTGAGGGGCTTTCTCCTGGCACATTCCATTCTAAATTCCAATCTAGAACACGACGTCCATTGAGGCTCTGTTGCCCTAGTAACCAGATGTGTTAAGGGAGAACTGCTGCCAGCTAGTGGCCGTTTCACACAACAGCAGCTTTAATCCCAGGGCTAATGGTCAGTTGATATTCAAAATCATTGCAGGCCTGTAAATGACACCTGCCCTGAAAACAAATCCTGGGGCCACATATCGACCAAAAAATTTAAAGGACGTCCATATTTCAAAACGACCGTTTCAAAAGGCATATTTTATGCACATTAGTGTTCTGCTTCTTTTTCTTTCTTTCTTTTTTGGTTAAAAACACGGGAATGGAAAAAGGCATCCCTCAGAAGGGGCGAAAATAGTTGCAAACGAATCAATGGACAAAGGTTTAATCTCCAATATATATAAACAGCTCATGCAGCTTATTAAGAAAACAAACAACCCAATACAAAAATGGGCAGAAGATCTAAAGAGACGTTTCTTCAAAGAAGACACAGAGATGGCCAAGACGAACATGAAAAGCTGCTCAAGAGCACTAATTATTAGAGAAATGCAAATCAAAACTACCATGAGGTATCACCTCACACCTGTTAGAATCGGCATCATCAGAAAATCTACAAACAACAAATTCTGGGGAGGGTGTGGACAAAAGGAGCCCTCTTCCACTATTGGTGGGAATGTAAATTGATACAGTCACTATGGAGAACAGTATGGAGTTTCCTTTAAAAAACTAGAAATAGAATTACCATCTGACCCAGCAATCCCACTTTTGGGCATATACCCAGAGACAACCATAAATCAAAAAGGCACATTCACCACAAGGTTCATTGCAGCACTATTTACAATAGCCAGGTAATGGAAGCAACCTAAATGCCCACAGACAGATGAATGGATAAAGATGGGGTACATATATAAAATGGAATATTACTCGGCCATAAAAAGGAATGAAACTGGGTCATTTGTAGAGACATCGATGGATCTAGAGACTGTCATACAGAATGAAGTAAGTCAGAAAGAGGAAAACAAATATTGTATATTAATGCATATATGTGGAACCTAAAAAATGGTACAGATGAACTGGTTTGCAGGGAAGAAATAGAGACACAGAGGTAGAGAACAAACGTATGGACACCAAGTGTGGGAAGCCATGGGGTGGTGGTGGTGGGATGAGTTGGGAGTTTGCGACTGACCTGTATACATGTATATGCATAAAATACATAACTAATAATAACCCGCTGTATAAAAAAGTAAATAAAATTAAATTTCAAAATTTTAAAATATAAAATTTAAAAATAAAACAGAAAAAAGTTCTTCCCTTCACACAGATGTATTTATAGGAATGAATTATTTCCATGCTTATATCTATAAATACATAAAAGAGGAATAAAATCTAACTTGAACCATAAACGAAAAAAAACCCTGAACCCACCAGTTTTACAGAGGAAAACCCTATCACGGCACTTGCTCCAGCGGTAAACAATTCTGAAATTGGTCAGAGGTGGGGAATCATCTCCCATACAGCCAGCAACCCACCCCCCATGCAAGGAGCGTCCTCATTGCAAAGCTGGGGGACCGTGCCGAGGCATCTCTGAATACAGGTGAGCTGAGCCCCAGGCCAGCTGCTGCTGAACTGTTCCCACCCTTCCCAGGTAAAACACCTGAATATGTACAAAGGCTTGAAAGCCTAGAGGAAGGGCCGTGGAGCCACACCAGCGACAGCACGCAGGCCAACTTGGTGACTGCAGGCCAGCCAGGGTGATCCTGGCCCCGGGCGCTCTTCTGGAAGCTTTCCATTGTCCTGCCTGAGATACCCCTCTTGTCCCGGCCCCCACTGCTTTTTTCCTTCCTCACCTCTGTGCGGAGAGAAATTCCAGCGGAAGGTATGGGTGACACATCCTCTTCTTTACAGGTGGCAGCCTGGCAACTCCTGCAGAAAGGCCAGCAGAACCCCACTCACACCGGGCCACCAACAAAGCTGTGGCCCCTCACTCCCTCCCACCAGCACAGCCCCGAGACTGCTGACGGGGCAGAGAATATGGAGTCAGGCACAGCTTCAGGGGCTATTGCTGCCTGGAGCGCTGTTTATATTGACCTCAACCAGGCAGACCTGGGGAGGGCCGGCCGGCAGGGTAAGGCTGCCCAGGTCAGCTAATCCACAACCCTCAGGGAATCACATTGTTGAAAATGGACCTCGCTAAGGCAGAATAGAAGCCAAGGAAAATAAGGACACAATGCCATTTGCAGCACCGTAGATGAGTCTAGAGGTAATCACGTGACTTGGAGTAAGTCAGAAAGTGAAAGACACATATCATTTCATATCACTTATAGGTGTTACCTAAAATAGGAACCAGGGCAGTCATTTCCACTGAGAAGTGCAATCATAGATTCATTCAACAAACTTATGGTTCACCAATGGAAAGGTGTGAGGATTGGTTTCATTACGATATCGGGGTTAACAGACATATACAAACAGAGGTGACATATATAATCACCAAAGACCTACGGAATACCAAGAGAAGACTACTCAACATTCTGTCATAACGTACATGGGAAAAGGATCCCAGGAAGAACAGACATCTGTATATGTGTAAAAGAACCACATCTTCCACACCTACAACAAGCCAAACATTGTAATCAAACTTGCTATAATAAAAAATAAAAAAATTAATTTAAAAATACGAACAAGAAGTAGGGAGTCAAACTTGAGGGGCTTTCTCCTGGCACATTCCATTCTAAATTCCAATCTAGAACACGACGTCCATTGAGGCTCTGTTGCCCTAGTAACCAGATGTGTTAAGGGAGAACTGCTGCCAGCTAGTGGCCGTTTCACCCAACAGCAGCTTTAATCCCAGGGCTAATGGTCAGTTGATATTCAAAATCATTGCAGGCCTGTAAATGACACCTGCCCTGAAAACAAATCCTGGGGCCACATATCGACCAAAAAATTTAAAGGACGTCCATATTTCAAAACGACCGTTTCAAAAGGCATATTTTATGCACATTAGTGTTCTGCTTCTTTTTCTTTCTTTCTTTTTTGGTTAAAAACACGGGAATGGAAAAAGGCATCCCTCAGAAGGGGCGAAAATAGTTGCAAACGAATCAATGGACAAAGGTTTAATCTCCAATATATATAAACAGCTCATGCAGCTTATTAAGAAAACAAACAACCCAATACAAAAATGGGCAGAAGATCTAAAGAGACGTTTCTTCAAAGAAGACACAGAGATGGCCAAGACGCACATGAAAAGCTGCTCAAGAGCACTAATTATTAGAGAAATGCAAATCAAAACTACCATGAGGTATCACCTCACACCTGTTAGAATCGGCATCATCAGAAAATCTACAAACAACAAATTCTGGGGAGGGTGTGGACAAAAGGAGCCCTCTTCCACTATTGGTGGGAATGTAAATTGATACAGTCACTATGGAGAACAGTATGGAGTTTCCTTTAAAAAACTAGAAATAGAATTACCATCTGACCCAGCAATCCCACTTTTGGGCGTATACCCAGAGACAACCATAAATCAAAAAGGCACATTCACCACAAGGTTCATTGCAGCACTATTTACAATAGCCAGGTAATGGAAGCAACCTAAATGCCCACAGACAGATGAATGGATAAAGATGGGGTACATATATAAAATGGAATATTACTCGGCCATAAAAAGGAATGAAACTGGGTCATTTGTAGAGACATCGATGGATCTAGAGACTGTCATACAGAATGAAGTAAGTCAGAAAGAGGAAAACAAATATTGTATATTAATGCATATATGTGGAACCTAAAAAATGGTACAGATGAACTGGTTTGCAGGGAAGAAATAGAGACACAGAGGTAGAGAACAAACGTATGGACACCAAGTGTGGGAAGCCCTGGGTTGGTGGTGGTGGGATGAGTTGGGAGTTTGCGATTGACCTGTATACATGTATATGCATAAAATACATAACTAATAATAACCCGCTGTATAAAAAAGTAAATAAAATTAAATTTCAAAATTTTAAAATATAAAATTTAAAAATAAAACACGAAAAAAGTTCTTCCCTTCACACAGATGTATTTATAGGAATGAATTATTTACATGCTTATATCTATAAATACATAAAAGAGGAATAAAATCTAACTTGAACCATAAACGAAAAAAAACCCTGAACCCACCAGTTTTACAGAGGAAAACCCTATCAGGGCACTTGCTCCAGCGGTAAACAATTCTGAAATTGGTCAGAGGTGGTGAATCATCTCCCATACAGCCAGCAACCCACCCCCAATGCAAGGAGCGTCCTCATTGCAAAGCTGGGGGACCGTGCCGAGGCATCTCTGAATACAGGTGAGCTGAGCCCCAGGCCAGCTGCTGCTGAACTGTTCCCACCCTTCCCAGGTAAAACACCTGAATATGTACAAAGGCTTGAAAGCCTAGAGGAAGGGCCGTGGAGCCACACCAGCGACAGCACGCAGGCCAACTTGGTGACTGCAGGCCAGCCAGGGTGATCCTGGCCCCGGGCGCTCTTCCGGAAGCTTTCCATTGTCCTGCCTGAGATACCCCTCTTGTCCCGGCCCCCACTGCTTTTTTCCTTCCTCACCTCTGTGCGGAGAGAAATTCCAGCGGAAGGTATGGGTGACACATCCTCTTCTTTACAGGTGGCAGCCTGGCAACTCCTGCAGAAAGGCCAGCAGAACCCCACTCACACCGGGCCACCAACAAAGCTGTGGCCCCTCACTCCCTCCCACCAGCACAGCCCCGAGACTGCTGACGGGGCAGAGAATATGGAGTCAGGCACAGCTTCAGGGGCTATTGCTGCCTGGAGCGCTGTTTATATTGACCTCAACCAGGCAGACCTGGGGAGGGCCGGCCGGCAGGGTAAGGCTGCCCAGGTCAGCTAATCCACAACCCTCAGGGAATCACATTGTTGAAAATGGACCTCGCTAAGGCAGAATAGAAGCCAAGGAAAATAAGGACACAATGCCATTTGCAGCACCGTAGATGAGTCTAGAGGTAATCACGTGACTTGGAGTAAGTCAGAAAGTGAAAGACACATATCATTTCATATCACTTATAGGTGTTACCTAAAATAGGAACCAGGGCAGTCATTTCCACTGAGAAGTGCAATCATAGATTCATTCAACAAACTTATGGTTCACCAATGGAAAGGTGTGAGGATTGGTTTCATTACGATATCGGGGTTAACAGACATATACAAACAGAGGTGACATATATAATCACCAAAGACCTACGGAATACCAAGAGAAGACTACTCAACATTCTGTCATAACGTACATGGGAAAAGGATCCCAGGAAGAACAGACATCTGTATATGTGTAAAAGAACCACATCTTCCACACCTACAACAAGCCAAACATTGTAATCAAACTTGCTATAATAAAAAATAAAAAAATTAATTTAAAAATACGAACAAGAAGTAGGGAGTCAAACTTGAGGGGCTTTCTCCTGGCACATTCCATTCTAAATTCCAATCTAGAACACGACGTCCATTGAGGCTCTGTTGCCCTAGTAACCAGATGTGTTAAGGGAGAACTGCTGCCAGCTAGTGGCCGTTTCACACAACAGCAGCTTTAATCCCAGGGCTAATGGTCAGTTGATATTCAAAATCATTGCAGGCCTGTAAATGACACCTGCCCTGAAAACAAATCCTGGGGCCACATATCGACCAAAAAATTTAAAGGACGTCCATATTTCAAAACGACCGTTTCAAAAGGCATATTTTATGCACATTAGTGTTCTGCTTCTTTTTCTTTCTTTCTTTTTTGGTTAAAAACACGGGAATGGAAAAAGGCATCCCTCAGAAGGGGCGAAAATAGTTGCAAACGAATCAATGGACAAAGGTTTAATCTCCAATATATATAAACAGCTCATGCAGCTTATTAAGAAAACAAACAACCCAATACAAAAATGGGCAGAAGATCTAAAGAGACGTTTCTTCAAAGAAGACACAGAGATGGCCAAGACGCACATGAAAAGCTGCTCAAGAGCACTAATTATTAGAGAAATGCAAATCAAAACTACCATGAGGTATCACCTCACACCTGTTAGAATCGGCATCATCAGAAAATCTACAAACAACAAATTCTGGGGAGGGTGTGGACAAAAGGAGCCCTCTTCCACTATTGGTGGGAATGTAAATTGATACAGTCACTATGGAGAACAGTATGGAGTTTCCTTTAAAAAACTAGAAATAGAATTACCATCTGACCCAGCAATCCCACTTTTGGGCGTATACCCAGAGACAACCATAAATCAAAAAGGCACATTCACCACAAGGTTCATTGCAGCACTATTTACAATAGCCAGGTAATGGAAGCAACCTAAATGCCCACAGACAGATGAATGGATAAAGATGGGGTACATATATAAAATGGAATATTACTCGGCCATAAAAAGGAATGAAACTGGGTCATTTGTAGAGACATCGATGGATCTAGAGACTGTCATACAGAATGAAGTAAGTTAGAAAGAGGAAAACAAATATTGTATATTAATGCATATATGTGGAACCTAAAAAATGGTACAGATGAACTGGTTTGCAGGGAAGAAATAGAGACACAGAGGTAGAGAACAAACGTATGGACACCAAGTGTGGGAAGCCCTGGGTTGGTGGTGGTGGGATGAGTTGGGTGTTTGCGATTGACCTGTATACATGTATATGCATAAAATACATAACTAATAATAACCCGCTGTATAAAAAAGTAAATAAAATTAAATTTCAAAATTTTAAAATATAAAATTTAAAAATAAAACACGAAAAAAGTTCTTCCCTTCACACAGATGTATTTATAGGAATGAATTATTTCCATGCTTATATCTATAAATACATAAAAGAGGAATAAAATCTAACTTGAACCATAAACGAAAAAAAACCCTGAACCCACCAGTTTTACAGAGGAAAACCCTATCAGGGCACTTGCTCCAGCGGTAAACAATTCTGAAATTGGTCAGAGGTGGGGAATCATCTCCCATACAGCCAGCAACCCACCCCCCATGCAAGGAGCGTCCTCATTGCAAAGCTGGGGGCCCGTGCCGAGGCATCTCTGAATACAGGTGAGCTGAACCCCAGGCCAGCTGCTGCTGAACTGTTCCCACCCTTCCCAGGTAAAACACCTGAATATGTACAAAGGCTTGAAAGCCTAGAGGAAGGGCCGTGGAGCCACACCAGCGACAGCACGCAGGCCAACTTGGTGACTGCAGGCCAGCCAGGGTGATCCTGGCCCCAGGCGCTCTTCCGGAAGCTTTCCATTGTCCTGCCTGAGATACCCCTCTTGTCCCGGCCCCCACTGCTTTTTTCCTTCCTCACCTCTGTGCGGAGAGAAATTCCAGCGGAAGGTATGGGTGACACATCCTCTTCTTTACAGGTGGCAGCCTGGCAACTCCTGCAGAAAGGCCAGCAGAACCCCACTCACACCGGGCCACCAACAAAGCTGTGGCCCCTCACTCCCTCCCACCAGCACAGCCCCGAGACTGCTGACGGGGCAGAGAATATGGAGTCAGGCACAGCTTCAGGGGCTATTGCTGCCTGGAGCGCTGTTTATATTGACCTCAACCAGGCAGACCTGGGGAGGGCCGGCCGGCAGGGTAAGGCTGCCCAGGTCAGCTAATCCACAACCCTCAGGGAATCACATTGTTGAAAATGGACCTCGCTAAGGCAGAATAGAAGCCAAGGAAAATAAGGACACAATGCCATTTGCAGCACCGTAGATGAGTCTAGAGGTAATCACGTGACTTGGAGTAAGTCAGAAAGTGAAAGACACATATCATTTCATATCACTTATAGGTGTTACCTAAAATAGGAACCAGGGCAGTCATTTCCACTGAGAAGTGCAATCATAGATTCATTCAACAAACTTATGGTTCACCAATGGAAAGGTGTGAGGATTGGTTTCATTACGATATCGGGGTTAACAGACATATACAAACAGAGGTGACATATATAATCACCAAAGACCTACGGAATACCAAGAGAAGACTACTCAACATTCTGTCATAACGTACATGGGAAAAGGATCCCAGGAAGAACAGACATCTGTATATGTGTAAAAGAACCACATCTTCCACACCTACAACAAGCCAAACATTGTAATCAAACTTGCTATAATAAAAAATAAAAAAATTAATTTAAAAATACGAACAAGAAGTAGGGAGTCAAACTTGAGGGGCTTTCTCCTGGCACATTCCATTCTAAATTCCAATCTAGAACACGACGTCCATTGAGGCTCTGTTGCCCTAGTAACCAGATGTGTTAAGGGAGAACTGCTGCCAGCTAGTGGCCGTTTCACACAACAGCAGCTTTAATCCCAGGGCTAATGGTCAGTTGATATTCAAAATCATTGCAGGCCTGTAAATGACACCTGCCCTGAAAACAAATCCTGGGGCCACATATCGACCAAAAAATTTAAAGGACGTCCATATTTCAAAACGACCGTTTCAAAAGGCATATTTTATGCACATTAGTGTTCTGCTTCTTTTTCTTTCTTTCTTTTTTGGTTAAAAACACGGGAATGGAAAAAGGCATCCCTCAGAAGGGGCGAAAATAGTTGCAAACGAATCAATGGACAAAGGTTTAATCTCCAATATATATAAACAGCTCATGCAGCTTATTAAGAAAACAAACAACCCAATACAAAAATGGGCAGAAGATCTAAAGAGACGTTTCTTCAAAGAAGACACAGAGATGGCCAAGACGCACATGAAAAGCTGCTCAAGAGCACTAATTATTAGAGAAATGCAAATCAAAACTACCATGAGGTATCACCTCACACCTGTTAGAATCGGCATCATCAGAAAATCTACAAACAACAAATTCTGGGGAGGGTGTGGACAAAAGGAGCCCTCTTCCACTATTGGTGGGAATGTAAATTGATACAGTCTCTATGGAGAACAGTATGGAGTTTCCTTTAAAAAACTAGAAATAGAATTACCATCTGACCCAGCAATCCCACTTTTGGGCGTATACCCAGAGACAACCATAAATCAAAAAGGCACATTCACCACAAGGTTCATTGCAGCACTATTTACAATAGCCAGGTAATGGAAGCAACCTAAATGCCCACAGACAGATGAATGGATAAAGATGGGGTACATATATAAAATGGAATATTACTCGGCCATAAAAAGGAATGAAACTGGGTCATTTGTAGAGACATCGATGGATCTAGAGACTGTCATACAGAATGAAGTAAGTCAGAAAGAGGAAAACAAATATTGTATATTAATGCATATATGTGGAACCTAAAAAATGGTACAGATGAACTGGTTTGCAGGGAAGAAATAGAGACACAGAGGTAGAGAACAAACGTATGGACACCAAGTGTGGGAAGCCATGGGGTGGTGGTGGTGGGATGAGTTGGGAGTTTGCGACTGACCTGTATACATGTATATGCATAAAATACATAACTAATAATAACCCGCTGTATAAAAAAGTAAACAAAATTAAATTTCAAAATTTTAAAATATAAAATTTAAAAATAAAACAGAAAAAAGTTCTTCCCTTCACACAGATGTATTTATAGGAATGAATTATTTCCATGCTTATATCTATAAATACATAAAAGAGGAATAAAATCTAACTTGAACCATAAACGAAAAAAAACCCTGAACCCACCAGTTTTACAGAGGAAAACCCTATCAGGGCACTTGCTCCAGCGGTAAACAATTCTGAAATTGGTCAGAGGTGGGGAATCATCTCCCATACAGCCAGCAACCCACCCCCCATGCAAGGAGCGTCCTCATTGCAAAGCTCGGGGACCGTGCCGAGGCATCTCTGAATACAGGTGAGCTGAGCCCCAGGCCAGCTGCTGCTGAACTGTTCCCACCCTTCCCAGGTAAAACACCTGAATATGTACAAAGGCTTGAAAGCCTAGAGGAAGGGCCGTGGAGCCACACCAGCGACAGCACGCAGGCCAACTTGGTGACTGCAGGCCAGCCAGGGTGATCCTGGCCCCGGGCGCTCTTCCGGAAGCTTTCCATTGTCCTGCCTGAGATACCCCTCTTGTCCCGGCCCCCACTGCTTTTTTCCTTCCTCACCTCTGTGCGGAGAGAAATTCCAGCGGAAGGTATGGGTGACACATCCTCTTCTTTACAGGTGGCAGCCTGGCAACTCCTGCAGAAAGGCCAGCAGAACCCCACTCACACCGGGCCACCAACAAAGCTGTGGCCCCTAACTCCCTCCCACCAGCACAGCCCCGAGACTGCTGACGGGGCAGAGAATATGGAGTCAGGCACAGCTTCAGGGGCTATTGCTGCCTGGAGCGCTGTTTATATTGACCTCAACCAGGCAGACCTGGGGAGGGCCGGCCGGCAGGGTAAGGCTGCCCAGGTCAGCTAATCCACAACCCTCAGGGAATCACATTGTTGAAAATGGACCTCGCTAAGGCAGAATAGAAGCCAAGGAAAATAAGGACACAATGCCATTTGCAGCACCGTAGATGAGTCTAGAGGTAATCACGTGACTTGGAGTAAGTCAGAAAGTGAAAGACACATATCATTTCATATCACTTATAGGTGTTACCTAAAATAGGAACCAGGGCAGTCATTTCCACTGAGAAGTGCAATCATAGATTCATTCAACAAACTTATGGTTCACCAATGGAAAGGTGTGAGGATTGGTTTCATTACGATATCGGGGTTAACAGACATATACAAACAGAGGTGACATATATAATCACCAAAGACCTACGGAATACCAAGAGAAGACTACTCAACATTCTGTCATAACGTACATGGGAAAAGGATCCCAGGAAGAACAGACATCTGTATATGTGTAAAAGAACCACATCTTCCACACCTACAACAAGCCAAACATTGTAATCAAACTTGCTATAATAAAAAATAAAAAAATTAATTTAAAAATACGAACAAGAAGTAGGGAGTCAAACTTGAGGGGCTTTCTCCTGGCACATTCCATTCTAAATTCCAATCTAGAACACGACGTCCATTGAGGCTCTGTTGCCCTAGTAACCAGATGTGTTAAGGGAGAACTGCTGCCAGCTAGTGGCCGTTTCACACAACAGCAGCTTTAATCCCAGGGCTAATGGTCAGTTGATATTCAAAATCATTGCAGGCCTGTAAATGACACCTGCCCTGAAAACAAATCCTGGGGCCACATATCGACCAAAAAATTTAAAGGACGTCCATATTTCAAAACGACCGTTTCAAAAGGCATATTTTATGCACATTAGTGTTCTGCTTCTTTTTCTTTCTTTCTTTTTTGGTTAAAAACACGGGAATGGAAAAAGGCATCCCTCAGAAGGGGCGAAAATAGTTGCAAACGAATCAATGGACAAAGGTTTAATCTCCAATATATATAAACAGCTCATGCAGCTTATTAAGAAAACAAACAACCCAATACAAAAATGGGCAGAAGATCTAAAGAGACGTTTCTTCAAAGAAGACACAGAGATGGCCAAGACGCACATGAAAAGCTGCTCAAGAGCACTAATTATTAGAGAAATGCAAATCAAAACTACCATGAGGTATCACCTCACACCTGTTAGAATCGGCATCATCAGAAAATCTACAAACAACAAATTCTGGGGAGGGTGTGGACAAAAGGAGCCCTCTTCCACTATTGGTGGGAATGTAAATTGATACAGTCACTATGGAGAACAGTATGGAGTTTCCTTTAAAAAACTAGAAATAGAATTACCATCTGACCCAGCAATCCCACTTTTGGGCGTATACCCAGAGACAACCATAAATCAAAAAGGCACATTCACCACAAGGTTCATTGCAGCACTATTTACAATAGCCAGGTAATGGAAGCAACCTAAATGCCCACAGACAGATGAATGGATAAAGATGGGGTACATATATAAAATGGAATATTACTCGGCCATAAAAAGGAATGAAACTGGGTCATTTGTAGAGACATCGATGGATCTAGAGACTGTCATACAGAATGAAGTAAGTCAGAAAGAGGAAAACAAATATTGTATATTAATGCATATATGTGGAACCTAAAAAATGGTACAGATGAACTGGTTTGCAGGGAAGAAATAGAGACACAGAGGTAGAGAACAAACGTATGGACACCAAGTGTGGGAAGCCCTGGGGTGGTGGTGGTGGGATGAGTTGGGAGTTTGCGATTGACCTGTATACATGTATATGCATAAAATACATAACTAATAATAACCCGCTGTATAAAAAAGTAAATAAAATTAAATTTCAAAATTTTAAAATATAAAATTTAAAAATAAAACAGAAAATAGTTCTTCCCTTCACACAGATGTATTTATAGGAATGAATTATTTCCATGCTTATATCTATAAATACATAAAAGAGGAATAAAATCTAACTTGAACCATAAACGAAAAAAAACCCTGAACCCACCAGTTTTACAGAGGAAAACACTATCAGGGCACTTGCTCCAGCGGTAAACAATTCTGAAATTGGTCAGAGGTGGGGAATCATCTCCCATACAGCCAGCAACCCACCCCCCATGCAAGGAGCGTCCTCACTGCAAAGCTGGGGGACCGTGCCGAGGCATCTCTGAATACAGGTGAGCTGAGCCCCAGGCCAGCTGCTGCTGAACTGTTCCCACCCTTCCCAGGTAAAACACCTGAATATGTACAAAGGCTTGAAAGCCTAGAGGAAGGGCCGTGGAGCCACACCAGCGACAGCACGCAGGCCAACTTGGTGACTGCAGGCCAGCCAGGGTGATCCTGGCCCCGGGCGCTCTTCCGGAAGCTTTCCATTGTCCTGCCTGAGATACCCCTCTTGTCCCGGCCCCCACTGCTATTTTCCTTCCTCACCTCTGTGCGGAGAGAAATTCCAGCGGAAGGTATGGGTGACACATCCTCTTCTTTACAGGTGGCAGCCTGGCAACTCCTGCAGAAAGGCCAGCAGAACCCCACTCACACCGGGCCACCAACAAAGCTGTGGCCCCTCACTCCCTCCCACCAGCACAGCCCCGAGACTGCTGACGGGGCAGAGAATATGGAGTCAGGCACAGCTTCAGGGGCTATTGCTGCCTGGAGCGCTGTTTATATTGACCTCAACCAGGCAGACCTGCGGAGGGCCGGCCGGCAGGGTAAGGCTGCCCAGGTCAGCTAACCCACAACCCTCAGGGAATCACATTGTTGAAAATGGACCTCGCTAAGGCAGAATAGAAGCCAAGGAAAATAAGGACACAATGCCATTTGCAGCACCGTAGATGAGTCTAGAGGTAATCACGTGACTTGGAGTAAGTCAGAAAGTGAAAGACACATATCATTTCATATCACTTATAGGTGTTACCTAAAATAGGAACCAGGGCAGTCATTTCCACTGAGAAGTGCAATCATAGATTCATTCAACAAACTTATGGTTCACCAATGGAAAGGTGTGAGGATTGGTTTCATTACGATATCGGGGTTAACAGACATATACAAACAGAGGTGACATATATAATCACCAAAGACCTACGGAATACCAAGAGAAGACTACTCAACATTCTGTCATAACGTACATGGGAAAAGGATCCCAGGAAGAACAGACATCTGTATATGTGTAAAAGAACCACATCTTCCACACCTACAACAAGCCAAACATTGTAATCAAACTTGCTATAATAAAAAATAAAAAAATTAATTTAAAAATACGAACAAGAAGTAGGGAGTCAAACTTGAGGGGCTTTCTCCTGGCACACTCCATTCTAAATTCCAATCTAGAACACGACGTCCATTGAGGCTCTGTTGCCCTAGTAACCACATGTGTTAAGGGAGAACTGCTGCCAGCTAGTGGCCGTTTCACACAACAGCAGCTTTAATCCCAGGGCTAATGGTCAGTTGATATTCAAAATCATTGCAGGCCTGTAAATGACACCTGCCCTGAAAACAAATCCTGGGGCCACATATCGACCAAAAAATTTAAAGGACGTCCATATTTCAAAACGACCGTTTCAAAAGGCATATTTTATGCACATTAGTGTTCTGCTTCTTTTTCTTTCTTTCTTTTTTGGTTAAAAACACGGGAATGGAAAAAGGCATCCCTCAGAAGGGGCGAAAATAGTTGCAAACGAATCAATGGACAAAGGTTTAATCTCCAATATATATAAACAGCTCATGCAGCTTATTAAGAAAACAAACAACCCAATACAAAAATGGGCAGAAGATCTAAAGAGACGTTTCTTCAAAGAAGACACAGAGATGGCCAAGACGCACATGAAAAGCTGCTCAAGAGCACTAATTATTAGAGAAATGCAAATCAAAACTACCATGAGGTATCACCTCACACCTGTTAGAATCGGCATCATCAGAAAATCTACAAACAACAAATTCTGGGGAGGGTGTGGACAAAAGGAGCCCTCTTCCACTATTGGTGGGAATGTAAATTGATACAGTCACTATGGAGAACAGTATGGAGTTTCCTTTAAAAAACTAGAAATAGAATTACCATCTGACCCAGCAATCCCACTTTTGGGCGTATACCCAGAGACAACCATAAATCAAAAAGGCACATTCACCACAAGGTTCATTGCAGCACTATTTACAATAGCCAGGTAATGGAAGCAACCTAAATGCCCACAGACAGATGAATGGATAAAGATGGGGTACATATATAAAATGGAATATTACTCGGCCATAAAAAGGAATGAAACTGGGTCATTTGTAGAGACATCGATGGATCTAGAGACTGTCATACAGAATGAAGTAAGTCAGAAAGAGGAAAACAAATATTGTATATAAATGCATATATGTGGAACCTAAAAAATGGTACAGATGAACTGGTTTGCAGGGAAGAAATAGAGACACAGAGGTAGAGAACAAACGTATGGACACCAAGTGTGGGAAGCCCTGGGGTGGTGGTGGTGGGATGAGTTGGGAGTTTGCGATTGACCTGTATACATGTATATGCATAAAATACATAACTAATAATAACCCGCTGTATTAAAAAGTAAATAAAATTAAATTTCAAAATTTTAAAATATAAAATTTAAAAATAAAACAGAAAAAAGTTCTTCCCTTCACACAGATGTATTTATAGGAATGAATTATTTCCATGCTTATATCTATAAATACATAAAAGAGGAATAAAATCTAACTTGAACCATAAACGAAAAAAAACCCTGAACCCACCAGTTTTACAGAGGAAAACCCTATCAGGGCACTTGCTCCAGCGGTAAACAATTCTGAAATTGGTCAGAGGTGGGGAATCATCTCCCATACAGCCAGCAACCCACCCCCCATGCAAGGAGCGTCCTCATTGCAAAGCTGGGGGACCGTGCCGAGGCATCTCTGAATACAGGTGAGCTGAGCCCCAGGCCAGCTGCTGCTGAACTGTTCCCACCCTTCCCAGGTAAAACACCTGAATATGTACAAAGGCTTGAAAGCCTAGAGGAAGGGCCGTGGAGCCACACCAGCGACAGCACGCAGGCCAACTTGGTGACTGCAGGCCAGCCAGGGTGATCCTGGCCCCGGGCGCTCTTCCGGAAGCTTTCCATTGTCCTGCCTGAGATACCCCTCTTGTCCCGGCCCCCACTGCTTTTTTCCTTCCTCACCTCTGTGCGGAGAGAAATTCCAGCGGAAGGTATGGGTGACACATCCTCTTCTTTACAGGTGGCAGCCTGGCAACTCCTGCAGAAAGGCCAGCAGAACCCCACTCACACCGGGCCACCAACAAAGCTGTGGCCCCTCACTCCCTCCCACCAGCACAGCCCCGAGACTGCTGACGGGGCAGAGAATATGGAGTCAGGCACAGCTTCAGGGGCTATTGCTGCCTGGAGCGCTGTTTATATTGACCTCAACCAGGCAGACCTGGGGAGGGCCGGCCGGCAGGGTAAGGCTGCCCAGGTCAGCTAATCCACAACCCTCAGGGAATCACATTGTTGAAAATGGACCTCGCTAAGGCAGAATAGAAGCCAAGGAAAATAAGGACACAATGCCATTTGCAGCACCGTAGATGAGTCTAGAGGTAATCACGTGACTTGGAGTAAGTCAGAAAGTGAAAGACACATATCATTTCATATCACTTATAGGTGTTACCTAAAATAGGAACCAGGGCAGTCATTTCCACTGAGAAGTGCAATCATAGATTCATTCAACAAACTTATGGTTCACCAATGGAAAGGTGTGAGGATTGGTTTCATTACGATATCGGGGTTAACAGACATATACAAACAGAGGTGACATATATAATCACCAAAGACCTACGGAATACCAAGAGAAGACTACTCAACATTCTGTCATAACGTACATGGGAAAAGGATCCCAGGAAGAACAGACATCTGTATATGTGTAAAAGAACCACATCTTCCACACCTACAACAAGCCAAACATTGTAATCAAACTTGCTATAATAAAAAATAAAAAAATTAAATTAAAAATACGAACAAGAAGTAGGGAGTCAAACTTGAGGGGCTTTCTCCTGGCACATTCCATTCTAAATTCCAATCTAGAACACGACGTCCATTGAGGCTCTGTTGCCCTAGTAACCAGATGTGTTAAGGGAGAACTGCTGCCAGCTAGTGGCCGTTTCACACAACAGCAGCTTTAATCCCAGGGCTAATGGTCAGTTGATATTCAAAATCATTGCAGGCCTGTAAATGACACCTGCCCTGAAAACAAATCCTGGGGCCACATATCGACCAAAAAATTTAAAGGACGTCCATATTTCAAAACGACCGTTTCAAAAGGCATATTTTATGCACATTAGTGTTCTGCTTCTTTTTCTTTCTTTCTTTTTTGGTTAAAAACACGGGAATGGAAAAAGGCATCCCTCAGAAGGGGCGAAAATAGTTGCAAACGAATCAATGGACAAAGGTTTAATCTCCAATATATATAAACAGCTCATGCAGCTTATTAAGAAAACAAACAACCCAATACAAAAATGGGCAGAAGATCTAAAGAGACGTTTCTTCAAAGAAGACACAGAGATGGCCAAGACGCACATGAAAAGCTGCTCAAGAGCACTAATTATTAGAGAAATGCAAATCAAAACTACCATGAGGTATCACCTCACACCTGTTAGAATCGGCATCATCAGAAAATCTACAAACAACAAATTCTGGGGAGGGTGTGGACAAAAGGAGCCCTCTTCCACTATTGGTGGGAATGTAAATTGATACAGTCACTATGGAGAACAGTATGGAGTTTCCTTTAAAAAACTAGAAATAGAATTACCATCTGACCCAGCAATCCCACTTTTGGGCATATACCCAGAGACAACCATAAATCAAAAAGGCACATTCACCACAAGGTTCATTGCAGCACTATTTACAATAGCCAGGTAATGGAAGCAACCTAAATGCCCACAGACAGATGAATGGATAAAGATGGGGTACATATATAAAATGGAATATTACTCGGCCATAAAAAGGAATGAAACTGGGTCATTTGTAGAGACATCGATGGATCTAGAGACTGTCATACAGAATGAAGTAAGTCAGAAAGAGGAAAACAAATATTGTATATTAATGCATATATGTGGAACCTAAAAAATGGTACAGATGAACTGGTTTGCAGGGAAGAAATAGAGACACAGAGGTAGAGAACAAACGTATGGACACCAAGGGTGGGAAGCCCTGGGGTGGTGGTGGTGGGATGAGTTGGGAGTTTGCGATTGACCTGTATACATGTATATGCATAAAATACATAACTAATAATAACCCGCTGTATAAAAAAGTAAATAAAATTAAATTTCAAAATTTTAAAATATAAAATTTAAAAATAAAACAGAAAAAAGTTCTTCCCTTCACACAGATGTATTTATAGGAATGAATTATTTCCATGCTTATATCTATAAATACATAAAAGAGGAATAAAATCTAACTTGAACCATAAACGAAAAAAAACCCTGAACCCACCAGTTTTACAGAGGAAAACCCTATCAGGGCACTTGCTCCAGCGGTAAACAATTCTGAAATTGGTCAGAGGTGGGGAATCATCTCCCATACAGCCAGCAACCCACCCCCCATGCAAGGAGCGACCTCATTGCAAAGCTGGGGGACCGTGCCGAGGCATCTCTGAATACAGGTGAGCTGAGCCCCAGGCCAGCTGCTGCTGAACTGTTCCCACCCTTCCCATGTAAAACACCTGAATATGTACAAAGGCTTGAAAGCCTAGAGGAAGGGCCGTGGAGCCACACCAGCGACAGCACGCAGGCCAACTTGGTGACTGCAGGCCAGCCAGGGTGATCCTGGCCCCGGGCGCTCTTCCGGAAGCTTTCCATTGTCCTGCCTGAGATACCCCTCTTGTCCCGGCCCCCACTGCTTTTTTCCTTCCTCACCTCTGTGCGGAGAGAAATTCCAGAGGAAGGTATGGGTGACACATCCTCTTCTTTACAGGTGGCAGCCTGGCAACTCCTGCAGAAAGGCCAGCAGAACCCCACTCACACCGGGCCACCAACAAAGCTGTGGCCCCTCACTCCCTCCCACCAGCACAGCCCCGAGACTGCTGACGGGGCAGAGAATATGGAGTCAGGCACAGCTTCAGGGGCTATTGCTGCCTGGAGCGCTGTTTATATTGACCTCAACCAGGCAGACCTGGGGAGGGCCGGCCGGCAGGGTAAGGCTGCCCAGGTCAGCTAATCCACAACCCTCAGGGAATCACATTGTTGAAAATGGACCTCGCTAAGGCAGAATAGAAGCCAAGGAAAATAAGGACACAATGCCATTTGCAGCACCGTAGATGAGTCTAGAGGTAATCACGTGACTTGGAGTAAGTCAGAAAGTGAAAGACACATATCATTTCATATCACTTATAGGTGTTACCTAAAATAGGAACCAGGGCAGTCATTTCCACTGAGAAGTGCAATCACAGATTCATTCAACAAACTTATGGTTCACCAATGGAAAGGTGTGAGGATTGGTTTCATTACGATATCGGGGTTAACAGACATATACAAACAGAGGTGACATATATAATCACCAAAGACCTACGGAATACCAAGAGAAGACTACTCAACATTCTGTCATAACGTACATGGGAAAAGGATCCCAGGAAGAACAGACATCTGTATATGTGTAAAAGAACCACATCTTCCACACCTACAACAAGCCAAACATTGTAATCAAACTTGCTATAATAAAAAATAAAAAAATTAATTTAAAAATACGAACAAGAAGTAGGGAGTCAAACTTGAGGGGCTTTCTCCTGGCACATTCCATTCTAAATTCCAATCTAGAACACGACGTCCATTGAGGCTCTGTTGCCCTAGTAACCAGATGTGTTAAGGGAGAACTGCTGCCAGCTAGTGGCCGTTTCACACAACAGCAGCTTTAATCCCAGGGCTAATGGTCAGTTGATATTCAAAATCATTGCAGGCCTGTAAATGACACCTGCCCTGAAAACAAATCCTGGGGCCACATATCGACCAAAAAATTTAAAGGACGTCCATATTTCAAAACGACCGTTTCAAAAGGCATATTTTATGCACATTAGTGTTCTGCTTCTTTTTCTTTCTTTCTTTTTTGGTTAAAAACACGGGAATGGAAAAAGGCATCCCTCAGAAGGGGCGAAAATAGTTGCAAACGAATCAATGGACAAAGGTTTAATCTCCAATATATATAAACAGCTCATGCAGCTTATTAAGAAAACAAACAACCCAATACAAAAATGGGCAGAAGATCTAAAGAGACGTTTCTTCAAAGAAGACACAGAGATGGCCAAGACGCACATGAAAAGCTGCTCAAGAGCACTAATTATTAGAGAAATGCAAATCAAAACTACCATGAGGTATCACCTCACACCTGTTAGAATCGGCATCATCAGAAAATCTACAAACAACAAATTCTGGGGAGGGTGTGGACAAAAGGAGCCCTCTTCCACTATTGGTGGGAATGTAAATTGATACAGTCACTATGGAGAACAGTATGGAGTTTCCTTTAAAAAACTAGAAATAGAATTACCATCTGACCCAGCAATCCCACTTTTGGGCATATACCCAGAGACAACCATAAATCAAAAAGGCACATTCACCACAAGGTTCATTGCAGCACTATTTACAATAGCCAGGTAATGGAAGCAACCTAAATGCCCACAGACAGATGAATGGATAAAGATGGGGTACATATATAAAATGGAATATTACTCGGCCATAAAAAGGAATGAAACTGGGTCATTTGTAGAGACATCGATGGATCTAGAGACTGTCATACAGAATGAAGTAAGTCAGAAAGAGGAAAACAAATATTGTATATTAATGCATATATGTGGAACCTAAAAAATGGTACAGATGAACTGGTTTGCAGGGAAGAAATAGAGACACAGAGGTAGAGAACAAACGTATGGACACCAAGGGTGGGAAGCCCTGGGGTGGTGGTGGTGGGATGAGTTGGGAGTTTGCGATTGACCTGTATACATGTATATGCATAAAATACATAACTAATAATAACCCGCTGTATAAAAAAGTAAATAAAATTAAATTTCAAAATTTTAAAATATAAAATTTAAAAATAAAACAGAAAAAAGTTCTTCCCTTCACACAGATGTATTTATAGGAATGAATTATTTCCATGCTTATATCTATAAATACATAAAAGAGGAATAAAATCTAACTTGAACCATAAACGAAAAAAAACCCTGAACCCACCAGTTTTACAGAGGAAAACCCTATCAGGGCACTTGCTCCAGCGGTAAACAATTCTGAAATTGGTCAGAGGTGGGGAATCATCTCCCATACAGCCAGCAACCCACCCCCCATGCAAGGAGCGACCTCATTGCAAAGCTGGGGGACCGTGCCGAGGCATCTCTGAATACAGGTGAGCTGAGCCCCAGGCCAGCTGCTGCTGAACTGTTCCCACCCTTCCCATGTAAAACACCTGAATATGTACAAAGGCTTGAAAGCCTAGAGGAAGGGCCGTGGAGCCACACCAGCGACAGCACGCAGGCCAACTTGGTGACTGCAGGCCAGCCAGGGTGATCCTGGCCCCGGGCGCTCTTCCGGAAGCTTTCCATTGTCCTGCCTGAGATACCCCTCTTGTCCCGGCCCCCACTGCTTTTTTCCTTCCTCACCTCTGTGCGGAGAGAAATTCCAGAGGAAGGTATGGGTGACACATCCTCTTCTTTACAGGTGGCAGCCTGGCAACTCCTGCAGAAAGGCCAGCAGAACCCCACTCACACCGGGCCACCAACAAAGCTGTGGCCCCTCACTCCCTCCCACCAGCACAGCCCCGAGACTGCTGACGGGGCAGAGAATATGGAGTCAGGCACAGCTTCAGGGGCTATTGCTGCCTGGAGCGCTGTTTATATTGACCTCAACCAGGCAGACCTGGGGAGGGCCGGCCGGCAGGGTAAGGCTGCCCAGGTCAGCTAATCCACAACCCTCAGGGAATCACATTGTTGAAAATGGACCTCGCTAAGGCAGAATAGAAGCCAAGGAAAATAAGGACACAATGCCATTTGCAGCACCGTAGATGAGTCTAGAGGTAATCACGTGACTTGGAGTAAGTCAGAAAGTGAAAGACACATATCATTTCATATCACTTATAGGTGTTACCTAAAATAGGAACCAGGGCAGTCATTTCCACTGAGAAGTGCAATCACAGATTCATTCAACAAACTTATGGTTCACCAATGGAAAGGTGTGAGGATTGGTTTCATTACGATATCGGGGTTAACAGACATATACAAACAGAGGTGACATATATAATCACCAAAGACCTACGGAATACCAAGAGAAGACTACTCAACATTCTGTCATAACGTACATGGGAAAAGGATCCCAGGAAGAACAGACATCTGTATATGTGTAAAAGAACCACATCTTCCACACCTACAACAAGCCAAACATTGTAATCAAACTTGCTATAATAAAAAATAAAAAAATTAATTTAAAAATACGAACAAGAAGTAGGGAGTCAAACTTGAGGGGCTTTCTCCTGGCACATTCCATTCTAAATTCCAATCTAGAACACGACGTCCATTGAGGCTCTGTTGCCCTAGTAACCAGATGTGTTAAGGGAGAACTGCTGCCAGCTAGTGGCCGTTTCACACAACAGCAGCTTTAATCCCAGGGCTAATGGTCAGTTGATATTCAAAATCATTGCAGGCCTGTAAATGACACCTGCCCTGAAAACAAATCCTGGGGCCACATATCGACCAAAAAATTTAAAGGACGTCCATATTTCAAAACGACCGTTTCAAAAGGCATATTTTATGCACATTAGTGTTCTGCTTCTTTTTCTTTCTTTCTTTTTTGGTTAAAAACACGGGAATGGAAAAAGGCATCCCTCAGAAGGGGCGAAAATAGTTGCAAACGAATCAATGGACAAAGGTTTAATCTCCAATATATATAAACAGCTCATGCAGCTTATTAAGAAAACAAACAACCCAATACAAAAATGGGCAGAAGATCTAAAGAGACGTTTCTTCAAAGAAGACACAGAGATGGCCAAGACGCACATGAAAAGCTGCTCAAGAGCACTAATTATTAGAGAAATGCAAATCAAAACTACCATGAGGTATCACCTCACACCGGTTAGAATCGGCATCATCAGAAAATCTACAAACAACAAATTCTGGGGAGGGTGTGGACAAAAGGAGCCCTCTTCCACTATTGGTGGGAATGTAAATTGATACAGTCACTATGGAGAACAGTATGGAGTTTCCTTTAAAAAACTAGAAATAGAATTACCATCTGACCCAGCAATCCCACTTTTGGGCATATACCCAGAGACAACCATAAATCAAAAAGGCACATTCACCACAAGGTTCATTGCAGCACTATTTACAATAGCCAGGTAATGGAAGCAACCTAAATGCCCACAGACAGATGAATGGATAAAGATGGGGTACATATATAAAATGGAATATTACTCGGCCATAAAAAGGAATGAAACTGGGTCATTTGTAGAGACATCGATGGATCTAGAGACTGTCATACAGAATGAAGTAAGTCAGAAAGAGGAAAACAAATATTGTATATTAATGCATATATGTGGAACCTAAAAAATGGTACAGATGAACTGGTTTGCAGGGAAGAAATAGAGACACAGAGGTAGAGAACAAACGTATGGACACCAAGTGTGGGAAGCCCTGGGGTGGTGGTGGTGGGATGAGTTGGGAGTTTGCGATTGACCTGTATACATGTATATGCATAAAATACATAACTAATAATAACACGCTGTATTAAAAAGTAAATAAAATTAAATTTCAAAATTTTAAAATATAAAATTTAAAAATAAAACAGAAAAAAGTTCTTCCCTTCACACAGATGTATTTATAGGAATGAATTATTTCCATGCTTATATCTATAAATACATAAAAGAGGAATAAAATCTAACTTGAACCATAAACGAAAAAAAACCCTGAACCCACCAGTTTTACAGAGGAAAACCCTATCAGGGCACTTGCTCCAGCGGTAAACAATTCTGAAATTGGTCAGAGGTGGGGAATCATCTCCCATACAGCCAGCAACCCACCCCCCATGCAAGGAGCGACCTCATTGCAAAGCTGGGGGACCGTGCCGAGGCATCTCTGAATACAGGTGAGCTGAGCCCCAGGCCAGCTGCTGCTGAACTGTTCCCACCCTTCCCATGTAAAACACCTGAATATGTACAAAGGCTTGAAAGCCTAGAGGAAGGGCCGTGGAGCCACACCAGCGACAGCACGCAGGCCAACTTGGTGACTGCAGGCCAGCCAGGGTGATCCTGGCCCCGGGCGCTCTTCCGGAAGCTTTCCATTGTCCTGCCTGAGATACCCCTCTTGTCCCGGCCCCCACTGCTTTTTTCCTTCCTCACCTCTGTGCGGAGAGAAATTCCAGCGGAAGGTATGGGTGACACATCCTCTTCTTTACAGGTGGCAGCCTGGCAACTCCTGCAGAAAGGCCAGCAGAACCCCACTCACACCGGGCCACCAACAAAGCTGTGGCCCCTCACTCCCTCCCACCAGCACAGCCCCGAGACTGCTGACGGGGCAGAGAATATGGAGTCAGGCACAGCTTCAGGGGCTATTGCTGCCTGGAGCGCTGTTTATATTGACCTCAACCAGGCAGACCTGGGGAGGGCCGGCCGGCAGGGTAAGGCTGCCCAGGTCAGCTAATCCACAACCCTCAGGGAATCACATTGTTGAAAATGGACCTCGCTAAGGCAGAATAGAAGCCAAGGAAAATAAGGACACAATGCCATTTGCAGCACCGTAGATGAGTCTAGAGGTAATCACGTGACTTGGAGTAAGTCAGAAAGTGAAAGACACATATCATTTCATATCACTTATAGGTGTTACCTAAAATAGGAACCAGGGCAGTCATTTCCACTGAGAAGTGCAATCATAGATTCATTCAACAAACTTATGGTTCACCAATGGAAAGGTGTGAGGATTGGTTTCATTACGATATCGGGGTTAACAGACATATACAAACAGAGGTGACATATATAATCACCAAAGACCTACGGAATACCAAGAGAAGACTACTCAACATTCTGTCATAACGTACATGGGAAAAGGATCCCAGGAAGAACAGACATCTGTATATGTGTAAAAGAACCACATCTTCCACACCTACAACAAGCCAAACATTGTAATCAAACTTGCTATAATAAAAAATAAAAAAATTAATTTAAAAATACGAACAAGAAGTAGGGAGTCAAACTTGAGGGGCTTTCTCCTGGCACATTCCATTCTAAATTCCAATCTAGAACACGACGTCCATTGAGGCTCTGTTGCCCTAGTAACCAGATGTGTTAAGGGAGAACTGCTGCCAGCTAGTGGCCGTTTCACACAACAGCAGCTTTAATCCCAGGGCTAATGGTCAGTTGATATTCAAAATCATTGCAGGCCTGTAAATGACACCTGCCCTGAAAACAAATCCTGGGGCCACATATCGACCAAAAAATTTAAAGGACGTCCATATTTCAAAACGACCGTTTCAAAAGGCATATTTTATGCACATTAGTGTTCTGCTTCTTTTTCTTTCTTTCTTTTTTGGTTAAAAACACGGGAATGGAAAAAGGCATCCCTCAGAAGGGGCGAAAATAGTTGCAAACGAATCAATGGACAAAGGTTTAATCTCCAATATATATAAACAGCTCATGCAGCTTATTAAGAAAACAAACAACCCAATACAAAAATGGGCAGAAGATCTAAAGAGACGTTTCTTCAAAGAAGACACAGAGATGGCCAAGACGCACATGAAAAGCTGCTCAAGAGCACTAATTATTAGAGAAATGCAAATCAAAACTACCATGAGGTATCACCTCACACCGGTTAGAATCGGCATCATCAGAAAATCTACAAACAACAAATTCTGGGGAGGGTGTGGACAAAAGGAGCCCTCTTCCACTATTGGTGGGAATGTAAATTGATACAGTCACTATGGAGAACAGTATGGAGTTTCCTTTAAAAAACTAGAAATAGAATTACCATCTGACCCAGCAATCCCACTTTTGGGCATATACCCAGAGACAACCATAAATCAAAAAGGCACATTCACCACAAGGTTCATTGCAGCACTATTTACAATAGCCAGGTAATGGAAGCAACCTAAATGCCCACAGACAGATGAATGGATAAAGATGGGGTACATATATAAAATGGAATATTACTCGGCCATAAAAAGGAATGAAACTGGGTCATTTGTAGAGACATCGATGGATCTAGAGACTGTCATACAGAATGAAGTAAGTCAGAAAGAGGAAAACAAATATTGTATATTAATGCATATATGTGGAACCTAAAAAATGGTACAGATGAACTGGTTTGCAGGGAAGAAATAGAGACACAGAGGTAGAGAACAAACGTATGGACACCAAGTGTGGGAAGCCCTGGGGTGGTGGTGGTGGGATGAGTTGGGAGTTTGCGATTGACCTGTATACATGTATATGCATAAAATACATAACTAATAATAACACGCTGTATTAAAAAGTAAATAAAATTAAATTTCAAAATTTTAAAATATAAAATTTAAAAATAAAACAGAAAAAAGTTCTTCCCTTCACACAGATGTATTTATAGGAATGAATTATTTCCATGCTTATATCTATAAATACATAAAAGAGGAATAAAATCTAACTTGAACCATAAACGAAAAAAAACCCTGAACCCACCAGTTTTACAGAGGAAAACCCTATCAGGGCACTTGCTCCAGCGGTAAACAATTCTGAAATTGGTCAGAGGTGGGGAATCATCTCCCATACAGCCAGCAACCCACCCCCCATGCAAGGAGCGACCTCATTGCAAAGCTGGGGGACCGTGCCGAGGCATCTCTGAATACAGGTGAGCTGAGCCCCAGGCCAGCTGCTGCTGAACTGTTCCCACCCTTCCCATGTAAAACACCTGAATATGTACAAAGGCTTGAAATCCTAGAGGAAGGGCCGTGGAGCCACACCAGCGACAGCACGCAGGCCAACTTGGTGACTGCAGGCCAGCCAGGGTGATCCTGGCCCCGGGCGCTCTTCCGGAAGCTTTCCATTGTCCTGCCTGAGATACCCCTCTTGTCCCGGCCCCCACTGCTTTTTTCCTTCCTCACCTCTGTGCGGAGAGAAATTCCAGCGGAAGGTATGGGTGACACATCCTCTTCTTTACAGGTGGCAGCCTGGCAACTCCTGCAGAAAGGCCAGCAGAACCCCACTCACACCGGGCCACCAACAAAGCTGTGGCCCCTCACTCCCTCCCACCAGCACAGCCCCGAGACTGCTGACGGGGCAGAGAATATGGAGTCAGGCACAGCTTCAGGGGCTATTGCTGCCTGGAGCGCTGTTTATATTGACCTCAACCAGGCAGACCTGGGGAGGGCCGGCCGGCAGGGTAAGGCTGCCCAGGTCAGCTAATCCACAACCCTCAGGGAATCACATTGTTGAAAATGGACCTCGCTAAGGCAGAATAGAAGCCAAGGAAAATAAGGACACAATGCCATTTGCAGCACCGTAGATGAGTCTAGAGGTAATCACGTGACTTGGAGTAAGTCAGAAAGTGAAAGACACATATCATTTCATATCACTTATAGGTGTTACCTAAAATAGGAACCAGGGCAGTCATTTCCACTGAGAAGTGCAATCATAGATTCATTCAACAAACTTATGGTTCACCAATGGAAAGGTGTGAGGATTGGTTTCATTACGATATCGGGGTTAACAGACATATACAAACAGAGGTGACATATATAATCACCAAAGACCTACGGAATACCAAGAGAAGACTACTCAACATTCTGTCATAACGTACATGGGAAAAGGATCCCAGGAAGAACAGACATCTGTATATGTGTAAAAGAACCACATCTTCCACACCTACAACAAGCCAAACATTGTAATCAAACTTGCTATAATAAAAAATAAAAAAATTAATTTAAAAATACGAACAAGAAGTAGGGAGTCAAACTTGAGGGGCTTTCTCCTGGCACATTCCATTCTAAATTCCAATCTAGAACACGACGTCCATTGAGGCTCTGTTGCCCTAGTAACCAGATGTGTTAAGGGAGAACTGCTGCCAGCTAGTGGCCGTTTCACACAACAGCAGCTTTAATCCCAGGGCTAACGGTCAGTTGATATTCAAAATCATTGCAGGCCTGTAAATGACACCTGCCCTGAAAACAAATCCTGGGGCCACATATCGACCAAAAAATTTAAAGGACGTCCATATTTCAAAACGACCGTTTCAAAAGGCATATTTTATGCACATTAGTGTTCTGCTTCTTTTTCTTTCTTTCTTTTTTGGTTAAAAACACGGGAATGGAAAAAGGCATCCCTCAGAAGGGGCGAAAATAGTTGCAAACGAATCAATGGACAAAGGTTTAATCTCCAATATATATAAACAGCTCATGCAGCTTATTAAGAAAACAAACAACCCAATACAAAAATGGGCAGAAGATCTAAAGAGACGTTTCTTCAAAGAAGACACAGAGATGGCCAAGACGCACATGAAAAGCTGCTCAAGAGCACTAATTATTAGAGAAATGCAAATCAAAACTACCATGAGGTATCACCTCACACCTGTTAGAATCGGCATCATCAGAAAATCTACAAACAACAAATTCTGGGGAGGGTGTGGACAAAAGGAGCCCTCTTCACTATTGGTGGGAATGTAAATTGATACAGTCACTATGGAGAACAGTATGGAGTTTCCTTTAAAAAACTAGAAATAGAATTACCATCTGACCCAGCAATCCCACTTTTGGGCATATACCCAGAGACAACCATAAATCAAAAAGGCACATTCACCACAAGGTTCATTGCAGCACTATTTACAATAGCCAGGTAATGGAAGCAACCTAAATGCCCACAGACAGATGAATGGATAAAGATGGGGTACATATATAAAATGGAATATTACTCGGCCATAAAAAGGAATGAAACTGGGTCATTTGTAGAGACATCGATGGATCTAGAGACTGTCATACAGAATGAAGTAAGTCAGAAAGAGGAAAACAAATATTGTATATTAATGCATATATGTGGAACCTAAAAAATGGTACAGATGAACTGGTTTGCAGGGAAGAAATAGAGACACAGAGGTAGAGAACAAACGTATGGACACCAAGTGTGGGAAGCCCTGGGGTGGTGGTGGTGGGATGAGTTGGGAGTTTGCGATTGACCTGTATACATGTATATGCATAAAATACATAACTAATAATAACCCGCTGTATAAAAAAGTAAATAAAATTAAATTTCAAAATTTTAAAATATAAAATTTAAAAATAAAACAGAAAAAAGTTCTTCCCTTCACACAGATGTATTTATAGGAATGAATTATTTCCATGCTTATATCTATAAATACATAAAAGAGGAATAAAATCTAACTTGAACCATAAACGAAAAAAAACCCTGAACCCACCAGTTTTACAGAGGAAAACCCTATCAGGGCACTTGCTCCAGCGGTAAACAATTCTGAAATTGGTCAGAGGTGGGGAATCATCTCCCATACAGCCAGCAACCCACACCCCATGCAAGGAGCGTCCTCATTGCAAAGCTGGGGGACCGTGCCGAGGCATCTCTGAATACAGGTGAGCTGAGCCCCAGGCCAGCTGCTGCTGAACTGTTCCCACCCTTCCCAGGTAAAACACCTGAATATGTACAAAGGCTTGAAAGCCTAGAGGAAGGGCCGTGGAGCCACACCAGCGACAGCACGCAGGCCAACTTGGTGACTGCAGGCCAGCCAGGGTGATCCTGGCCCCGGGCGCTCTTCCGGAAGCTTTCCATTGTCCTGCCTGAGATACCCCTCTTGTCCCGGCCCCCACTGCTTTTTTCCTTCCTCACCTCTGTGCGGAGAGAAATTCCAGCGGAAGGTATGGGTGACACATCCTCTTCTTTACAGGTGGCAGCCTGGCAACTCCTGCAGAAAGGCCAGCAGAACCCCACTCACACCGGGCCACCAACAAAGCTGTGGCCCCTAACTCCCTCCCACCAGCACAGCCCCGAGACTGCTGACGGGGCAGAGAATATGGAGTCAGGCACAGCTTCAGGGGCTATTGCTGCCTGGAGCGCTGTTTATATTGACCTCAACCAGGCAGACCTGGGGAGGGCCGGCCGGCAGGGTAAGGCTGCCCAGGTCAGCTAATCCACAACCCTCAGGGAATCACATTGTTGAAAATGGACCTCGCTAAGGCAGAATAGAAGCCAAGGAAAATAAGGACACAATGCCATTTGCAGCACCGTAGATGAGTCTAGAGGTAATCACGTGACTTGGAGTAAGTCAGAAAGTGAAAGACACATATCATTTCATATCACTTATAGGTGTTACCTAAAATAGGAACCAGGGCAGTCATTTCCACTGAGAAGTGCAATCACAGATTCATTCAACAAACTTATGGTTCACCAATGGAAAGGTGTGAGGATTGGTTTCATTACGATATCGGGGTTAACAGACATATACAAACAGAGGTGACATATATAATCACCAAAGACCTACGGAATACCAAGAGAAGACTACTCAACATTCTGTCATAACGTACATGGGAAAAGGATCCCAGGAAGAACAGACATCTGTATATGTGTAAAAGAACCACATCTTCCACACCTACAACAAGCCAAACATTGTAATCAAACTTGCTATAATAAAAAATAAAAAAATTAATTTAAAAATACGAACAAGAAGTAGGGAGTCAAACTTGAGGGGCTTTCTCCTGGCACATTCCATTCTAAATTCCAATCTAGAACACGACGTCCATTGAGGCTCTGTTGCCCTAGTAACCAGATGTGTTAAGGGAGAACTGCTGCCAGCTAGTGGCCGTTTCACACAACAGCAGCTTTAATCCCAGGGCTAATGGTCAGTTGATATTCAAAATCATTGCAGGCCTGTAAATGACACCTGCCCTGAAAACAAATCCTGGGGCCACATATCGACCAAAAAATTTAAAGGACGTCCATATTTCAAAACGACCGTTTCAAAAGGCATATTTTATGCACATTAGTGTTCTGCTTCTTTTTCTTTCTTTCTTTTTTGGTTAAAAACACGGGAATGGAAAAAGGCATCCCTCAGAAGGGGCGAAAATAGTTGCAAACGAATCAATGGACAAAGGTTTAATCTCCAATATATATAAACAGCTCATGCAGCTTATTAAGAAAACAAACAACCCAATACAAAAATGGGCAGAAGATCTAAAGAGACGTTTCTTCAAAGAAGACACAGAGATGGCCAAGACGCACATGAAAAGCTGCTCAAGAGCACTAATTATTAGAGAAATGCAACTCAAAACTACCATGAGGTATCACCTCACACCTGTTAGAATCGGCATCATCAGAAAATCTACAAACAACAAATTCTGGGGAGGGTGTGGACAAAAGGAGCCCTCTTCCACTATTGGTGGGAATGTAAATTGATACAGTCACTATGGAGAACAGTATGGAGTTTCCTTTAAAAAACTAGAAATAGAATTACCATCTGACCCAGCAATCCCACTTTTGGGCATATACCCAGAGACAACCATAAATCAAAAAGGCACATTCACCACAAGGTTCATTGCAGCACTATTTACAATAGCCAGGTAATGGAAGCAACCTAAATGCCCACAGACAGATGAATGGATAAAGATGGGGTACATATATAAAATGGAATATTACTCGGCCATAAAAAGGAATGAAACTGGGTCATTTGTAGAGACATCGATGGATCTAGAGACTGTCATACAGAATGAAGTAAGTCAGAAAGAGGAAAACAAATATTGTATATTAATGCATATATGTGGAACCTAAAAAATGGTACAGATGAACTGGTTTGCAGGGAAGAAATAGAGACACAGAGGTAGAGAACAAACGTATGGACACCAAGTGTGGGAAGCCCTGGGGTGGTGGTGGTGGGATGAGTTGGGAGTTTGCGATTGACCTGTATACATGTATATGCATAAAATACATAACTAATAATAACACGCTGTATTAAAAAGTAAATAAAATTAAATTTCAAAATTTTAAAATATAAAATTTAAAAATAAAACAGAAAAAAGTTCTTCCCTTCACACAGATGTATTTATAGGAATGAATTATTTCCATGCTTATATCTATAAATACATAAAAGAGGAATAAAATCTAACTTGAACCATAAACGAAAAAAAACCCTGAACCCACCAGTTTTACAGAGGAAAACCCTATCAGGGCACTTGCTCCAGCGGTAAACAATTCTGAAATTGGTCAGAGGTGGGGAATCATCTCCCATACAGCCAGCAACCCACCCCCCATGCAAGGAGCGACCTCATTGCAAAGCTGGGGGACCGTGCCGAGGCATCTCTGAATACAGGTGAGCTGAGCCCCAGGCCAGCTGCTGCTGAACTGTTCCCACCCTTCCCATGTAAAACACCTGAATATGTACAAAGGCTTGAAAGCCTAGAGGAAGGGCCGTGGAGCCACACCAGCGACAGCACGCAGGCCAACTTGGTGACTGCAGGCCAGCCAGGGTGATCCTGGCCCCGGGCGCTCTTCCGGAAGCTTTCCATTGTCCTGCCTGAGATACCCCTCTTGTCCCGGCCCCCACTGCTTTTTTCCTTCCTCACCTCTGTGCGGAGAGAAATTCCAGCGGAAGGTATGGGTGACACATCCTCTTCTTTACAGGTGGCAGCCTGGCAACTCCTGCAGAAAGGCCAGCAGAACCCCACTCACACCGGGCCACCAACAAAGCTGTGGCCCCTCACTCCCTCCCACCAGCACAGCCCCGAGACTGCTGACGGGGCAGAGAATATGGAGTCAGGCACAGCTTCAGGGGCTATTGCTGCCTGGAGCGCTGTTTATATTGACCTCAACCAGGCAGACCTGGGGAGGGCCGGCCGGCAGGGTAAGGCTGCCCAGGTCAGCTAATCCACAACCCTCAGGGAATCACATTGTTGAAAATGGACCCTGCTAAGGCAGAATAGAAGCCAAGGAAAATAAGGACACAATGCCATTTGCAGCACCGTAGATGAGTCTAGAGGTAATCACGTGACTTGGAGTAAGTCAGAAAGTGAAAGACACATATCATTTCATATCACTTATAGGTGTTACCTAAAATAGGAACCAGGGCAGTCATTTCCACTGAGAAGTGCAATCATAGATTCATTCAACAAACTTATGGTTCACCAATGGAAAGGTGTGAGGATTGGTTTCATTACGATATCGGGGTTAACAGACATATACAAACAGAGGTGACATATATAATCACCAAAGACCTACGGAATACCAAGAGAAGACTACTCAACATTCTGTCATAACGTACATGGGAAAAGGATCCCAGGAAGAACAGACATCTGTATATGTGTAAAAGAACCACATCTTCCACACCTACAACAAGCCAAACATTGTAATCAAACTTGCTATAATAAAAAATAAAAAAATTAATTTAAAAATACGAACAAGAAGTAGGGAGTCAAACTTGAGGGGCTTTCTCCTGGCACATTCCATTCTAAATTCCAATCTAGAACACGACGTCCATTGAGGCTCTGTTGCCCTAGTAACCAGATGTGTTAAGGGAGAACTGCTGCCAGCTAGTGGCCGTTTCACACAACAGCAGCTTTAATCCCAGGGCTAATGGTCAGTTGATATTCAAAATCATTGCAGGCCTGTAAATGACACCTGCCCTGAAAACAAATCCTGGGGCCACATATCGACCAAAAAATTTAAAGGACGTCCATATTTCAAAACGACCGTTTCAAAAGGCATATTTTATGCACATTAGTGTTCTGCTTCTTTTTCTTTCTTTCTTTTTTGGTTAAAAACACGGGAATGGAAAAAGGCATCCCTCAGAAGGGGCGAAAATAGTTGCAAACGAATCAATGGACAAAGGTTTAATCTCCAATATATATAAACAGCTCATGCAGCTTATTAAGAAAACAAACAACCCAATACAAAAATGGGCAGAAGATCTAAAGAGACGTTTCTTCAAAGAAGACACAGAGATGGCCAAGACGCACATGAAAAGCTGCTCAAGAGCACTAATTATTAGAGAAATGCAAATCAAAACTACCATGAGGTATCACCTCACACCTGTTAGAATCGGCATCATCAGAAAATCTACAAACAACAAATTCTGGGGAGGGTGTGGACAAAAGGAGCCCTCTTCCACTATTGGTGGGAATGTAAATTGATACAGTCACTATGGAGAACAGTATGGAGTTTCCTTTAAAAAACTAGAAATAGAATTACCATCTGACCCAGCAATCCCACTTTTGGGCATATACCCAGAGACAACCATAAATCAAAAAGGCACATTCACCACAAGGTTCATTGCAGCACTATTTACAATAGCCAGGTAATGGAAGCAACCTAAATGCCCACAGACAGATGAATGGATAAAGATGGGGTACATATATAAAATGGAATATTACTCGGCCATAAAAAGGAATGAAACTGGGTCATTTGTAGAGACATCGATGGATCTAGAGACTGTCATACAGAATGAAGTAAGTCAGAAAGAGGAAAACAAATATTGTATATTAATGCATATATGTGGAACCTAAAAAATGGTACAGATGAACTGGTTTGCAGGGAAGAAATAGAGACACAGAGGTAGAGAACAAACGTATGGACACCAAGTGTGGGAAGCCCTGGGGTGGTGGTGGTGGGATGAGTTGGGAGTTTGCGATTGACCTGTATACATGTATATGCATAAAATACATAACTAATAATAACCCGCTGTATAAAAAAGTAAATAAAATTAAATTTCAAAATTTTAAAATATAAAATTTAAAAATAAAACAGAAAAAAGTTCTTCCCTTCACACAGATGTATTTATAGGAATGAATTATTTCCATGCTTATATCTATAAATACATAAAAGAGGAATAAAATCTAACTTGAACCATAAACGAAAAAAAACCCTGAACCCACCAGTTTTACAGAGGAAAACCCTATCAGGGCACTTGCTCCAGCGGTAAACAATTCTGAAATTGGTCAGAGGTGGGGAATCATCTCCCATACAGCCAGCAACCCACCCCCCATGCAAGGAGCGTCCTCATTGCAAAGCTGGGGGACCGTGCCGAGGCATCTCTGAATACAGGTGAGCTGAGCCCCAGGCCAGCTGCTGCTGAACTGTTCCCACCCTTCCCAGGTAAAACACCTGAATATGTACAAAGGCTTGAAAGCCTAGAGGAAGGGCCGTGGAGCCACACCAGCGACAGCACGCAGGCCAACTTGGTGACTGCAGGCCAGCCAGGGTGATCCTGGCCCCGGGCGCTCTTCCGGAAGCTTTCCATTGTCCTGCCTGAGATACCCCTCTTGTCCCGGCCCCCACTGCTTTTTTCCTTCCTCACCTCTGTGCGGAGAGAAATTCCAGCGGAAGGTATGGGTGACACATCCTCTTCTTTACAGGTGGCAGCCTGGCAACTCCTGCAGAAAGGCCAGCAGAACCCCACTCACACCGGGCCACCAACAAAGCTGTGGCCCCTCACTCCCTCCCACCAGCACAGCCCCGAGACTGCTGACGGGGCAGAGAATATGGAGTCAGGCACAGCTTCAGGGGCTATTGCTGCCTGGAGCGCTGTTTATATTGACCTCAACCAGGCAGACCTGGGGAGGGCCGGCCGGCAGGGTAAGGCTGCCCAGGTCAGCTAATCCACAACCCTCAGGGAATCACATTGTTGAAAATGGACCTCGCTAAGGCAGAATAGAAGCCAAGGAAAATAAGGACACAATGCCATTTGCAGCACCGTAGATGAGTCTAGAGGTAATCACGTGACTTGGAGTAAGTCAGAAAGTGAAAGACACATATCATTTCATATCACTTATAGGTGTTACCTAAAATAGGAACCAGGGCAGTCATTTCCACTGAGAAGTGCAATCACAGATTCATTCAACAAACTTATGGTTCACCAATGGAAAGGTGTGAGGATTGGTTTCATTACGATATCGGGGTTAACAGACATATACAAACAGAGGTGACATATATAATCACCAAAGACCTACGGAATACCAAGAGAAGACTACTCAACATTCTGTCATAACGTACATGGGAAAAGGATCCCAGGAAGAACAGACATCTGTATATGTGTAAAAGAACCACATCTTCCACACCTACAACAAGCCAAACATTGTAATCAAACTTGCTATAATAAAAAATAAAAAAATTAATTTAAAAATACGAACAAGAAGTAGGGAGTCAAACTTGAGGGGCTTTCTCCTGGCACATTCCATTCTAAATTCCAATCTAGAACACGACGTCCATTGAGGCTCTGTTGCCCTAGTAACCAGATGTGTTAAGGGAGAACTGCTGCCAGCTAGTGGCCGTTTCACACAACAGCAGCTTTAATCCCAGGGCTAATGGTCAGTTGATATTCAAAATCATTGCAGGCCTGTAAATGACACCTGCCCTGAAAACAAATCCTGGGGCCACATATCGACCAAAAAATTTAAAGGACGTCCATATTTCAAAACGACCGTTTCAAAAGGCATATTTTATGCACATTAGTGTTCTGCTTCTTTTTCTTTCTTTCTTTTTTGGTTAAAAACACGGGAATGGAAAAAGGCATCCCTCAGAAGGGGCGAAAATAGTTGCAAACGAATCAATGGACAAAGGTTTAATCTCCAATATATATAAACAGCTCATGCAGCTTATTAAGAAAACAAACAACCCAATACAAAAATGGGCAGAAGATCTAAAGAGACGTTTCTTCAAAGAAGACACAGAGATGGCCAAGACGCACATGAAAAGCTGCTCAAGAGCACTAATTATTAGAGAAATGCAAATCAAAACTACCATGAGGTATCACCTCACACCTGTTAGAATCGGCATCATCAGAAAATCTACAAACAACAAATTCTGGGGAGGGTGTGGACAAAAGGAGCCCTCTTCCACTATTGGTGGGAATGTAAATTGATACAGTCACTATGGAGAACAGTATGGAGTTTCCTTTAAAAAACTAGAAATAGAATTACCATCTGACCCAGCAATCCCACTTTTGGGCATATACCCAGAGACAACCATAAATCAAAAAGGCACATTCACCACAAGGTTCATTGCAGAACTATTTACAATAGCCAGGTAATGGAAGCAACCTAAATGCCCACAGACAGATGAATGGATAAAGATGGGGTACATATATAAAATGGAATATTACTCGGCCATAAAAAGGAATGAAACTGGGTCATTTGTAGAGACATCGATGGATCTAGAGACTGTCATACAGAATGAAGTAAGTCAGAAAGAGGAAAACAAATATTGTATATTAATGCATATATGTGGAACCTAAAAAATGGTACAGATGAACTGGTTTGCAGGGAAGAAATAGAGACACAGAGGTAGAGAACAAACGTATGGACACCAAGTGTGGGAAGCCCTGGGGTGGTGGTGGTGGGATGAGTTGGGAGTTTGCGATTGACCTGTATACATGTATATGCATAAAATACATAACTAATAATAACACGCTGTATTAAAAAGTAAATAAAATTAAATTTCAAAATTTTAAAATATAAAATTTAAAAATAAAACAGAAAAAAGTTCTTCCCTTCACACAGATGTATTTATAGGAATGAATTATTTCCATGCTTATATCTATAAATACATAAAAGAGGAATAAAATCTAACTTGAACCATAAACGAAAAAAAACCCTGAACCCACCAGTTTTACAGAGGAAAACCCTATCAGGGCACTTGCTCCAGCGGTAAACAATTCTGAAATTGGTCAGAGGTGGGGAATCATCTCCCATACAGCCAGCAACCCACCCCCCATGCAAGGAGCGTCCTCATTGCAAAGCTGGGGGACCGTGCCGAGGCATCTCTGAATACAGGTGAGCTGAGCCCCAGGCCAGCTGCTGCTGAACTGTTCCCACCCTTCCCAGGTAAAACACCTGAATATGTACAAAGGCTTGAAAGCCTAGAGGAAGGGCCGTGGAGCCACACCAGCGACAGCACGCAGGCCAACTTGGTGACTGCAGGCCAGCCAGGGTGATCCTGGCCCCGGGCGCTCTTCCGGAAGCTTTCCATTGTCCTGCCTGAGATACCCCTCTTGTCCCGGCCCCCACTGCTTTTTTCCTTCCTCACCTCTGTGCGGAGAGAAATTCCAGAGGAAGGTATGGGTGACACATCCTCTTCTTTACAGGTGGCAGCCTGGCAACTCCTGCAGAAAGGCCAGCAGAACCCCACTCACACCGGGCCACCAACAAAGCTGTGGCCCCTCACTCCCTCCCACCAGCACAGCCCCGAGACTGCTGACGGGGCAGAGAATATGGAGTCAGGCACAGCTTCAGGGGCTATTGCTGCCTGGAGCGCTGTTTATATTGACCTCAACCAGGCAGACCTGGGGAGGGCCGGCCGGCAGGGTAAGGCTGCCCAGGTCAGCTAATCCACAACCCTCAGGGAATCACATTGTTGAAAATGGACCTCGCTAAGGCAGAATAGAAGCCAAGGAAAATAAGGACACAATGCCATTTGCAGCACCGTAGATGAGTCTAGAGGTAATCACGTGACTTGGAGTAAGTCAGAAAGTGAAAGACACATATCATTTCATATCACTTATAGGTGTTACCTAAAATAGGAACCAGGGCAGTCATTTCCACTGAGAAGTGCAATCATAGATTCATTCAACAAACTTATGGTTCACCAATGGAAAGGTGTGAGGATTGGCTTCATTACGATATCGGGGTTAACAGACATATACAAACAGAGGTGACATATATAATCACCAAAGACCTACGGAATACCAAGAGAAGACTACTCAACATTCTGTCATAACGTACATGGGAAAAGGATCCCAGGAAGAACAGACATCTGTATATGTGTAAAAGAACCACATCTTCCACACCTACAACAAGCCAAACATTGTAATCAAACTTGCTATAATAAAAAATAAAAAAATTAATTTAAAAATACGAACAAGAAGTAGGGAGTCAAACTTGAGGGGCTTTCTCCTGGCACATTCCATTCTAAATTCCAATCTAGAACACGACTTCCATTGAGGCTCTGTTGCCCTAGTAACCAGATGTGTTAAGGGAGAACTGCTGCCAGCTAGTGGCCGTTTCACACAACAGCAGCTTTAATCCCAGGGCTAATGGTCAGTTGATATTCAAAATCATTGCAGGCCTGTAAATGACACCTGCCCTGAAAACAAATCCTGGGGCCACATATCGACCAAAAAATTTAAAGGACGTCCATATTTCAAAACGAGCGTTTCAAAAGGCATATTTTATGCACATTAGTGTTCTGCTTCTTTTTCTTTCTTTCTTTTTTGGTTAAAAACACGGGAATGGAAAAAGGCATCCCTCAGAAGGGGCGAAAATAGTTGCAAACGAATCAATGGACAAAGGTTTAATCTCCAATATATATAAACAGCTCATGCAGCTTATTAAGAAAACAAACAACCCAATACAAAAATGGGCAGAAGATCTAAAGAGACGTTTCTTCAAAGAAGACACAGAGATGGCCAAGACGCACATGAAAAGCTGCTCAAGAGCACTAATTATTAGAGAAATGCAAATCAAAACTACCATGAGGTATCACCTCACACCTGTTAGAATCGGCATCATCAGAAAATCTACAAACAACAAATTCTGGGGAGGGTGTGGACAAAAGGAGCCCTCTTCCACTATTGGTGGGAATGTAAATTGATACAGTCACTATGGAGAACAGTATGGAGTTTCCTTTAAAAAACTAGAAATAGAATTACCATCTGACCCAGCAATCCCACTTTTGGGCATATATCCAGAGACAACCATAAATCAAAAAGGCACATTCACCACAAGGTTCATTGCAGCACTATTTACAATAGCCAGGTAATGGAAGCAACCTAAATGCCCACAGACAGATGAATGGATAAAGATGGGGTACATATATAAAATGGAATATTACTCGGCCATAAAAAGGAATGAAACTGGGTCATTTGTAGAGACATCGATGGATCTAGAGACTGTCATACAGAATGAAGTAAGTCAGAAAGAGGAAAACAAATATTGTATATTAATGCATATATGTGGAACCTAAAAAATGGTACAGATGAACTGGTTTGCAGGGAAGAAATAGAGACACAGAGGTAGAGAACAAACGTATGGACACCAAGTGTGGGAAGCCCTGGGGTGGTGGTGGTGGGATGAGTTGGGAGTTTGCGATTGACCTGTATACATGTATATGCATAAAATACATAACTAATAATAACACGCTGTATTAAAAAGTAAATAAAATTAAATTTCAAAATTTTAAAATATAAAATTTAAAAATAAAAGAGAAAAAAGTTCTTCCCTTCACACAGATGTATTTATAGGAATGAATTATTTCCATGCTTATATCTATAAATACATAAAAGAGGAATAAAATCTAACTTGAACCATAAACGAAAAAAAACCCTGAACCCACCAGTTTTACAGAGGAAAACCCTATCAGGGCACTTGCTCCAGCGGTAAACAATTCTGAAATTGGTCAGAGGTGGGGAATCATCTCCCATACAGCCAGCAACCCACCCCCCATGCAAGGAGCGTCCTCATTGCAAAGCTGGGGGACCGTGCCGAGGCATCTCTGAATACAGGTGAGCTGAGCCCCAGGCCAGCTGCTGCTGAACTGTTCCCACCCTTCCCAGGTAAAACACCTGAATATGTACAAAGGCTTGAAAGCCTAGAGGAAGGGCCGTGGAGCCACACCAGCGACAGCACGCAGGCCAACTTGGTGACTGCAGGCCAGCCAGGGTGATCCTGGCCCCGGGCGCTCTTCCGGAAGCTTTCCATTGTCCTGCCTGAGATACCCCTCTTGTCCCGGCCCCCACTGCTTTTTTCCTTCCTCACCTCTGTGCGGAGAGAAATTCCAGCGGAAGGTATGGGTGACACATCCTCTTCTTTACAGGTGGCAGCCTGGCAACTCCTGCAGAAAGGCCAGCAGAACCCCACTCACACCGGGCCACCAACAAAGCTGTGGCCCCTCACTCCCTCCCACCAGCACATCCCCGAGACTGCTGACGGGGCAGAGAATATGGAGTCAGGCACAGCTTCAGGGGCTATTGCTGCCTGGAGCGCTGTTTATATTGACCTCAACCAGGCAGACCTGGGGAGGGCCGGCCGGCAGGGTAAGGCTGCCCAGGTCAGCTAATCCACAACCCTCAGGGAATCACATTGTTGAAAATGGACCTCGCTAAGGCAGAATAGAAGCGAAGGGAAATAAGGACACAGTGCCATTTGCAGCACCGTAGATGAGTCTAGAGGTAATCACGTGACTTGGAGTAAGTCAGAAAGTGAAAGACACATATCATTTCATATCACTTATAGGTGTTACCTAAAATAGAAACCAGGGCAGTCATTTCCACTGAGAAGTGCAATCATAGATTCATTAAACAAACTTATGGTTCACCAATGGAAAGGTGTGAGGATTGGTTTCATTACGATATCGGGGTTAAGAGACTTATACAAACACAGGTGACATATATAATCACCAAAGACCTACGGAATACCAAAAGACTACTCAACATTCTGTCATAACGTACATGGGAAAAGGATCCCAGGAAAAACCGACATCTGTATATGTGTAAAAGAACCACATCTTCCACACCTACATCAAGCCAAACATTGTAATCAAACTTTCTGTAATAAAAAAATAAAAATTAAATTAAAAACACGAACAAGAAGTAGGGAGACAAACTTGAGGGGCTTTCTCCTGGCACATTCCATTCTAAATTCCAATCTAGAACATGACTTCCATTGAGGCTCTGTTGCCCTAGTAACCAGATATGAAAGAGAGAACTGCTGCCACCTTGTGGCCGTTTCACACAACAGCAGCTTTAATCCCAGCGCTAATGGTCAGTTGATATTCAAAATCATTGCAGGCCTGTAAATGACACCTGCCCTGAAAACAAATCCTGGGGTCACATATCGACAAAAAATTTAAAGGACGTCCATATTTCAAAACGACCGTTTCAAAAGGCATATTTTATGCACATTAGTGTTCTGCTTATTTTTCTTTCTTTCTTTTTTGTTTAAAAACACGGGAATGGAAAAAGGCATCCCTCAGAAGGGGCGAAAATAGTTGCAAACGAATCAATGGACAATGGTTTAATCTCCAATATATATAAACAGCTCATGCAGCTTATTAAAAAAACATACAACCCAATACAAAAATGGGCAGAAGATCTAAAGAGACGTTTCTTCAAAGAAGACACAGAGATGGCCAAGACGCACATGAAAAGCTGCTCAAGAGCACTAATTATTAGAGAAATGCAAATCAAAACTACAATGAGGTATCACCTCACACCTGTTAGAATCAGCATCATCAGAAAATCTACAAACAAATTCTGGGGAGTGTGTGGACAAAAGGAGCCCTCTTCCACTATGGTGGGAATGTAAATTGATACAGTCACTATGGAGAACAGTATGGAGTTTCCTTAAAAGAACTAGAAATAGAAACCTTGACTTTCCCTAACCCTAACCATAGCACGGATCGGAATCCTACCACCAACCCTACACCTTATCTATGCCGTACACTAATCCTAATCCGTACGCAGGCACTAACCAGTGAGTCAACACGTACCCTGACCCTAACACGTTTCCATACCCTCAGCTGTGCCCTAAAACTTGTCGTTGCCTATCCTTAACCTTAGCCCGGAACGGAAACCTACCATCAGCCCTACACCTTACCCTAAGCTGTACCCTAATCCTAATTCATACATCAACACGTACCCTGACCCTAACACGTTTCCGTACCCTCACCTCTGCCATAAACCTTGCCGTTCCCTAACCCTAACCCTAGCCCGGAACGGAAACCTACCACCAACCCTACACCTTACCTTACGCCGTACCCTAATCCTAATTCGTATGCTGACACTAACCTGTGCATCAACACATACCCTGACCCTAACACGTTTCGTACCCTCACCTGTGCCCTAAACTTTGCCGGTCTCTAAACATAACCCTAGAGTGGAACGGAAACGTACCACCAACCCTACACCTTACTCTATGCGGTACCCTAATCCTCATGCGTATGCTGACACTAACCCGTGAGTCAACACGTACCCTGAACCTAACACATTTCTGTACCATCACCTGTGCCCAAAACCTTGCAATTCGCTAACCCTAACCCTACAACGGAATGGAAACCTACCGCCCTCCGTACACCTTACCCTACGCCGTACCCTAATCCTAATGCGTATGATGACACTATTCCATGTATCAACATGTATCATGACCCTAACACGTTTCTGTACCGTCACCTGTACCCTAAACCTTGCCGTACCCTAACACTAACCCTAGCCCAGAATGGAAAACTACCACAAACCGTACAGCATACCCTACACGGAACCCTAATCCTAATCCGTACTCTGACACTAACCCCTGCGTCAACACGTACACTGACCCTAACACTTTTCCGTTCCCTCACCTGTGCCCTAAACCGTGCCGTTGCCTAACCCTAACCCTAGCCCAAAACGGAAACCTACCACCAACCCTACACGTTACTCTACGCCATACCCTAATCATAATCCGAGCGTCAACACGTACCCTGACCCTAACACATTTCCGTACCCTCACCTATGCCCTAAACCTTGCCGTTCCATAACACTAACCCTAGCCTGGAACGGAAACCTACCACCAACCCTAGACCTTAACCTACGAAGGACCATAAACCTACTCCGTACGCTGACACTAACACATGCGTCAACACTTACCCTGACCCTAACACGTTTCCGTACCTTCACCTGTGACCTAAACCTTGCCATTCCCTAACCCTAACCCTAGACCACAATGGAAACCTACCACCAAGCCTACACCTTACCCTAAGCCGTACCCTAATGCTAATCCATATGTCAACACGTACCCTGACACTAACACGTTTCCATACCCTCATCTGTGCCCAAAACCTTGCCGTTCCCTAACACTAACCCTAGCCTGAAACGGAAACCTACCACCAACCATACACTTTACCCTATGCCGCACCATAATCCTCATCTGTACGTTCACACTAACCCGTGCGTCAACACGTACCCTGAGCCTAACACGTTTCGATACCCTCACGTGTGCCCTAAACCTTGCCGTTCCCTAACCCTAACCCTAGCCCAGAACGGAAACCCACCACCAGCCCTACACCTTACCCTACGTTGTTGCCTACTCCTGGCCTGTACGCTGGCACTGACCCGTACGTCAGCACATAGCCTGACCCTCCACCATTTCCGTACCCTCAACTGTGCCCTAAGACTTGCCGTTCCCTAACCCTAACCCTAGCCTGGAAAGAAAGCCCACCACCAGCCCTACACCTTTCCCTACGCCGTAGCCTACGACTGGCCCATACGCTGGCACTGACACGTGTGTCAGCACGTAGCATGACCCTCCCACGTTCCCATACCCTCACCTGTGCCCTAAGCCTTGACATTCCCTAACCCTAACCCTAGCCCGGAAAGGAAACCAACCACCAGCCCTACACCTTACCCTACGTTGTTGCCTACTCCTGGCCTGTACGCTGGCACTGACCCGTGCGTCAGGACATAGCCTGACCCTCCACCATTTCCGTACCCTCAACTGTGCCCTAAGTCTTGTCCTTCCCTAACCCTAACCCTAGCCCAGAACAGAAACCCACCACCAGCCCTACAGCTTACCCTATGCCGTAGCCTAATCCTGGCCCGTACGCTGGCACTGATCCGTGCGTCAGCACGTAGCCTGACCTTCCCACGTTCCCGTACCCTCACCTGTGTCCTAAGCCTTGCCGTTCCATAACCCTAACCATAACCCCAAACGGAAACCCACCACCAGCCCTAAACCTTACCCTACGCCGTACCCTAAACCTGGCCCGTACGCTGGCACTGATCCGTGCGTCAGCATGTAGCCTAACCCTCCCACTTTTCCTTACCCTCACCTGTTCCCTAAGCCTTGCCGATCCCTAACTCTAACCCTAGCCCGGAACGGAAACCCACCACCAGCCCTACACCCTACCCTACGTCGTAGCCTACTGCCGGCCCGTAAGCTGGCACGCTCCCATGTGTCAGCCCGTAGCCTGCCTCTCCCACGTTTCCGTACCCTCACCTGTGCCCTAAGCCTTGCAGTTCCCTACCTCTAACCCTAGCCCGGAACGGAAACCACCACCAGCCCTACACATTACGCTATGCCGTACCCTACTCCTGGCCCGTACGCTGGCACTGACCCATTCTTCAGCACGTATCCTGACCCTCCCACGTTTCCGTACCCTCAACTGTGTCCTAAGCCTTAACGTTCCCTAACCCTAACCCTAGACCGGAATGGACACCCACCACCGCCCTTACACCATACCCAACGCCGTACCCTACTCCTGGTCCACACCCTGGCACTGACCCGTTCTTCAGCATGTAGCCTGACCCTCCCACGTTTCCGTACCCTCACCTGTGCCCTAAGCCTTGCCGCTCCCTAACCCTAACACTAGCCCGGAATGGACACCCACCACCAGCCTTACACTTTACCCTAAGCCGTACCCTACTCCTGGTCCATACCCTGGCATTGAACCGTGCTTCAGCATGGAGCCTAACCCTCCCACGTTTCCATACCCTCACCTGTGCCCTAAGCCTTGCCTTTCCCTATCCCTAACCCTAGCCCGGAACGGAAACCCACCACAAAACCTAAACCTTAACGTCCGCCGTAGACTACTCCTGACCCGTACGCTGGCAGTGACCCTTGCGTCAGCACATAGCCTGCCTCTGCCACGTTTCCATACCCTCACCTGTGCACTAAGCCTTGCCGTTCCCTAACTCTAAACTGGAACGGAAACCCACAACCAGCCCTACACCTTACCCAATGCCGTACCCGAATCCTGGTGCGTACGCTGGCAAAGACCCGTGCGTCATCACGTAGCCTGACCCTCCCACGTTTCCGTACCCCCACCTGTGCCCTAAGCCTTGCCGTTCCCTAACCCTAACCCTACACCTAACCCTACGCCATACCCTACACTTGGCCCATACGCTGGCACTGACACGTGCGTCAGCACGTAGCCTGACCCTCCCACTTTTCCGTACCATCTTCTGTGCCCTAAGCTTTGCCGTTCCCTAACCCTAAACCTAGCCTGCAACGGAAAACCACCACCAGCCCTAAACCTTACCCTACGCCGTACCCTAATCCTGCCCCGTACGCTGGCACTGACCCGTGTGTCAGCACGTAGTCTGCCACTCCTACGTTTCCGTACCCTCACCTGTGCCCTAAGCCTTGCCGTTCCCTAACCCTAACACTAGCCCGGAACATAAACCCACCACCAGCCCTAAACCATACCCTACGCTGTACCCTACTCCTGGCCCCTACGCTGGCACTGACCTGTGTGTTAGCACGTAGCCTGCCTCTCCCACGTTTCCATACCCTCACCTGTGTCCTAAGCCTTGCCGTTCCCTAACCCTAACCCTAGCCTGGAACGGAAACCCACCACCAGCCCTAAACCTTACGCTACGACGTACCCTAATCCTGGCCCGTACGCTGGCACAGACCCGTGCGTCAACACGTAGCCTGCCACTCCCACGTTTCCGTACGTTCACCTGTGCCCTAAGCCTTGCTGTTCCCTCACCCTAACCCTAGCCCAGAACGGAAAACCACCACCAGCCCTAAACCTTACCCTACGCCATACCCTACTCCTGGACCGTACGCTGGCACTGACCCGTGCGTCAGCACGTAGCCTGACCGTCCCACGTTTCCTTACGTTCACCTGTGCCCTAAGCCTTGCCGTTCCCTAACCCTAACCCTAGCCCGGAACGGTATCTCACAACCAGCCCTACTCCTTACCCTACGTCGTTCCCTATTCCTGGCCCGTACGCTGGCACTGACCCGTGCGTCAGCACATAGCCGGACCCTCCCACGTTTCCATACCCTCACCTGTGCCCTAAGCCTTGTCATTCCCTAACCCTAACCCTAGCACGGAACGGAAACCCACCACCAGCCCTACACATTAGCCTACGCCGTAGCCTATTCCTGGCCCGTACATTGGCACTGACCCATGCGTAAGAACGTAGCCTGACCATCCCACGTTTCCGTACCCTCACCTGGGCCCTAAGCCTTGCCGTTCCCAAACCCTAAACCTAGCCCGGAACGGAAACCACCACCAGACCTACACCTTACCCTACGCAGTACCCTACTCCTGGCCCTTACGCTGGCACTGACACGTGCGTGAGCACATAGCCTTACCCTCCAACCACCCTCCCAATACAGAAATGGTCAGAAGATCTCATGAGACGATCCTTCAAAGAAGACACAGACATGGCCAAGACGCAGATGAAAAGCTGCTCAACATCACTAATTATTAGAGAAATGCAAATCAAAACTACAATGAGGGGGCTTCCCTGGTGGCGCAGTGGTTGAGAGTCCGCCTGCCGATGCAGGGGACACGGGTTCGTGCCCCGGTCCGGGAAGATCCCACATGTCGCGGAGCAGCTGGGCCCGTGAGCCATGGCCACTGAGCCTGCACGTCCGGAGCCTGTGCTCCGCAACGGGAGAGGCCACAACAGTGAGAGGCCCGCGTACCACAAAAAAAATAAATAAATAAAAAAAAAAAGAAAAAAAAACTACAATGAGGTATCACCTCACACATGTTAGAATCGGCATCATCAGAAAACCTACAAACAACAAATTCTGGGGAGGGTGTGGACAAAAGGAGCCCTCTTCCACTATTGGTGGGAATGTAAATTGATACAGTCACTATGGAGAACAGTATGGAGTTTCGTTAAAAACACTAGAAATAGAATTATCATCTAATCCAGCAATCGCACTTCTGGGCATATACCCAGAGAAAACCATAAATCAAAAAGGCACATTCACCACAATGTTCATTGCAGCACTATTTACAACAGCCAGGTAAGGGAGCAAACTAAATACCCACAAACAGATGAATGGGTAAAGATGTGGTACATATATAAAATGGAATATTACTCGGCCATAAAAAGGAATGAAACTGGGTCATTTGTAGAGACATCGATGGATCTAGAGACTGTTATACAGAATGAAGTAAGTCAGAAAGAGGAAAACAAATATTGTATATTAATGCATATATGTGGAACCTAAAAAGTGGTACAGATGAACTGGTTGGCAGGGAAGAAATAGAGACAGGTAGAGAACAAACTTATGGACACCAAGTGTGGGAAGCCATGGGGTGGTAGAGGTGGGATGAGTTGGGAGATTGGGATTGGCCTGCATACATGCATATACATAAAATACATAACTAATAATAACCTGCTGTATAAAAAAATAAAACAAAATTTCAAAATTTTAAAAAATAAAATTTAAAAATAAAAGAGAAAAAAGTTCTTCCCTTCACACAGATGTATTTATAGGAATGTATTATTTCCATGCTTATATCTATAAATACATAAAAGAGGTATAAAATCTAACTTGAACCATAAACGAAAAAAAACCTGAACCCACCAGTTATACAGAGGAAAGCCCTATCAGGGAACTTGCTCCAGCGGTAAACAATTCTGAAACTGGTCAGTGGTGGGGAATCATCTCCCATACAGCCAGCAACCCACCCCGCATGCAAGGAGCGTCCTCATTGCAAAGCTGGGGGACCGTGCCGAGGCATCTCTGAATAAAGGTGAGCTGAGCCCCAGGCCAGCTGGAGCTGAACTGTTCCCACCCTTCCCAGGTAAAACACCTGAATATGTACAAGGGCATGAAATCCTAGAGGAAGGGCCGTGGAGCCACACAGGCGACAGCACACAGGCCAACTTGGTGCCTGCAGGCGAGGCAGGATGGTCCTGACCCCGGGCGCTCTTCTAGAAGCTTTCCATTTCCCTGCCTGAGATACCCCTCCTGTCCCGGACACCACCCCTTTTTTTCCTTCCTTACCTCAGCCCGGAGAGAAATTCCAGTGGAACTTATGGGTGACACATCCTCTTCTTTACAGGTGGCAGCCTGGCAACTCCTGCACAAAGTCCAGCAGAGCCCCACACAAACCGGGCCACCCACAAAGCCGTGGCCCCTCACACGCTCCCACCAGCAGAGCCCCGAGACTGCTGACGGGGCAGAGAATATGGAGTCAGGCACAGCTTCAGGGGCTATTGCTGCCTGGAGCGCTGTTTATATTGACCTCAACCAGGCACACCTGGGGAGGGCCGGCCGGTACGGTAAGGCTGCCCAGGTCAGCTAATCCACAACCCTCAGGGAATCACATTGTTGAAAATGGACCTCGCTAAGGCAGAATAGAAGCCAAGGAAAATAAGGACACAATGCCATTTGCAGCACCGTAGATGAGACTAGAGGTAATCATGTGACATGTAGTAAGTCAGAAAGTGAAAGGCACATATCGTATCATATCACTTATAGGTGTTACCTAAAAATGGATACCAGGGCAGATATTTCCACGGAGAAGGGCAATCACATATTCATTAAACAAACTTATGGTTCACCAATGGAAAGGTGTGAGGATTGGTTTCATTACGATATTGGGGTTAACAGACATACAAACACAGGTGATACATATAATAACCAAAGAGCTACGGAATACAAAGAGAGGAATACACAACATTCTGTCATAACGTACATGGGAAAAGGATCCCAGGAAGAACAGACATCTGTATATGTGTAAAAGAACCACATCTACCATACCTACAACAAGCCAAACATTGTAATCAAACTTGCTGTAATAAAAAATAAAAAATTAAATTAAAAACACGAACAAGAATTAGTGAGACAAACTGGAGGGGCTTTTTCCTGTCACATTCTGTTCTACATTCCAATCTAGAAGGCGACTTCCATTGAGGCTCTGTTGCCCTAGTAACCAGAATTGGTAAGGGAGAACTGCTGCCACCTTGTGGCCGTTTCACACAACAGCAGCTTTAATCCCAGCGCTCATGGTCAGTTGATATTCAAAATCATTGCAGGCCTGTAAATGACACCTGCCCTGAAAACAAATCCTGGGGTCACATATCGACCAAAAAATTTAAAGGACGTCCATATTTCAAAACGACCGTTTCAAAAGGCATATTTTATGCACATTAATGTTCTGCTTCTTTTTCTTTCTTTCTTTTTTGGTTAAAAACACGGGAATGGAAAAAGGCATCCCTCAGAAGGGGCGAAAATACTTGCAAACGAATCAATGGACAAAGGTTTAATCTCCAATATATATAAACAGCTCATGCAGCTTATTAAAAAAACAAACAACCCAATACAAAAATGGGCAGAAGATCTAAAGAGACGTTTCTTCAAAGAAGACACAGAGATGGCCAAGACGCACATGAAAAGCTGCTCAAGAGCACTAATTATTAGAGAAATGCAAATCAAAACTACAATGAGGTATCACCTCACACCTGTTAGAATCGGCATCATCAGAAAATCTACAAACAAATTCTGGGGAGGGTGTGGACAAAAGGAGCCCTCTTCCACTATGGTGGGAATGCAAATTGATACAGTCACTATGGAGAACAGTATGGAGTTTCCTTCAAAGAACTAGAAATAGAAACCTTGACTTTCCCTAACCCTAACCATAGCCCGGAACGGAATCCTACCACCAACCCTACACCTTATCTATGCCGTACACTAATCCTAATCCGTACGCTGGCACTAACCAGTGAGTCAACACGTACCCTGACCCTAACACGTTTCCATACCCTCAGCTGTGCCCTAAAACTTGTCGTTGCCTATCCTTAACCTTAGCCCGGAACGGAAACCTACCATCAGCCCTACACCTTACCCTAAGGGGTACCCTAATCCTAATTCATACATCAACACGTACCCTGACCCTAACACGTTTCCGTACCCTCACCTCTGCCATAAACCTTGCCGTTCCCTAACCCTAACCCTAGCCCGGAACGGAAACCTACCACCAACCCTACACCTTACCTTACGCCGTACCCTAATCCTAATTCGTATGCTGACACTAACCTGTGCATCAACACATACCCTGACCCTAACACGTTTCGTACCCTCACCTGTGCCCTAAACTTTGCCGGTCCCTAAACATAACCCTAGACTGGAACGGAAACGTACCACCAACCCTACACCTTACTCTATGCGGTACCCTAATCCTCATGCGTATGCTGACACTAACCCGTGAGTCAACACGTACCCTGAACCTAACACATTTCTGTACCATCACCTGTGCCCAAAACCTTGCAATTCGCTAACCCTAACCCTACAACGGAATGGAAACCTACCGCCCTCCGTACACCTTACCCTACACCGTACCCTAATCCTAATGCGTATGATGACACTATTCCATGTATCAACATGTATCATGACCCTAACACGTTTCTGTACCGTCACCTGTACCCTAAACCTTGCCGTACCCTAACACTTACCCTAGCCCAGAATGGAAAACTACCACAAACCGTACAGCATACCCTACACGGTACCCTAATCCTAATCCGTACACTGACACTAACCCGTGCGTCAACACGTACACTGACCCTAACACTTTTCCGTTCCCTCACCTGTGCCCTAAACCGTGCCGTTGCCTAACCCTAACCCTAGCCCAAAACGGAAACCTACCACCAACCCTACACGTTACTCTACGCCATACCCTAATCATAATCCGAGCGTCAACACGTACCCTGACCCTAACACATTTCCGTACCCTCACCTATGCCCTAAACCTTGCCGTTCCATAACACTAACCCTAGCCTGGAACGGAAACCTACCACCAACCCTAGACCTTAACCTACGAAGGACCATAAACCTACTCCGTACGCTGACACTAACACATGCGTCAACACTTACCCTGACCCTAACACGTTTCCGTACCTTCACCTGTGACCTAAACCTTGCCATTCCCTAACCCTAACCCTAGACCACAATGGAAACCTACCACCAAGCCTACACCTTACCCTAAGCCGTACCCTAATGCTAATCCATATGTCAACACGTACCCTGACACTAACACGTTTCCATACCCTCATCTGTGCCCAAAACCTTGCCGTTCCCTAACACTAACCCTAGCCTGAAACGGAAACCTACCACCAACCATACACTTTACCCTATGCCGCACCATAATCCTCATCTGTACGTTCACACTAACCCGTGCGTCAACACGTACCCTGAGCCTAACACGTTTCGATACCCTCACGTGTGCCCTAAACCTTGCCGTTCCCTAACCCTAACCCTAGCCCAGAACGGAAACCCACCACCAGCCCTACACCTTACCCTACGACGTACACTACTCCTGGCCCGTACGCTGGCACTGACCCGTGCGTCAGCACATAGCCTGACTCTCCCACGTTTCCGTACCCGCACCTGTGCCCTAAGACTTGCCGTTCCCTAACCCTAACCCTAGCCCGGAAAGGAAGCCCACCACCAGCCCTACACCGTTCCCTACGCCGTAGCCTACGACTGGCCCATACGCTGGCACTGACACGTGTGTCAGCACGTAGCATGTCCCTCCCACGTTTCCATACCCTCACCTGTGCCCTAAGCCTTGACATTCCCTAACCCTAACCCTAGCCCGGAAAGGAAACCAACCACCAGCCCTACACCTTACCCTACGTTGTTGCCTACTCCTGGCCTGTACGCTGGCACTGACCCGTGCGTCAGCACATAGCCTGACCCTCCACCATTTCCGTAACCTCAACTGTGCCCTAAGTCTTGTCCTTCCCTAACCCTAACCCTAGCCCAGAACAGAAACCCACCACCAGCCCTACAGCTTACCCTACGCCGTAGCCTAATCCTGGCCCGTACGCTGGCACTGATCCGTGCGTCAGCACGTAGCCTGACCTTCCCACGTTCCCGTACCCTCACCTGTGTCCTAAGCCTTGCCGTTCCATAACCCTAACCATAACCCCAAACGGAAACCCACCACCAGCCCTAAACCTTACCCTACGCCGTACCCTACACCTGGCCCGTACGCTGGCACTGATCCGTGCGTCAGCATGTAGCCTAACCCTCCCACTTTTCCTTACCCTCACCTGTTCCCTAAGCCTTGCCGATCCCTAACTCTAACCGTAGCCTGGAACGGAAGCCCACCACCAGCCCTACACCCTACCCTACGTCGTAGCCTACTGCTGGCCCGTAAGCTGGCACTCTCCCATGTGTCAGCCCGTAGCCTGCCTCTCCCACGTTTCCGTACCCTCACCTGTGCCCTAAGCCTTGCAGTTCCCTACCTCTAACCCTAGCCAGGAACGGAAACCACCACCAGCCCTACACATTACGCTATGCCGTACCCTACTCCTGGCCCGTACGCTGGCACTGACCCATTCTTCAGCACGTATCCTGACCCTCCCACGTTTCCGTACCCTCACCTGTGTCCTAAGCCTTAACGTTCCCTAACCCTAACCCTAGACCGGAATGGACACCCAACACCTCCCTTACACCATACCCAACGCCGTACCCTACTCCTGGTCCACACCCTGGCACTGACCCGTTCTTCAGCATGTAGCCTGACCCTCCCACGTTTCCGTACCCTCACCTGTGCCCTAAGCCTTGCCGCTCCCTCACCCTATCACTAGCCCGGAATGGACACCCACCACCAGCCTTGCACTTTACCCTACGCCGTACCCTACTCCTGGTCCATACCCTGGCACTGAACCGTGCTTCAGCATGTAGCCTAACCCTCCCACGTTTCCGTACCCTCACCTGTGCCCTAAGCCTTGCCTTTCCCTATCCCTAACCCTAGCCCGGAACGGAAACCCACCACAAAACCTAAACCTTAACGTACGCCGTAGACTACACCTGACCCGTACGCTTGCAGTGACCCTTGCGTCAGCACATAGCCTGCCTCTGCCACGTTTCCATACCCTCACCTGTGCAGTAAGCCTTGCCGTTCCCTAACTCTAACCTGGAACGGAAACCCACAACCAGCCCTACACCTTACCCAATGCCGTACCCGAATCCTGGCGCGTACGCTGGCAAAGACCCGTGCGTCATCACGTAGCCTTACCCTCCCACGTTTCCGTACCCTCACCTGTGCCCTAAGCCTTGCCGTTCCCTAACCCTAACCCTACACCTAACCCTACGCCATACCCTACACTTGGCCCATACGCTGGCACAGACTCGTGCGTCAGCATGTAGCCTGACCCTCCCACTTTTCCGTACCATCTTCTGTGCCCTAAGCTTTGCCGTTCCCTAACCCTAAGCATAGCCTGGAACGGAAATCCACCACCAGCCCTAAACCTTACCCTACGCCGTACCCTAATCCTGCCCCGTACGCTGGCACTGACCCGTGCGTCAGCACGTAGCCTGCCACTCCTACGTTTCCGTACCCTCACCTTTGCCCTAATCCTTGCCGTTCCCTAACCCTAACCCGGAACATAAACCCACCAACAGCGCTAAACCTTTCCCTACGCTGTACCCTACTCCTGGCCCCTACGCTGGCACTGACCTGTGCGTCAGCACGTAGCCTGCCTCTCCCACGTTTCCATACCCTCACCTGTGTCCTAAGCCTTGCCGTTCCCTAACCCTAACCCTAGCCTGGAACGGAAACCCACCACCAGGCCTAAACCTTACGCTACGACGTACCCTAATCCTGGCCCGTACGCTGGCACAGACCCGTGCGTCAAAACATAGCCTGCCACTCCCACGTTTCCATACGTTCACCTGTGCCCTAAGCCTTGCCGTTCCCTAACCCTAACCCTAGCCCGGAACGGTATCTCACAACCAGCCCTACTCCTTACCCTACGCCGTTCCCTATTCCTGTCCCGTACGCTGGCACTGACCCGTGCGTCAGCACATAGCCGGACCCTCCCACGTTTCTGTACCCTCACCTGTGCCCTAAGCCTTGTCATTCCCTAACCCTAACCCTAGCACGGAACGGAAACCCACCACCAGCCCTACACATTAGCCTACGCCGTAGCCTATTCCTGGCCCGTACATTGGCACTGACCCATGCGTAAGAACGTAGCCTGACCATCCCACGTTTCCGTACCCTCACCTGGGCCCTAAGCCTTGCCGTTCCCAAACACTAAACCTAGCCCGGAACGGAAACCACCACCAGACCTACAACTTACCCTACGCAGTACCCTACTCCTGGCCCTTACGCTGGCACTGACACGTGCGTGAGCACATAGCCTTACCCTCCAACCACCCTCCCAATACAGAAATGGTCAGAAGATCTCATGAGACGATCCTCCAAAGAAGACACAGACATGGCCAATACGCAGATGAAAAGCTGCTCAACATCACTAATTATTAGAGAAATGCAAATCAAAACTACAATGAGGGGGCTTCCCTGGTGGTGCAGTGGTTGAGAGTCCGCCTGCCGATGCAGGGGACACGGGTTCGTGCCCCGGTCCGGGAAGATCCCACATGTCGTGGAGCAGCTGGGCCCGTGAGCCATGGCCACTGAGCCTGCGCGTCCGGAGCCTCTGCTCCACAACGGGAGAGGCCACAACAGTGAGAGGCCCGTGTACCACAAAAAAAATAAAAAAAAATAAATAAATAAAAAACACTACAATTAGGTATCACCTCACACATGTTAGAATCGACATCATCAGAAAACCTACAAACAACAAATTCTGGGGAGGGTGTGGACAAAAGGAGCCCTCTTCCACTATTGGTGGGAATGTAAATTGATACAGTCACTATGGAGAACAGTGTGGAGTTTCCTTAAAAAAACTAGAAATAGAATTACCATCTGATCCAGCAATCGCACTTCTGGGCATATACCCAGAGAAAACCATAAATCAAAAAGGCACATTCACCACAATGTTCATTGCAGCACTATTTACAATAGCCAGGTAAGGGAGCAAACTAAATACCCACAAACAGATGAATGGGTAAAGATGTGGTACATATATAAAATGGAATATTACTCGGCCATAAAAAGGAATGAAACTGGTTCATTTGTAGAGACATCGATGGATCTAGAGACTGTCATACAGAATGAAGTAAGTCAGAAAGAGGAAAACAAATATTGTATATTAATGCATATATGTGGAACCTAAAAAGTGGTACAGATGAACTGGTTTGCAGGGAAGAAATAGAGACAAAGGTAGAGAACAAACTTATGGACACCAAGTGTGGGAAGCCATGGGGTGGTAGAGGAGGGATGAGTTGGGAGATTGGGATTGGCCTGCATACATGCATAATCATAAAATACATAACTAATAATAACCTGCTGTATAAAAAAATAAAACAAAATTTCAAAATTTTAAAAAATAAAATTTAAAAATAAAAGAGAAAAAAGTTCTTCCCTTCACACAGATGTATTTATTGGAATGTATTATTTCCATGCTTATATCTATAAATACATAAAAGAGGTATAAAATCTAACTTGAACCATAAACGAAAAAAAACCTGAACCCACCAGTTATACAGAGGAAAGCCCTATCAGGGAACTTGCTCCAGCGGTAAACAATTCTGAAATTGGTCAGAGGTGGGGAATCATCTCCCATACAGCCAGCAACCCACCCCGCATGCAAGGAGCGTCCTCATTGCAAAGCTGGGGGACCGTGCCGAGGCATCTCTGAATAAAGGTGAGCTGAGCCCCAGGCCAGCTGCAGCTGAACTGTTCCCACCCTTCCCAGGTAAAACACCTGAATATGTACAAGGGCATGAAATCCTAGAGGAAGGGCCGTGGAGCCACACCAGCGACAGCACACAGGCCAACATGGTGCCTGCAGGCGAGGCAGGATGGTCCTGACCCCGGGCGCTCTTCTGGAAGCTTTCCATTTCCCTGCCTGAGATACCCCTCCTGTCCCGGACCCCACCCCTTTTTTTCCTTCCTTACCTCAGCCCGGAGAGAAATTCCAGTGGAACTTATGGGTGACACATCCTCTTCTTTACAGGTGGCAGCCTGGCAACTCCTGCACAAAGTCCAGCAGAGCCCCACACACACCGGGCCACCCACAAAGCCGTGGCCCCTCACACGCTCCCACCAGCAGAGCCCCGAGACTGCTGACGGGGCAGAGAATATGGAGTCAGGCACAGCTTCAGGGGCTATTGCTGCCTGGAGCGCTGTTTATATTGACCTCAACCAGGCAGACCTGGGGAGGGCCGGCCGGCAGGGTAAGGCTGCCCAGGTCAGCGAATCCACAACCCTCAGGGAATCACATTGTTGAAAATGGACCTCGCTAAGGCACAATAGAAGCCAAGGAAAATAAGGACACAATGCCATTTGCAGCACCGTAGATGAATCTAGAGGTAATCACGTGACTTGGAGTAAGTCAGAAAGTGAAAGACACATATCATTTCATATCACTTATAGGTGTTACCTAAAATAGAAACCAGGGCAGTCATTTCCACTGAGAAGTGCAATCATAGATTCATTAAACAAACTTATGGTTCACCAATGGAAAGGTGTGAGGATTGGTTTCATTACGATATCGGGGTTAACAGACATATACAAACAGAGGTGACATATATAATCACCAAAGACCTACGGAATACCAAGAGAAGACTACTCAACATTCTGTCATAACGTACATGGGAAAAGGATCCCAGGAAGAACAGACATCTGTATATGTGTAAAAGAACCACATCTTCCACACCTACAACAAGCCAAACATTGTAATCAAACTTGCTATAATAAAAAAAATAAATTAAAAATACGAACAAGAAGTAGGGAGTCAAACTTGAGGGGCTTTCTCCTGGCACATTCCATTCTAAATTCCAATGTAGAACACGACGTCCATTGAGGCTCTGTTGCCCTAGTAACCAGATGTGTTAAGGGAGAACTGCTGCCACCTAGTGGCCGTTTCACACAACAGCAGCTTTAATCCCAGTGCTAATGGTAAGTTGATATTCAAAATCATTGCAGGCCTGTAAATGACACCTGCCCTGAAAACAAATCCTGAGGCCACATGTCGACCATAAAATTTAAAGGACCTCCATATTTCAAAACGACCGTTTCAAAAGGCATATTTTATGCACATTAGTGTTCTGCTTCTTTTTCTTTCTTTCTTTTTTGGTTAAAAACACGGGAATGGAAAAAGGCATCCCTCAGAAGGGGCGAAAATCGTTGCAAACGAATCAATGGACAAAGGTTTAATCTCCAATATAAATAAACAGCTCATGCAGCTTATTAAAAAAACAAACAACCCAATACAAAATGGGCAGAAGATCTAAAGAGACGTTTCTTCAAAGAAGACACAGAGATGGCCAAGACGCACATGAAAAGCTGCTCAAGAGCACTAATTATTAGAGAGATGCAAATCAAAACTACAATGAGGTATCACCTCATACCTGTTAGAATCGGCATTATCAGAAAATCTACAGACAACAAATTATGGGGAGGGTGAGGACAAAAGGAGCCCTCTTCCACTGTTGGTGGGAATGTAAATTTATACAGTCACTATGGAGAACAGTATGGAGTTTCCTTTAAAAAACTAGAAATAGAATTACAATCTGACCCTGCAATCCCACTTTTGGGCATATACCCAGAGACAACCATAAATCAAAAAGGCACATTCACCACAAGGTTCATTGCAGCACTATTTACAATAGCCAGGTAATGGAAGCAACCTAAATGCCCACAGACAGATGAATGGATAAAGATGGGGTACATATATAAAATGGAATGTTACTCGGCCATAAAAAGGAATGAACCTGGGTCATTTGTAGAGACATCGATGGATGTAGATACTGTCATACAGAATGAAGTTAGTCAGAAAGAGGAAAACAAATATTGTAAATTAATGCATATATGTGGAACCTAAAAAATGGTACAGATGAACTGGTTTGCAGGGAAGAAATAGAGACACAGAGGTAGAGAACAAACTTATGGACACCAAGTGTGGGAAGCCATGGTGTGGTGGTGGTGGGATGAGTTGGGAGATTGAGATTGACCTGTATACATGTATATGCATAAAATACATAACTAATAATAACCCGCTGTATAAAAAAGTAAATAAAATTAAATTTCAAAATTTTAAAATATAAAATTTAAAAATAAAACAGAAAAAAGTTCTTCCTTTCACACAGATGTATTTATAGGAATGAATTATTTCCATGCTTATATCTATAAATACATAAAAGAGGAATAAAATCTAACTTGAACCATAAACAAAAAAAACCCCTGAACCCACCAGTTATACAGAGGAAAACCCTATCAGGGCACTTGCTCCAGCGGTAAACAATTCTGAAATTGGTCAGAGGTGGGGAATCATCTCCCATACAGCCAGCAACCCACCCCCCATGCAAGGAGCGTCCTCACTGCAAAGCTGGGGGACCGTGCCGTGGCATCTCTGAATAAAGGTGAGCTGAGCCCCAGGCCAGGTGCTGCTGAACTCTTCCCACCCTTCCCAGGTAAAACACCTGAATATGTACAAAGGCTTGAAAGCCAAGAGGAAGGGCCGTGGAGCCACACCAGCGACAGCACGCAGGCCAACTTGGTGACTGCAGGCCAGCCAGGGTGATCCTGGCCCCGGGCGCTCTTCTGGAAGCTCTCCATTGTCCTGCCGGAGATACCCCTCTTGTCCCGGCCCCCACTGCTTTTTTCCTTCTTCACCTCTGTCCGGAGAGAAATTCCAGCGGAATGTATGGGTGACACATCCTCTTCTTTAAAGGTGGCAGCCTGGCAACTCCTGCACAAAGGCCAGCAGAACCCCACTCACACTGGGCCACCAACAAAGCTCTGGCCCCTCACTCCCTCCCACCAGCACAGCCCCGAGACTGCTGACGGGGCAGAGAATATGGACTCAGGCACAGCTTCAGGGGCTACTGCTGCCTGGAGCGCTGTTTATATTGACCTCAAACAGGCAGACCTGGGGAGGGCCGGCCGGCAGGGTAAGTCTGCCCAGGTCAGCTAATCCACAACCCTCAGGGAATCAGATTGTTGAAAATGGACCTCGCTAAGGCAGAATAGAAGCCAAGGAAAATAAGGACACAATGCCATTTGTAACACCGTAGATGAGTCTAGAGGTAATCATGTGACTTGGAGTAAGTCAGAAAGTGAAAGACACATGTCATTTCATATCACTTATAGGTGTTACCTAAAATAGAAACAAGGGCAGTCATTTCCACTGAGAAGTGCAATCATAGATTCATTCAACAAACTTATGGTTCACCAATGGAAAGGTGTGAGGATTGGTTTCATTACGATATCGGGGTTAACAGACATATACAAACAGAGGTGACATATATAATCACCAAAGACCTACGGAATACCAAGAGAAGACTACTCAACATTCTGTCATAACGTACATGGGAAAAGGATCCCAGGAAGAACAGACATCTGTATATGTGTAAAAGAACCACATCTTCCACACCTACAACAAGCCAAACATTGTAATCAAACTTGCTATAATAAAAAATAAACAAATTAAATTAAAAATACGAACAAGAAGTAGGGAGTCAAACTTGAGGGGCTTTCTCCTGGCACATTCCATTCTAAATTCCAATCTAGAACATGACTTCCACTGAGGCTCTGTTGCCCTAGTAACCAGATGTGTTAAGGGAGAACTGCTGCCACCTAGTGGCCGTTTCACACAACAGCAGCTTTAATCCCAGTGCTAATGGTCAGTTGATATTCAAAATCATTGCAGGCCTGTAAATGACACCTGCCCTGAAAACAAATCCTGAGGCCACATGTCGACCATAAAATTTAAAGGACCTCCATATTTCAAAACGACCGTTTCAAAAGGCATATTTTATGCACATTAGTGTTCTGCTTCTTTTTCTTTCTTTCTTTTTTGGTTAAAAAAACGGGAAAGGAAAAAGACATCCCTCAAAAGGGGCGAAAATAGTTGCAAACGAATCAATGGACAAAGGTTTAATCTCCAATATATATAAACAGCTCATGCAGCTTAATATTAAAAAAACAAACAACCCAATACAAAAATGGGCAGATCTAAAGAGACGTTTCTTCAAAGAAGACACAGAGATGGCCCAGACGCACATGAAAAGCTGTTCAACAGCACTAATTATTAGAGAAAAGCAAATCAAAACTACAATAAGGTATCACCTCACACCTGTTAGAATCGGCATCATCAGAAAATCTACAAACAACAAATTCTGGGGAGGGTGTGGACAAAAGGAGACCTCTTCCACTATTGGTGGGAATGTAAATTGATACACACACTATGGAGAACACTATGGAGTTTCCTTAAAAAAACTAGAAATAGAATTACCATCTGATCCAGCAATCCCACTTCTGCTCATATACCCAATGAAAACCATAAATCAGAAAGGCACATTCACCACAATATTCATTGCAGCACTATTTACAAAGGCCAGGTAATGGAAGCAACCTAAATGCCCACACACAGATGAATGGATAAAGATGTGCTACATGTATAAAATGGAATATTACTCAGCCATAAAAAGGAATGAAACCGGGTCATTTGTAGAGACAGCGATGGAGCTAGAGACTGTCATACAGAATGAAGTAAGTCAGAAAGAGGAAAACAAATATTGTATATTAATGCATATATGTGGAACCTAAAAAATGGTACAGATGAACTGGTTTGCAGGGAAGAAATAGAGACACAGAGGTAGAGAACAAACGTATGGACACCAAGTGTGGGAATCCATGGGTTGGTGGTGGTGGGATGAGTTGGGAGTTTGAGATTGACCTGTATACATGTATATGCATAAAATACATATCTAATAATAACCTGCTGTATATAAAAGTAAATAAAATTAAATTTCAAAATCTTAAAAAATAAAATTTAAATATAAAACAGAAAAAAGTTCTTCCCTTCACACAGATATATATATAGGAATGAATTATTTCCATGCTTATATGTATAAATATATAAAAGAGGAATAAAATCTAACTTGAACCATCAAAGGAAAAAAACCTGAACCCACCAGTTATACAGAGGAAAACCGTATCAGGGCACTTACTCCAGCGGCAAACAATTCTGAAATTGGTCAGAGGTGGGGAATCATCCCCATACAGCCAGCAACCCACACCCCACACAAGGAGCATCCTCATTGCAAAGCTGGTGGACCGTGCCGAGGCATCTCTAAAAAAAGGTGAGCTGAGCCGCAGGCCAGCTGTTGCTGAACTGTTCCCACCCTTCCCAGGTAAAACAACTGAATATGTTCAAGGGCTTGAAAGACTAGAGAAAGGGCCGTGGAGGCACAACAGCGACAGCACGCAGGCCAACTTGGTGCCTGCAGGCCAGCCAGGGTTGTCCTGGCCCCGGGCGCTCTTCCGGAAGCTTTCCATTGTCCTGCCTGAGATACCCCACCTGTCCCGGCCCCCACTGCTTTTTTCCTTCCTCACCTCTGTCCGGAGAGAAATTCCAGCAGAAGGTATAGGTGACACATCCTCTTCTTTACAGCAGGCAGCCTGGCAACTACTGCAGAAAGGCCAGCAGAACCCCACTCACACCGGGCCACCAACAAATCTGTGGCACCTCATTCCCTCCCACCAGCACAGCCCCGAGACTGCTGACGGGGCAGAGAATATGGAGTCAGGAACAGCTTCAGGGGCTATTGCTGCCTGGAGCGCTGTTTATATTGACCTCAACCAGGCACACCTGGGGAGGGCTGGGCGGCAGTGTAAGGCTGCCCAGGTGAGCTAATCAACAACACTCAGGGAATCACATTGTTGAAAATGGACCTCGCTAAGGCAGAAGAGAAGCCAAGGAAAAAAAGAACACAATGCCATTTGCACCACCGTAGATGAGTCTAGAGGTAATCACGTGACTTGTAGTAAGTCAGAAAGTGAAAGACACATATCATATCATATCACTTATAGGTGTTACCTAAAAATGGATAACAGGGCATATATTTCCACCGAGAAGGGCAATCAGAGATTCATTAAACAAACTTATGGTTCACCAATTGAAAGGTGTGAGGATTGGTTTCATTACGATATCGGGGTTAACAGACTTATACAAACACAGGTGACATATATAATCACCAAAGACCTACGGAATACCAAAAGACTACTCATCATTCTGTCATGACGTACATGGGAAAAGGATCCCAGGAAAAACAGACATCTGTATATGTGTAAAAGAACCACATCTTCCACACCTACAACAATCCAAACATTGTAATCAAACTTGCTGTAATAAAAAACAAAAAATTAAATTAAAAACACGAACAAGAAGTAGGGAGACAAACTTGAGGGGCTTTCTCCTGTCACATTCCATTCTAAATTCCAATCTAGAACACGACTTCCATTGAGGCTCTGTTGCCGTAGTAACCAGAATTGGTAAGGGAGAACTGCTGCCACCTTGTGGCCGTTTCACACAACAGCAGCTTTAATCCCAGCGCTCATGGTCAGTTGATATTCAAAATCATTGCAGGCCTGTAAATGACACCTGCCCTGAAAACAAATCCTGGGGTCACATATCGACCAAAAAATTTAAAGGACGTCCATATTTCAAAATGACCGTTTCAAAAGCCATATTTTATGCACATTAGTGTTCTGCTTCTTTTTCTTTCTTTCTTTTTTGGTTAAAAACACGGGAATGGAAAAAGGCAACCCTCAGAAGGGGCGAAAATACTTGCAAACGAATCAATGGACAAAGGTTTAATCTCCAATATATATAAACAGCTCATGCAGCTTATTAAAAAAACAAACAACCCAATACAAAAATGGGCAGAAGATCTAAAGAGACGTTTCTTCAAAGAAGACACAGAGATGGCCAAGACGCACATGAAAAGCTGCTCAAGAGCACTAATTATTAGAGAAATGCAAATCAAAACTACAATGAGGTATCACCTCACACCTGTTAGAATCGGCATCATCAGAAAATCTACAAACAAATTCTGGGGAGGGTGTGGACAAAAGGAGCCCTCTTCCACTATGGTGGGAATGTAAATTGATACAGTCACTATGGAGAACAGTATGGAGTTTCCTTAAAAGAACTAGAAATAGAAACCTTGACTTTCCCTAACCCTAACCATAGCCCGGAACGGAATCCTACCACCAACCCTACACCTTATCTATGCCGTACACTAATCCTAATCCGTACGCTGGCACTAACCAGTGAGTCAACACGTACCCTGACCCTAACACGTTTCCATACCCTCAGCTGTGCCCTAAAACTTGTCGTTGCCTATCCTTAACCTTAGCCCGGAACGGAAACCTACCATCAGCCCAACACCTTACCCTAAGCTGTACCCTAATCCTATTTCATACATCAACACGTACCCTGACCCTAACACGTTTCCGTACCCTCACCTGTGCCCTAAGACTTGCCGCTCCCTAACCCTAACACTAGCCCGGAATGGACACCCACCACCAGCCTTACACTTTACCCTACGCCGTACCCTACTCCTGGTCCATACCCTGGCATTGAACCGTGCTTCAGCATGTAGCCTGACCCTCCCACGTTTCCGTACCCTCACCTGTGCCCTAAGCCTTGCCGCTCCCTAACCCTAACACTAGCCCGGAATGGACACCCACCATCAGCCTTACACTTTACCCTACGCCGTCCCCTACTCCTGGTCCATACCCTGGCATTGAACCGTGCTTCTGCATGTAGCCTAACCCTCCCACATTTCCGTACCCTCACCTGTGCCCTAAGCCTTGCCTTTCCCTATCCCTAACCCTAGCTCGGAACGGAAACCCACCACAAAACCTAAACCTTAACGTACGCCGTAGACTACGCCTGACCCGTACGCTGGCAGTGACCCTTGCGTCAGCACATAGCCTGCCTCTGCCACGTTTCCATACCCTCACCTGTGCACTAAGCCTTGCCGTTCCCTAACTCTAACCTGGAACGGAAACCCACAACCAGCCCTACACCTTACCCAATGCCGTACCCGAATCCTGGCACGTACGCTGGCAAACACCCGTGCGTCATCACGTAGCCTGACCCTCCCACGTTTCCGTACCCTCACCTGTGCCCTAAGCCTTGCCGTTCCCTAACCCTAACCCTACACCTAACCCTACGCCATACCCTACACTTGGCCCATATGCTGGCACTGACCCGTGCCTCAGCACGTAGCCTGACCCTCCCACCTTTCCGTACCATCTTCTGTGCCCTAAGCTTTGCCGTTCCTCACCCTAAACCTAGCCTGGAACGGAAACCCACCACCAGCCGTAAACCTTACCCTACGCCGTACCCTAATCCTGACCCGTACGCTGGCACTGGCCCGTGCGTCAGCACGTAGCCTGCCACTCCTACGTTTCCGTACCCTCACCTGTGCCCTAAGCCTTGCCGTTCCCTATCCCTAACCCGGAACATAAACCCACCACCAGCCCTAAACCTTACCCTACGCTGTACCCTACTCCTGGCCCCTACGCTGGCACTGACCTGTGCGTCAGCACGTAGCCTGCCTCTCCCACGTTTCCATACCCTCACCTGTGTCCTAAGCCTTGCCGTTCCCTAACCCTAACCCTAGCCTGGAACGGAAACCCACCACCAGGCCTAAACCTTACGCTACGACGTACCCTAATCCTGGCCCGTACGCTGGCACAGACCCGTGCGTCAACACGTAGCCTGCCACTCCCACGTTTCCGTACGTTCACCTGTGCCCTAAGCCTTGCTGTTCCCTCACCCTAACCCTAGCCCGGAACGGAAACCCACCACCAGCCCTAAACCTTACCCTACGCCATACCCTAATCCTGGCCCGTACGCTGGCACTGACCCGTGCGTCAGCACGTAGCCTGACCCTCCCACGTTTCCTTACGTTCACCTGTGCCCTAAGCCTTGCCGTTCCCTAACCCTAACCCTAGCCCGGAACGGTATCTCACAACCAGCCCTACACCATACCCTACGCCGTTCCCTATTCCTGGCCCGTACGCTGGCACTGACCCGTGCGTCAGCACATAGCCGGACCCTCCCACGTTTCCGTACCCTCACCTGTGCCCTAAGCCTTGTCATTCCCTAACCCTAACCCTAGCACGGAACGGAAACCCACCACCAGCCCTACACATTAGCCTACGCGGTAGCCTATTCCTGGCCAGTACATTGGCACTGACCCATGCGTAAGAACGTAGCCTGACCATCCCACGTTTCCGTACCCTCACCTGGGCCCTAAGCCTTGCCGTTCCCAAACCCTAAACCTAGCCCGGAACGGAAACCACCACCAGACCTACACCTTACCCTACGCAGTACCCTACTCCTGGCCCTTACGCTGGCACTGACACGTGCGTGAGCACATAGCCTTACCCTCCAACCACCCTCCCAATACAGAAATGGTCAGAAGATCTCATGAGACGATCCTTCAAAGAAGACACAGACATGGCCAAGACGCAGATGAAAAGCTGCTCAGCATCACTAATTATTAGAGAAATGCAAATCAAAACTACAATGAGGGGGCTTCCCTGGTGGCGCAGTGGTTGAGAGTCCGCCTGCCGATGCAGGGGACACGGGTTCGTGCCCCGGTCCGGGAAGATCCCAAATGTCGCGGAGCAGCTGGGCCCGTGAGCCATGGCCACTGAGCCTGCGCGTCCGGAGCCTGTGCTCCGCAACGGGAGAGGCCACAACAGTGAGAGGCCCGCGTACCACAAAAAAAAAAATAAAATAAATAAATAAAAAAAAGAAAATTACAATGATGTATCACCTCACACATGTTAGAATCGGCATCATCAGACAACCTACAAACAACAAATTTTGGGGAGGGTGTGGACAAAAGGAGCCCTCTTCCACTATTGGTGGGAATGTAAATTGATACAGTCACTATGGAGAACACTATGGAGTTTCCTTTAAAAAACTAGAAATAGAATTACCATCTGACCCAGCAATCCCACTTTTGGGCATATACCCAGAGACAACCATAAATCAAAAAGGCACATTCACCACAAGGTTCATTGCAGCACTATTTACAATAGCCAGGTAAGGGAGCAAACTAAATACCCACAAACAGATGAATGGGTAAAAATGTGGTACATATATAAAATGGAATATTACTCGGCCATAAAAAGGAATGAAACTGGGTCATTTGTAGAGACATCGATGGATCTAGAGACTGTCATACAGAATGAAGTAAGTCAGAAAGAGGAAAACAAATATTGTATATTAATACATATATGTGGAACCTAAAAAGTGGTACAGATGAACTGGTTTGCAGGGAAGAAATAGAGACACAGGTAGAGAACAAACTTATGGACACCAAGTGTGGGAAGCCATGGGGTGGTAGAGGTGGGATGAGTTGGGAGATTGGGATTGGCCTGCATACATGCATATGCATAAAATACATAACTAATAATAACCTGTTGTATAAAAAAATAAAACTAAATTTCAAAATTTTAAAAAATAAAATTTAAAAATAAAAGAGAAAAAAGTTCTTCCCTTCACACAGATGTATTTATAGGAATGTATTATTTCCATGCTTATATCTATAAATACATAAAAGAGGTATAAAATCTAACTTGAACCATAAACGAAAAAAAACCTGAACCCACCAGTTATACAGAGGAAAGCCCTATCAGGGAACTTGCTCCAGCGGTAAACTATTCTGAAATTGGTCAGAGGTGGGGAATCATCTCCCATACAGCCAGCAACCCACCCTGCATGCAAGGAGCGTCCTCATTGCAAAGCTTGGGGACCGTGCCGAGGCATCTCTGAATAAAGGTGAGCTGAGCCCCAGGCCAGCTGCAGCTGAACTGTTCCCACCCTTCCCAGGTAAAACACCTGAATATGTACAAGGGCATGAAATCCTAGAGGAAGGGCCGTGGACCCACACAGGCGACAGCACACAGGCCAACATGGTGCCTGCAGGCGAGGCAGGATGGTCCTGACCCCGGGCGCTCTTCTGGAAGCTTTCCATTTCCCTGCCTGAGATACCCCTCCTGTCCCGGTCCCCACCCCTTTTTTTCCTTCCTTACCTCAGCCCGGAGAGAAATTCCAGTGGAACTTATGGGTGACACATCCTCTTCTTTACAGGTGGCAGCCTGGCAACTCCTGCACAAAGTCCAGCAGAGCCCCACACACACCGGGCCACCCACAAAGCCGTGGCCCCTCACACGCTCCCACCAGCAGAGCCCCGAGACTGCTGACGGGGCAGAGAATATGGAGTCAGGCACAGCTTCAGGGGCTATTGCTGCCTGGAGCGCTGTTTATATTGACCTCAACCAGGCACACCTGGGGAGGGCCGGCCGTCACGGTAAGGCTGCCCAGGTCAGCTAATCCACAACCCTCAGGGAATCACATTGTTGAAAATGGACCTCGATAAGGCAGAATAGTAGCCAAGGAAAATAAGGACACAATGCCATTTGCAGCACCGTAGATGAGTCTAGAGGTAATCATGTGACATGTAGTAAGTCAGAAAGTGAAAGGCACATATCGTATCATATCACTTATAGGTGTTACCTAAAAATGGATACCAGGGCAGATATTTCCACGGAGAAGGGCAATCACATATTCATTAAACAAACTTATGGTTCACCAATGGAAAGGTGTGAGGATTGGTTTCATTACGATATTGGTGTTAACAGACATACAAACACAGGTGATATATATAATAACCAAAGAGCTACGGAATACAAAGAGAGGAGTACACAACATTCTGTCATAACGTACATGGGAAAAGGATCCCAGGAAGAACAGACATCTGTATATGGGTAAAAGAACCACATCTACCATACCTACAACAAGCCAAACATTGTAATCAAACTTGCTGTAATAAAAAATAAAAAATTAAATTAAAAACACGAACAAGAAGTAGTGAGACAAACTTGAGGGGCTTTTTCCTGTCACATTCTGTTCTAAATTCCAATCTAGAAGGCGACTTCCATTGAGGCTCTGTTGCCCTAGTAACCAGATATGAAAGAGAGAACTGCTGCCACCTTGTGGCCGTTTCACACAACAGCAGCTTTAATCCCAGCGCTCATGGTCAGTTGATATTCAAAATCATTGCAGGCCTGTAAATGACACCTGCCCTGAAAACAAATCCTGGGGTCACATATCGACCAAAAAGTTTAAAGGACGTCCATATTTCAAAACGACCGTTTCAAAAGGCATATTTTATGCACATTATTGTTCTGCTTCTTTTTCTTTCTTTCTTTTTTGGTTAAAAACACGGGAATGGAAAAAGTCAACCCTCAGAAGGGGCGAAAATACTTGCAAACGAATCAATGGACAAAGGTTTAATCTCCAATATATATAAACAGCTCATGCAGCTTATTAAAAAAACAAACAACCCAATACAAAAATGGGCAGAAGATCTAAAGAGACGTTTCTTCAAAGAAGACACAGAGATGGCCAAGACGCACATGAAAAGCTGCTCAACAGCACTAATTATTAGAGAAATGCAAATCAAAACTACAATGAGGTATCACCTCACACATGTTAGAATCGGCATCATCATAAAATCTACAAACAAATTCTGGGGAGGGTGTGGACAAAAGGAGCCCTCTTCCACTATGGTGGGAATGTAAATTGATACAGTCACTGTGGAGAACAGTATGGAGTTTCCATAAAAGAACTAGAAATAGAAACCTTGACTTTCCCTAACCCTAACCATAGCCCGGAACGGAATCCTACCACCAACCCTACACCTTATCTATGCCGTACACTAATCCTAATCCGTACGCTGGCACTAACCAATGAGTCAACACGTACCCTGACCCTAACACGTTTCCATACCCTCAGCTGTGCCCTAAAACTTGTCGTTGCCTATCCTTAACCTTAGCCCGGAACGGAAACCTACCATCAGCCCTACACCTTACCCTAAGCTGTACCCTAATCCTAATTCATACATCAACACGTACCCTGACCCTAACACGTTTCCGTACCCTCACCTCTGCCATAAACCTTGCCGTTCCCTAACCCTAACCCTAGCCCGGAACAGAAACCTACCACCAACCTTACACCTTGCCTTACGCCGTACCCTAATCCTAATTCGTATGCTGACACTAACCTGTGCATCAACACATACCCTGACCCTAACACGTTTCGTACCCTCACCTGTGCCCTAAACTTTGCCGGTCCCTAAACATAACCCTAGACTGGAACGGAAACGTACCACCAACCCTACACCTTACTCTATGCGGTACCCTAATCCTCATGCGTATGCTGACACTAACCCGTGAGTCAACACGTACCCTGAACCTAACACATTTCTGTACCATCACCTGTGCCCAAAACCTTGCAATTCTCTAAACCTAACCCTACAACGGAATGGAAACCTACCGCCCTCCGTACACCTTACCCTACGCCGTACCCTAATCCTAATGCGTATGATGACACTATTCCATGTATCAACATGTATCATGACCCTAACACGTTTCTGTACCGTCACCTGTACCCTAAACCTTGCCGTACCCTAACACTAACCCTAGCCCAGAATGGAAAACTACCACAAACCGTACAGCATACCCTACACGGTACCCTAATCCTAATCCGTACACTGACACTAACCCGTGCGTCAACACGTACACTGACCCTAACACTTTTCCGTTCCCTCACCTGTGCCCTAAACCGTGCCGTTGCCTAACCCTAACCCTAGCCCAAAACGGAAACCTACCACCAACCCTACACGTTACTCTACGCCATACCCTAATCATAATCCGAGCGTCAACACGTACCCTGACCCTAACACATTTCCGTACCCTCACCTATGCCCTAAACCTTGCCGTTCCATAACACTAACCCTAGCCTGGAACGGAAACCTACCACCAACCCTAGACCTTAACCTACGAAGGACCATAAACCTACTCCGTACGCTGACACTAACACATGCGTCAACACTTACCCTGACCCTAACACGTTTCCGTACCTTCACCTGTGACCTAAACCTTGCCATTCCCTAACCCTAACCCTAGACCACAATGGAAACCTACCACCAAGCCTACACCTTACCCTAAGCCGTACCCTAATGCTAATCCATATGTCAACACGTACCCTGACACTAACACGTTTCCATACCCTCATCTGTGCCCAAAACCTTGCCGTTCCCTAACACTAACCCTAGCCTGAAACGGAAACCTACCACCAACCATACACTTTACCCTATGCCGCACCATAATCCTCATCTGTACGTTCACACTAACCCGTGCGTCAACACGTACCCTGAGCCTAACACGTTTCGATACCCTCACGTGTGCCCTAAACCTTGCCGTTCCCTAACCCTAACCCTAGCCCAGAACGGAAACCCACCACCAGCCCTACACCTTACCCTACGACGTACACTACTCCTGGCCCGTACGCTGGCACTGACCCGTGCGTCAGCACATAGCCTGACTCTCCCACGTTTCCGTACCCGCACCTGTGCCCTAAGACTTGCCGTTCCCTAACCCTAACCCTAGCCCGGAAAGGAAGCCCACCACCAGCCCTACACCTTACCCTACGTTGTTGCCTACTCCTGGCCTGTACGCTGGCACTGACCCGTGCGTCAGCACATAGCCTGACCCTCCACCATTTCCGTACCCTCAACTGTGCCCTAAGTCTTGTCCTTCCCTAGCCCTAACCCTAGCCCAGAACCGAAACCCACCACCAGCCCTACAGCTTACCCTACGCCGTAGCCTAATCCTGGCCCGTACGCTGGCACTGATCCGTGCGTCAGCACGTAGCCTGACCTTCCCACGTTCCCGTACCCTCACCTGTGTCCTAAGCCTTGCCGTTCCATAACCCTAACCAAAACCCCAAACGGAAACCCACCACCAGCCCTAAACCTTACCCTACGCCATACCCTACACCTGGCCCGTACGCTGGCACTGATCCGTGCGTCAGCATGTAGCCTAACCCTCCCACTTTTCCTTGCCCTCACCTGTTCCCTAAGCCTTGCCGATCCCTAACTCTAACCCTAGCCCGGAACGGAAACCCATCACCAGCCCTACACCCTACCCTACGTCGTAGCCTACTGCTGGCCCGTAAGCTGGCACTCTCCCATGTGTCAGCCCGTAGCCTGCCTCTCCCACGTTTCCGTACCCTCACCTGTGCCCTAAGCCTTGCAGTTCCCTACCTCTAACCCTAGCCCGGAACGGAAACCACCACCAGCCCTACACATTACGCTATGCCGTACCCTACTCCTGGCCCGTACGCTGGCACTGACCCATTCTTCAGCACGTATCCTGACCCTCCCACGTTTCCGTACCCTCACCTGTGTCTTAAGCCTTAACGTTCCCTAACCCTAACCCTAGACCGGAATGGACACCCACCACCGCCCTTACACCATACCCAACGCAGTACCCTACTCCTGGTCCACACCCTGGCACTGACCCGTTCTTCAGCATGTAGCCTGACCCTCCCACGTTTCCGTTCCCTCACCTGTGCCCTAAGCCTTGCCGCTCCCTCACCCTATCACTAGCCCGGAATGGACACCCACCACCAGCCTTACACTTTACCCTACGCCGTACCCTACTCCTGGTCCATACCCTGGCATTGAACCGTGCTTCAGCATGTAGCCTAACCCTCCCACGTTTCGGTACCGTCACCTGTGCCCTAAGCCTTGCCTTTCCTATCCCTAACCCTAGCCCCGAACGGAAACCCACCACAAAACCTAAACCTTAACGTACGCCGTAGACTACTCCTGACCCGTACGCTGGCAGTGACCCTTGCGTCAGCACATAGCCTGCCTCTGCCACGTTTCCATACCCTCACCTGTGCACTAAGCCTTGCCGTTCCCTAACTCTAACCTGGAACGGAAACCCACGACCAGCCCTACACCTTACCCAATGCCGTACCCGAATCCTGGCGCGTACGCTGGCAAAGACCCGTGCGTCATCACGTAGCCTGACCCTCCCACGTTTCCGTACCCTCACCTGTGCCCTAAGCCTTGCCGTTCCCCTACCCTAACCCTACACCTAACCCTACGCCATACCCTACACTTGGCCCATACGCTGGCACTGACCCGTGCGTCAGCACGTAGCCTGACCCTCCCACTTTTCCGTACCATCTTCTGTGCCCTAAGCTTTGCCGTTCCCTAACCCTAAACCTAGCCTGGAACGGAAACCCTCCACCAGCCCTAAACCTTACCCTACGCCGTACCCTAATCCTGCCCCGTACGCTGGCACTGGCCCGTGCGTCAGCACGTAGCCTGCCACTCCTACGTTTCCGTACCCTCACCTGTGCCCTAAGCCTTGCCGTTCCCTAATCCTAACCCGGAACATAAACCCACCACCAGCCCTAAACCTTACCCTACGCTGTACCCTACTCCTGGCCCCTACGCTGGCACTGACCTGTGCGTCAGCACGTAGCCTGCCTCTCCCACGTTTCCATACCCTCACCTGTGTCCTAAGCCTTGCCGTTCCCTAACCCTAACCCTAGCCTGGAACGGAAACCCACCACCAGGCCTAAACCTTACGCTACGACGTACCCTAATCCTGGCCCGTACGCTGGCACAGACCCGTGCGTCAACACGTAGCCTGACCCTCCCACGTTTCCTTACGTTCACCTGTGCCCTAAGCCTTGCCGTTCCCTAACCCTAACCCTAGCCCGGAACGGTATCTCACAACCAGCCCTACACCTTACCCTACGCCGTTCCCTATTCCTGGCCCGTACGCTGGCACTGACCCGTGCGTCAGCACATAGCCGGACCCTCCCACGTTTCCGTACCCTCACCTGTGCCCTAAGCCTTGTCATTCCCTAACCCTAACCCTAGCACGGAACGGAAACCCACCACCAGCCCTACACATTAGCCTACGCCGTAGCCTATTCCTGGCCCGTACATTGGCACTGACCCATGCGTAAGAACGTAGCCTGACCATCCCACGTTTCCGTACCCTCACCTGGGCCCTAAGCCTTGCCGTTCCCAAACCCTAAACATAGCCCGGAACGGAAACCACCACCAGACCTACACCTTACCCTACGCAGTACCCTACTCCTGGCCCTTACGCTGGCACTGACACGTGCGTGAGCACATAGCCTTACCCTCCAACCACCCTCCCAATACAGAAATGGTCAGAAGATCTCATGAGACGATCCTTCAAAGAAGACACAGACATGGCCAAGACGCAGATGAAAAGCTGCTCAACATCACTAATTATTAGAGAAATGCAAATCAAAACTACAATGAGGGGGCTTCCCTGGTGGCGCAGTGGTTGACAGTCCGCCTGCCGATGCAGGAGACACGGGTTCGTGCCCCGGTCCGGGAAGATCCCAAATGTCGCGGAGCAGCTGGGCCCGTGAGCCATGGCCACTGAGCCTGCGCGTCCGGAGCCTGTGCTCCGCAACGGGAGAGGCCACAACAGTGAGAGGCCCGCGTACCACAAAAAAAAAAAAATAATAAATAAATAAATAAAAGAAAACTACAATGATGTATCACCTCACACATGTTAGAATCGGCATCATCAGAAAACCTACAAACAACAAATTTTGGGGAGGGTGTGGACAAAAGGAGCCCTCTTCCACTATTGGTGGGAATGTAAATTGATACAGTCACTATGGAGAACAGTGTGGAGTTTCCTTAAAAAAACTAGAAATAGAATTACCATCTGATCCAGCAATCGCACTTCTGGGCATATACCCAGAGAAAACCAAAAATCAAAAAGGCACATTCACCACAATGTTCATTGCAGCACTATTTACAATAGCCAGGTAAGGGAGCAAACTAAATACCCACAAACAGATGAATGGGTAAAGATGTGGTACATATATAAAATGGAATATTACTCGGCCATAAAAAGGAATGAAACTGGGTCATTTGTAGAGACATCGATGGATCTAGAGACTGTCATACAGAATGAAGTAAGTCACAAAGAGGAAAACAAATATTGTATATTAATGCATATATGTGGAACCTAAAAAGTGGTACAGATGAACTGGTTTGCAGGGAAGAAATAGAGACACAGGTAGAGAACAAACTTATGGACACCAAGTGTGGGAAGCCATGGGGTGGTAGAGGTGGGATGAGTTGGGAGATTGTGATTGGCCTGCATACATGCATATGCATAAAATACATAACTAATACTAACCTGCTGTATAAAAAAATAAAACTAAATTTCAAAATTTTAAAAAATAAAATTTAAAAATAAAAGAGAAAAAAGGTCTTCCCTTCACACAGATGTATTTATAAGAATGTATTTTTTCCATGCTTATATCTATAAATACATAAAAGAGGTATAAAATCTAACTTGAACCATAAACGAAAAAAAACCTGAACCCACCAGTTATACAGAGGAAAGCCCTATCAGGGAACTTGCTCCAGCGGTAAACAATTCTGAAATTGGTCAGAGGTGGGGAATCATCTCCCATACAGCCAGCAACCCACCCCGCATGCAAGGAGCATCCTCATTGCAAAGCTGGGGGACCGTGCCGAGGCATCTCTGAATAAAGGTGAGCTGAGCGCCAGGCCAGCTGCAGCTGAACTGTTCCCACCCTTCCCAGGTAAAACACCTGAATATGTACAAGGGCATGAAATCCTAGAGGAAGGGCCGTGGAGCCAAACCAGCGACAGCACACAGGCCAACTTGGTGCCTGCAGGCGAGGCAGGATGGTCCTGACCCCGGGCGCTCTTCTGGAAGCTTTCCATTTCCCTGCCTGAGATACCCCTCCTGTCCCGGACCCCACCCCTTTTTTTCCTTCCTTACCTCAGCCCGGAGAGAAATTCCAGTGGAACTTATGGGTGACACATCCTCTTCTTTACAGGTGGCAGCCTGGCAACTCCTGCACAAAGTCCAGCAGAGCCCCACACACACCGGGCCACCCACAAAGCCGTGGCCCCTCACACGCTCCCACCAGCAGAGCCTCGAGACTGCTGACGGGGCAGAGAATATGGAGTCAGGCACAGCTTCAGTGGCTATTGCTGCCTGGAGCGCTGTTTATATTGACCTCAACCAGGCACACCTGGGGAGGGCCGGCCGGCACGGTAAGGCTGCCCAGGACAGCTAATCCACAAACCTCAGGGAATCACATTGTTGAAAATGGACCTCGCTAAGGCAGAATAGAAGCCAAGGAAAATAAGGACACAATGCCATTTGCAGCACCGTAGATGAGTCTAGAGGTAATCATGTGACATGTAGTAAGTCGGAAAGTGAAAGGCACATATCGTATCATATCACTTATAGGTGTTACCTAAAAATGGATACCAGGGCAGATATTTCCACGCAGAAGGGCAATCACAGATTCATTAAACAAACTTATGGTTCACCAATGGAAAGGTGTGAGGATTGGTTTCATTACGATATTGGGGTTAACAGACATACAAACACAGGTGATATATATAATAACCAAAGAGCTACGGAATACAAAGAGAGGAGTACACAACATTCTGTCATAACGTACATGGGAAAAGGATCCCAGGAAGAACAGACATCTGTATATGTGTAAAAGAACCACATCTACCATACCTACAACAAGCCAAACATTGTAATCAAACTTGCTGTAATAAAAAATAAAAAATTAAATTAAAAACACGAACAAGAAGTAGTGAGACAAACTTGAGGGGCTTTTTCCTGTCACATTCTGTTCTAAATTCCAATCTAGAAGGCGACTTCCATTGAGGCTCTGTTGCCCTAGTAACCAGAATTGGTAAGAGAGAACTGCTGCCACCTTGTGGCCGTTTCACACAACAGCAGCTTTAATCCCAGCGCTCATGGTCAGTTGATATTCAAAATCATTGCAGGCCTGTAAATGACACCTGCCCTGAAAACAAATCCTGGGGTCACATATCGACCAAAAAATTTAAAGGACGTCCATATTTCAAAATGACCGTTTCAAAAGGCATATTTTATGCACATTCGTGTTCTGCTTCTTTTTCTTTCTTTCTTTTTTGGTTAAAAACACGGGAATGGAAAAAGGCATCCCTCAGAAGGGGCGAAAATATTTGCAAACGAATCAATGGACAAAGGTTTAATCTCCAATATATATAAACAGCTCATGCAGCTTATTAAAAAAACAAACAACCCAATACAAAAATGGGCAGAAGATCTAAAGAGACGTTTCTTCAAAGAAGACACAGAGATGGCCAAGACGCACATGAAAAGCTGTTCAACAGCACTAATTATTAGAGAAATGCAAATCAAAACTACAATGAGGTATCACCTCACACCTGTTAGAATCGGCATCATCAGAAAATCTACAAACAAATTCTGGGGAGGGTGTGGACAAAAGGAGCCCTCTTCCACTATGGTGGGAATGTAAATTGATACAGTCACTATGGAGAACAGTATGGAGTTTCCTTAAAAGAACTAGAAATAGAAACCTTGACTTTCCCTAACCTTAACCATAGCCCGGAACGGAATCCTACCACCAACCCTACACCTTATCTATGCCGTACACTAATCCTAATCCGTACGCTGGCACTAACCAGTGAGTCAACACGTACCCTGACCCTAACACGTTTCCATACACTCAGCTGTGCCCTAAAACTTGTCGTTGCCTATCCTTAACCTTAGCTCGGAACAGAAACCTACCATCAGCCCTACACCTTACCCTAAGCTGTACCCTAATCCTAATTCATACATCAACACGTACCCTGACCCTAACACGTTTCCGTACCCTCACCTCTGCCATAAACCTTGCCGTTCCATAACCCTAACCCTAGCCCGGAACGGAAACCTACCACCAACCCTACACCATACCTTACGCCGTACCCTAATCCTAATTCGTATGCTGACACTAACCTGTGCATCAACACATACCCTGACCCTAACACGTTTCGTACCCTCACCTGTGCCCTAAACTTTGCCGGTCCCTAAACATAACCCTAGACTGGAACGGAAACGTACCACCAACCCTACACCTTACTCTATGCGGTACCCTAATCCTCATGCGTATGCTGACACTAACCCGTGAGTCAACACGTACCCTGAACCTAACACATTTCTGTACCATCACCTGTGCCCAAAACCTTGCAATTCTCTAAACCTAACCCTACAACGGAATGGAAACCTACCGCCCTCCGTACACCTTACCCTACGCCGTACCCTAATCCTAATGCGTATGATGACACTATTCCATGTATCAACATGTATCATGACCCTAACACGTTTCTGTACCGTCACCTGTACCCTAAACCTTGCCGTACCCTAACACTAACCCTAGCCCAGAATGGAAAACTACCACAAACCGTACAGCATACCCTACACGGTACCCTAATCCTAATCCGTACACTGACACTAACCCGTGCGTCAACACGTACACTGACCCTAACACTTTTCCGTTCCCTCACCTGTGCCCTAAACCGTGCCGTTGCCTAACCCTAACCCTAGCCCAAAACGGAAACCTACCACCAACCCTACACGTTACTCTACGCCATACCCTAATCATAATCCGAGCGTCAACACGTACCCTGACCCTAACACATTTCCGTACCCTCACCTATGCCCTAAACCTTGCCGTTCCATAACACTAACCCTAGCCTGGAACGGAAACCTACCACCAACCCTAGACCTTAACCTACGAAGGACCATAAACCTACTCCGTACGCTGACACTAACACATGCGTCAACACTTACCCTGACCCTAACACGTTTCCGTACCTTCACCTGTGACCTAAACCTTGCCATTCCCTAACCCTAACCCTAGACCACAATGGAAACCTACCACCAAGCCTACACCTTACCCTAAGCCGTACCCTAATGCTAATCCATATGTCAACACGTACCCTGACACTAACACGTTTCCATACCCTCATCTGTGCCCAAAACCTTGCCGTTCCCTAACACTAACCCTAGCCTGAAACGGAAACCTACCACCAACCATACACTTTACCCTATGCCGCACCATAATCCTCATCTGTACGTTCACACTAACCCGTGCGTCAACACGTACCCTGAGCCTAACACGTTTCGATACCCTCACGTGTGCCCTAAACCTTGCCGTTCCCTAACCCTAACCCTAGCCCAGAACGGAAACCCACCACCAGCCCTACACCTTACCCTACGACGTACACTACTCCTGGCCCGTACGCTGGCACTGACCCGTGCGTCAGCACATAGCCTGACTCTCCCACGTTTCCGTACCCGCACCTGTGCCCTAAGACTTGCCGTTCCCTAACCCTAACCCTAGCCCGGAAAGGAAGCCCACCACCAGCCCTACACCTTACCCTACGTTGTTGCCTACTCCTGGCCTGTACGCTGGCACTGACCCGTGCGTCAGCACATAGCCTGACCCTCCACCATTTCCGTACCCTCAACTGTGCCCTAAGTCTTGTCCTTCCCTAGCCCTAACCCTAGCCCAGAACCGAAACCCACCACCAGCCCTACAGCTTACCCTACGCCGTAGCCTAATCCTGGCCCGTACGCTGGCACTGATCCGTGCGTCAGCACGTAGCCTGACCTTCCCACGTTCCCGTACCCTCACCTGTGTCCTAAGCCTTGCCGTTCCATAACCCTAACCAAAACCCCAAACGGAAACCCACCACCAGCCCTAAACCTTACCCTACGCCATACCCTACACCTGGCCCGTACGCTGGCACTGATCCGTGCGTCAGCATGTAGCCTAACCCTCCCACTTTTCCTTGCCCTCACCTGTTCCCTAAGCCTTGCCGATCCCTAACTCTAACCCTAGCCCGGAACGGAAACCCATCACCAGCCCTACACCCTACCCTACGTCGTAGCCTACTGCTGGCCCGTAAGCTGGCACTCTCCCATGTGTCAGCCCGTAGCCTGCCTCTCCCACGTTTCCGTACCCTCACCTGTGCCCTAAGCCTTGCAGTTCCCTACCTCTAACCCTAGCCCGGAACGGAAACCACCACCAGCCCTACACATTACGCTATGCCGTACCCTACTCCTGGCCCGTACGCTGGCACTGACCCATTCTTCAGCACGTATCCTGACCCTCCCACGTTTCCGTACCCTCACCTGTGTCTTAAGCCTTAACGTTCCCTAACCCTAACCCTAGACCGGAATGGACACCCACCACCGCCCTTACACCATACCCAACGCAGTACCCTACTCCTGGTCCACACCCTGGCACTGACCCGTTCTTCAGCATGTAGCCTGACCCTCCCACGTTTCCGTTCCCTCACCTGTGCCCTAAGCCTTGCCGCTCCCTCACCCTATCACTAGCCCGGAATGGACACCCACCACCAGCCTTACACTTTACCCTACGCCGTACCCTACTCCTGGTCCATACCCTGGCATTGAACCGTGCTTCAGCATGTAGCCTAACCCTCCCACGTTTCGGTACCGTCACCTGTGCCCTAAGCCTTGCCTTTCCTATCCCTAACCCTAGCCCCGAACGGAAACCCACCACAAAACCTAAACCTTAACGTACGCCGTAGACTACTCCTGACCCGTACGCTGGCAGTGACCCTTGCGTCAGCACATAGCCTGCCTCTGCCACGTTTCCATACCCTCACCTGTGCACTAAGCCTTGCCGTTCCCTAACTCTAACCTGGAACGGAAACCCACGACCAGCCCTACACCTTACCCAATGCCGTACCCGAATCCTGGCGCGTACGCTGGCAAAGACCCGTGCGTCATCACGTAGCCTGACCCTCCCACGTTTCCGTACCCTCACCTGTGCCCTAAGCCTTGCCGTTCCCCTACCCTAACCCTACACCTAACCCTACGCCATACCCTACACTTGGCCCATACGCTGGCACTGACCCGTGCGTCAGCACGTAGCCTGACCCTCCCACTTTTCCGTACCATCTTCTGTGCCCTAAGCTTTGCCGTTCCCTAACCCTAAACCTAGCCTGGAACGGAAACCCTCCACCAGCCCTAAACCTTACCCTACGCCGTACCCTAATCCTGCCCCGTACGCTGGCACTGGCCCGTGCGTCAGCACGTAGCCTGCCACTCCTACGTTTCCGTACCCTCACCTGTGCCCTAAGCCTTGCCGTTCCCTAATCCTAACCCGGAACATAAACCCACCACCAGCCCTAAACCTTACCCTACGCTGTACCCTACTCCTGGCCCCTACGCTGGCACTGACCTGTGCGTCAGCACGTAGCCTGCCTCTCCCACGTTTCCATACCCTCACCTGTGTCCTAAGCCTTGCCGTTCCCTAACCCTAACCCTAGCCTGGAACGGAAACCCACCACCAGGCCTAAACCTTACGCTACGACGTACCCTAATCCTGGCCCGTACGCTGGCACAGACCCGTGCGTCAACACGTAGCCTGACCCTCCCACGTTTCCTTACGTTCACCTGTGCCCTAAGCCTTGCCGTTCCCTAACCCTAACCCTAGCCCGGAACGGTATCTCACAACCAGCCCTACACCTTACCCTACGCCGTTCCCTATTCCTGGCCCGTACGCTGGCACTGACCCGTGCGTCAGCACATAGCCGGACCCTCCCACGTTTCCGTACCCTCACCTGTGCCCTAAGCCTTGTCATTCCCTAACCCTAACCCTAGCACGGAACGGAAACCCACCACCAGCCCTACACATTAGCCTACGCCGTAGCCTATTCCTGGCCCGTACATTGGCACTGACCCATGCGTAAGAACGTAGCCTGACCATCCCACGTTTCCGTACCCTCACCTGGGCCCTAAGCCTTGCCGTTCCCAAACCCTAAACATAGCCCGGAACGGAAACCACCACCAGACCTACACCTTACCCTACGCAGTACCCTACTCCTGGCCCTTACGCTGGCACTGACACGTGCGTGAGCACATAGCCTTACCCTCCAACCACCCTCCCAATACAGAAATGGTCAGAAGATCTCATGAGACGATCCTTCAAAGAAGACACAGACATGGCCAAGACGCAGATGAAAAGCTGCTCAACATCACTAATTATTAGAGAAATGCAAATCAAAACTACAATGAGGGGGCTTCCCTGGTGGCGCAGTGGTTGACAGTCCGCCTGCCGATGCAGGAGACACGGGTTCGTGCCACGGTCCGGGAAGATCCCAAATGTCGCGGAGCAGCTGGGCCCGTGAGCCATGGCCACTGAGCCTGCGCGTCCGGAGCCTGTGCTCCGCAACGGGAGAGGCCACAACAGTGAGAGGCCCGCGTACCACAAAAAAAAAAAAATAATAAATAAATAAATAAAAGAAAACTACAATGATGTATCACCTCACACATGTTAGAATCGGCATCATCAGAAAACCTACAAACAACAAATTTTGGGGAGGGTGTGGACAAAAGGAGCCCTCTTCCACTATTGGTGGGAATGTAAATTGATACAGTCACTATGGAGAACAGTGTGGAGTTTCCTTAAAAAAACTAGAAATAGAATTACCATCTGATCCAGCAATCGCACTTCTGGGCATATACCCAGAGAAAACCAAAAATCAAAAAGGCACATTCACCACAATGTTCATTGCAGCACTATTTACAATAGCCAGGTAAGGGAGCAAACTAAATACCCACAAACAGATGAATGGGTAAAGATGTGGTACATATATAAAATGGAATATTACTCGGCCATAAAAAGGAATGAAACTGGGTCATTTGTAGAGACATCGATGGATCTAGAGACTGTCATACAGAATGAAGTAAGTCACAAAGAGGAAAACAAATATTGTATATTAATGCATATATGTGGAACCTAAAAAGTGGTACAGATGAACTGGTTTGCAGGGAAGAAATAGAGACACAGGTAGAGAACAAACTTATGGACACCAAGTGTGGGAAGCCATGGGGTGGTAGAGGTGGGATGAGTTGGGAGATTGTGATTGGCCTGCATACATGCATATGCATAAAATACATAACTAATACTAACCTGCTGTATAAAAAAATAAAACTAAATTTCAAAATTTTAAAAAATAAAATTTAAAAATAAAAGAGAAAAAAGGTCTTCCCTTCACACAGATGTATTTATAAGAATGTATTTTTTCCATGCTTATATCTATAAATACATAAAAGAGGTATAAAATCTAACTTGAACCATAAACGAAAAAAAACCTGAACCCACCAGTTATACAGAGGAAAGCCCTATCAGGGAACTTGCTCCAGCGGTAAACAATTCTGAAATTGGTCAGAGGTGGGGAATCATCTCCCATACAGCCAGCAACCCACCCCGCATGCAAGGAGCATCCTCATTGCAAAGCTGGGGGACCGTGCCGAGGCATCTCTGAATAAAGGTGAGCTGAGCGCCAGGCCAGCTGCAGCTGAACTGTTCCCACCCTTCCCAGGTAAAACACCTGAATATGTACAAGGGCATGAAATCCTAGAGGAAGGGCCGTGGAGCCAAACCAGCGACAGCACACAGGCCAACTTGGTGCCTGCAGGCGAGGCAGGATGGTCCTGACCCCGGGCGCTCTTCTGGAAGCTTTCCATTTCCCTGCCTGAGATACCCCTCCTGTCCCGGACCCCACCCCTTTTTGTCCTTCCTTACCTCAGCCCGGAGAGAAATTCCAGTGGAACTTATGGGTGACACATCCTCTTCTTTACAGGTGGCAGCCTGGCAACTCCTGCACAAAGTCCAGCAGAGCCCCACACACACCGGGCCACCCACAAAGCCGTGGCCCTCACACGCTCCCACCAGCAGAGCCTCGAGACTGCTGACGGGGCAGAGAATATGGAGTCAGGCACAGCTTCAGTGGCTATTGCTGCCTGGAGCGCTGTTTATATTGACCTCAACCAGGCACACCTGGGGAGGGCCGGCCGGCACGGTAAGGCTGCCCAGGACAGCTAATCCACAAACCTCAGGGAATCACATTGTTGAAAATGGACCTCGCTAAGGCAGAATAGAAGCCAAGGAAAATAAGGACACAATGCCATTTGCAGCACCGTAGATGAGTCTAGAGGTAATCATGTGACATGTAGTAAGTCGGAAAGTGAAAGGCACATATCGTATCATATCACTTATAGGTGTTACCTAAAAATGGATACCAGGGCAGATATTTCCACGCAGAAGGGCAATCACAGATTCATTAAACAAACTTATGGTTCACCAATGGAAAGGTGTGAGGATTGGTTTCATTACGATATTGGGGTTAACAGACATACAAACACAGGTGATATATATAATAACCAAAGAGCTACGGAATACAAAGAGAGGAGTACACAACATTCTGTCATAACGTACATGGGAAAAGGATCCCAGGAAGAACAGACATCTGTATATGTGTAAAAGAACCACATCTACCATACCTACAACAAGCCAAACATTGTAATCAAACTTGCTGTAATAAAAAATAAAAAATTAAATTAAAAACACGAACAAGAAGTAGTGAGACAAACTTGAGGGGCTTTTTCCTGTCACATTCTGTTCTAAATTCCAATCTAGAAGGCGACTTCCATTGAGGCTCTGTTGCCCTAGTAACCAGAATTGGTAACGAGAGAACTGCTGCCACCATTGTGGCCGTTTCACACAACAGCAGCTTTAATCCCAGCGCTCATGGTCAGTTGATATTCAAAATCATTGCAGGCCTGTAAATGACACGCCCTGAAAACAAATCCTGGGGTCACATATCGACCAAAAAATTTAAAGGACGTCCATATTTCAAAATGACCGTTTCAAAAGGCATATTTTATGCACATTCGTGTTCTGCTTCTTTTTCTTTCTTTCTTTTTTGGTTAAAAACACGGGAATGGAAAAAGGCATCCCTCAGAAGGGGCGAAAATATTTGCAAACGAATCAATGGACAAAGGTTTAATCTCCAATATATATAAACAGCTCATGCAGCTTATTAAAAAAACAAACAACCCAATACAAAAATGGGCAGAAGATCTAAAGAGACGTTTCTTCAAAGAAGACACAGAGATGGCCAAGACGCACATGAAAAGCTGTTCAACAGCACTAATTATTAGAGAAATGCAAATCAAAACTACAATGAGGTATCACCTCACACCTGTAAGAATCGGCATCATCAGAAAATCTACAAACAAATTCTGGGGAGGGTGTGGACAAAAGGAGCCCTCTTCCACTATGGTGGGAATGTAAATTGATACAGTCACTATGGAGAACAGTATGGAGTTTCCTTAAAAGAACTAGAAATAGAAACCTTGACTTTCCCTAACCTTAACCATAGCCCGGAACGGAATCCTACCACCAACCCTACACCTTATCTATGCCGTACACTAATCCTAATCCGTACGCTGGCACTAACCAGTGAGTCAACACGTACCCTGACCCTAACACGTTTCCATACACTCAGCTGTGCCCTAAAACTTGTCGTTGCCTATCCTTAACCTTAGCTCGGAACAGAAACCTACCATCAGCCCTACACCTTACCCTAAGCTGTACCCTAATCCTAATTCATACATCAACACGTACCCTGACCCTAACACGTTTCCGTACCCTCACCTCTGCCATAAACCTTGCCGTTCCATAACCCTAACCCTAGCCCGGAACGGAAACCTACCACCAACCCTACACCATACCTTACGCCGTACCCTAATCCTAATTCGTATGCTGACACTAACCTGTGCATCAACACATACCCTGACCCTAACACGTTTCGTACCCTCACCTGTGCCCTAAACTTTGCCGGTCCCTAAACATAACCCTAGACTGGAACGGAAACGTACCACCAACCCTACACCTTACTCTATGCGGTACCCTAATCCTCATGCGTATGCTGACACTAACCCGTGAGTCAACACGTACCCTGAACCTAACACATTTCTGTACCATCACCTGTGCCCAAAACCTTGCAATTCTCTAAACCTAACCCTACAACGGAATGGAAACCTACCGCCCTCCGTACACCTTACCCTACGCCGTACCCTAATCCTAATGCGTATGATGACACTATTCCATGTATCAACATGTATCATGACCCTAACACGTTTCTGTACCGTCACCTGTACCCTAAACCTTGCCGTACCCTAACACTAACCCTAGCCCAGAATGGAAAACTACCACAAACCGTACAGCATACCCTACACGGTACCCTAATCCTAATCCGTACACTGACACTAACCCGTGCGTCAACACGTACACTGACCCTAACACTTTTCCGTTCCCTCACCTGTGCCCTAAACCGTGCCGTTGCCTAACCCTAACCCTAGCCCAAAACGGAAACCTACCACCAACCCTACACGTTACTCTACGCCATACCCTAATCATAATCCGAGCGTCAACACGTACCCTGACCCTAACACATTTCCGTACCCTCACCTATGCCCTAAACCTTGCCGTTCCATAACACTAACCCTAGCCTGGAACGGAAACCTACCACCAACCCTAGACCTTAACCTACGAAGGACCATAAACCTACTCCGTACGCTGACACTAACACATGCGTCAACACTTACCCTGACCCTAACACGTTTCCGTACCTTCACCTGTGACCTAAACGTTGCCATTCCCTAACCCTAACCCTAGACCACAATGGAAACCTACCACCAAGCCTACACCTTACCCTAAGCCGTACCCTAATGCTAATCCATATGTCAACACGTACCCTGACACTAACACGTTTCCATACCCTCATCTGTGCCCAAAACCTTGCCGTTCCCTAACACTAACCCTAGCCTGAAACGGAAAACTACCACCAACCATACACTTTACCCTATGCCGCACCATAATCCTCATCTGTACGTTCACACTAACCCGTGCGTCAACACGTACCCTGAGCCTAACACGTTTCGATACCCTCACGTGTGCCCTAAACCTTGCCGTTCCCTAACCCTAACCCTAGCCCAGAACAGAAACCCACCACCAGCCCTACACCTTACCCTACGACGTACACTACTCCTGGCCCGTACGCTGGCACTGACCCGTGCGTCAGCACATAGCCTGACTCTCCCACGTTTCCGTAACCGCACCTGTGCCCTAAGACTTGCCATTCCCTAACCCTAACCCTAGCCCGGAAAGGAAGCCCACCACCAGCCCTACACCTTTCCCTACGCCGTAGCCTACGACTGGCCCATACGCTGGCACTGACACGTGTGTCAGCACGTAGCATGACTCTCCCACGTTTCCATACCCTCACCTGTGCCCTAAGCCTTGACATTCCCTAACCCTAACCCTAGCCCGGAAAGGAAACCAACCACCAGCCCTACACCTTACCCTACGTTGTTGCCTACTCCTGGCCTGTACGCTGGCACTGACCCGTGCGTCAGCACATAGCCTGTCCCTCCACCATTACCGTACCCTCAACTGTGCCCTAATTCTTGGCCTTCCCTAACCCTAACCCTAGCCCAGAACAGAAACCCACCACCAGCCCTACAGCTTACCCTACGCCGTAGCCTAATCCTGGCCCGTACGCTGGCACTGATGCGTGCGTCAGCATGTAGCCTGATCTTGCCACGTTCCCGTACCCTCACCTGTGTCCTAAGCCTTGCCGTTCCATAACCCTAACCATAACCCCAAACGGAAACCCACCACCAGCCCTAAACCTTACCCTACGCCGTACCCTACACCTGGCCCGTACGCTGGCACTGAACCGTGCGTCAGCATGTAGCCTAACCCTCCCACTTTTCCTTACCCTCACCTGTTCCCTAAGCCTTGCCGATCCCTAACTCTAACCCTAGCCCGGAACGGAAACCCACCACCAGCCCTACACCCTACCCTACGTCGTAGCCTACTGCTGGCCCGTAAGCTGGCACTCTCCCATGTGTCAGCCCGTAGCCTGCCTCTCCCACGTTTCCGTACCCTCACCTGTGCCCTAAGCCTTGCAGTTCCCTACCTCTAACCCTAGCCCGGAACGGAAACCACCACCAGCCCTACACATTACGCTATGCCGTACCCTACTCCTGGCCCGTACGCTGGCACTGACCCATTCTTCAGCACGTATCCTGACCCTCCCACGTTTCCGTACCCTCACCTGTGTCCTAAGCCTTAACGTTCCCTAACCCTAACCCTAGACCCGAATGGACACCCACCACCGCCCTTACACCATAACCAACGCCGTACCCTACTCCTGGTCCACACCCTGGCACTGACCCGTTCTTCAGCATGTAGCCTGACCCTCCCACGTTTCCGTACCCTCACCTGTGCCCTAAGCCTTGCCGCTCCCTCACCCTATCACTAGCCCGGAATGGACACCCACCACCAGCCTTACACTTTACCCTACGCCGTACCATACTCCTGGTCCATACCCTGGCATTGAACCGTGCTTCAGCATGTAGCCTAACCCTCCCACGTTTCCGTACCCTCACCTGTGCCCTAAGCCTTGCCTTTCCCTATCCCTAACCCTAGCCCGGAACGGAAACCCACCACAAAACCTAAACCTTAAAGTACGCCGTAGACTACTCCTGACCCGTACGCTGGCAGTGACCCTTGTGTCAGCACATAGCCTGCCTCTGCCACGTTTCCATACCCTCACCTGTGCACTAAGCCTTGCCGTTCCCTTACTCTAACCTGGAATGGAAACCCACAACCAGCCCTACACCTTACCCAATGCCGTACCCGAATCCTGGCGCGTACGCTGGCAAAGACCCATGCGTCATCACGTAGCCTGACCCTCTCACGTTTCCGTACCCTCACCTGTGCCCTAAGCCTTGCCGTTCCCTAACCCTAACCCTACACCTAACCCTACGCCATACCCTACACTTGGCCCATACGCTGGCACTGACCTGTGCGTCAGCACGTAGCCTGACCCTCCCACTTTTCCGTACCATCTTCTGTGCCCTAAGCTTTGCCGTTCCCTAACCCTAAACCTAGCCTGGAACGGAAACCCTCCACCAGCCCTAAACCCTACCCTACGCCATACCCTAATCCTGCCCCGTACGCTGGCACTGACCCGTGCGTCAGCACGTAGCCTGCCACTCCTACGTTTCCGTACCCTCACCTGTGCCCTAAGCCTTGCCGTTCCCTAACCCTAACCCGGAACATAAACCCACCACCAGCCCTAAACCTTACCCTACGCTGTACCCTACTCCTGGCCCCTACGCTGGCACTGACCTGTGCGTCAGCACTTAGCCTGCCTCTCCCACGTTTCCATACCCTCACCTGTGTCCTAAGCCTTGCCGTTCCCTAACCCTAACCCTAGCCTGGAACGGAAACCCACCACCAGGCCTAAACCTTACGCTACGACGTACCCTAATCCTGGCCCGTACGCTGGCACAGACCCGTGCGTCAACACATAGCCTGCCACTCCCACGTTTCCGTACGTTCACCTGTGCCCTAAGCCTTGCTGTTCCCTCACCCTAACCCTAGCCCGGAACGGAAACCCACCACCAGCCCTAAACCTTACCCTACGCCATACCCTACTCCTGGCCTGTACGCTAGCACTGACCCGTGCGTCAGCACGTAGCCTGACCCTCCCACGTTTCCTTACGTTCACCTGTGCCCTAAGCCTTGCCGTTCCCTAACCCTAACCCTAGCCCGGAACGGTATCTCACAACCAGCCCTACTCCTTACCCTACGCCGTTCCCTATTCCTGGCCCGTACGCTGGCACTGACCCATGCGTCAGCACATAGCCGGACCCTCCCACGTTTCCGTACGTTCACCTGTGCCCTAAGCCTTGTCATTCCCTAACCCTAACCCTAGCACGGAACGGAAACCCACCACCAGCCCTACACATTAGCCTACGCCGTAGCCTATTCCTGGCCCGTACATTGGCACTGACCCATGCGTAAGAACGTAGCCTGACCATCCCACGTTTCCGTACCCTCACCTGGGCCCTAAGCCTTGCCGTTCCCAAACCCTAAACCTAGCCCGGAACGGAAACCACCACCAGACCTACACCTTACCCTACGCAGTACCCTACTCCTGGCCCTTACGCTGGCACTGACACGTGCGTGAGCACATAGCCTTACCCTCCAACCACCCTCCCAATACAGAAATGGTCAGAAGATCTCATGAGACGATCCTCCAAAGAAGACACAGACATGGCCAAGACGCAGATGAAAAGCTGCTCAACATCACTAATTATTAGAGAAATGCAAATCAAAACTACAATGAGGGGGATTCCCTGGTGGCGCAGTGGTTGAGAGTCCGCCTGCCGATGCAGGGGACACGGGTTCGTGCCCCGGTCCGGGAAGATCCCACATGTCGCGGAGCAGCTGGGCCCGTGAGCCATGGCCACTGAGCCTGCACGTCCGGAGCCTGTGCTCCGCAACGGGAGAGGCCACAACAGTGAGAGGCCCGTGTACCACAAAAAAAATAAAAAAAATAAAATAAATAAAAACACTACAATGAGGTATCACCTCACACATGTTAGAATCGGCATCATCAGAAAACCTACAAACAACAAATTCTGGGGAGGGTGTGGACAAAAGGAGCCCTCTTCCACTATTGGTGGGAATGTAAATTGATACAGTCACTATGGAGAACAGTGTGGAGTTTCCTTAAAAAAACTAGAAATAGAATTACCATCTGATCCAGCAATCGCACTTCTGGGCATATACCCAGAGAAAACCATAAATCAAAAAGGCACATTCACCACAATGTTCATTGCAGCACTATTTACAATAGCCAGGTAAGGGAGCAAACTAAATACCCACAAACAGATGAATGGGTAAAGATGTGGTACATATATAAAATGGAATATTACTCGGCCATTAAAAGGAATGAAACTGGGTCATTTGTAGAGACATCGATGGATCTAGAGACTGTCATACAGAATGAAGTAAGTCAGAAAGAGGAAAACAAATATTGTATATTAATGCATATATGTGGAACCTAAAAAGTGGTACAGATGAACTGGTTTGCAGGGAAGAAATAGAGACACAGGTAGAGAACAAACTTATGGACACCAAGTGTGGGAAGCCACGGGGTGGTAGAGGTGGGATGAGTTGGGAGATTGGGTTTGGCCTGCATACATGCATATGCATAAAATACATAACTAATAATAACCTGCTGTATAAAAAAATAAAACTAAATTTCAAAATTTTAAAAAATACAATTTAAAAATAAAAGAGAAAAAAGTTCTTCCCTTCACACAGATGTATTTATAGGAATGTATTATTTCCATGCTTATATCTATAAATACATAAAAGAGGTATAAAATCTAACTTGAACCATAAACGAAAAAAAACCTGAACCCACCAGTTACACAGAGGAAAGCCCTATCAGGGAACTTGCTCCAGCGGTAAACTATTCTGAAATTGGTCAGAGGTGGGGAATCATCTCCCATACAGCCAGCAACCCACCCTGCATGCAAGGAGCGTCCTCATTGCAAAGCTGGGGGACCGTGCCGAGGCATCTCTGAATAAAGGTGAGCTGAGCCCCAGGCCAGCTGCAGCTGAACTGTTCCCACCCTTCCCAGGTAAAACACCTGAATATGTACAAGGGCATGAAATCCTAGAGGAAGGGCCGTGGACCCACACAGGCGACAGCACAGAGGACATCTTGGTGCCTGCAGGCGAGGCAGGATGGTCCTGACCCCGGGCGCTCTTCTGGAAGCTTTCCATTTCCCTGCCTGAGATACCCCTCCTGTCCCGGTCCCCACCCCTTTTTTTCCTTCCTTACCTCAGCCCGGACAGAAATTCCTGTGGAACTTATGGGTGACACATCCTCTTCTTTACAGGTGGCAGCCTGGCAACTCCTCCACAAAGTCCAGGAGAGCCCCACACACACCGGGCCACCCACAAACCGTGGCCCCTCACACGCTCCCACCAGCAGAGCCCCGAGACTGCTGACGGGGCAGAGAATATGGAGTCAGGCACAGCTTCAGGGGCTATTGCTGCCTGGAGCGCTGTTTATATTGACCTCAACCAGGCACACCTGGGGAGGGCCGGCCGTCACGGTAAGGCTGCCCAGGTCAGCTAATCCACAACCCTCAGGGAATCACATTGTTGAAAATGGACCTCGATAAGGCAGAATAGAAGCCAAGGAAAATAAGGACACAATGCCATTGGCAGCACCGTAGATGAGTCTGGAGGTAATCATGTGACATGTAGTAAGTCAGAAAGTGAAAGGCACATATCGTATCATATCACTTATAGGTGTTACCTAAAAATGGATACCAGGGCAGATATTTCCACGGAGATGGGCAATCACATATTCATTAAACAAACTTATGGTTCACCAATGGAAAGGTGTGAGGATTGGTTTCATTACGATATTGGGGTTAACAGACATACAAACACAGGTGATATATATAATATACAAAGAGCTACGGAATACAAAGAGAGGAGTACACAACATTCTGTCATAACGTACATGGGAAAAGGATCCCAGGAAGAACAGACATCTGTATATGTGTAAAAGAACCACATCTACCATACCTACAACAAGCCAAACATTGTAATCAAACTTGCTGTAATAAAAAATAAAAAATTAAATTAAAAACACGAACAAGAAGTAGTGAGACAAACTTGAGGGGCTTTTTCCTGTCACATTCTGTTCTAAATTCCAATCTAGAAGGCGACTTCCATTGAGGCTCTGTTGCCCTAGTAACCAGATATGAAAGAGAGAACTGCTGCCACCTTGTGGCCGTTTCACACAACAGCAGGTTTAATCCCAGCACTCATGGTCAGTTGATATTCAAAATCATTGCAGGCCTGTAAATGACACCTGCCCTGAAAACAAATCCTGGGGTCACATATCGACCAAAAAGTTTAAAGGACGTCCATATTTCAAAACGACCGTTTCAAAAGGCATATTTTATGCACATTAATGTTCTGCTTCTTTTTCTTTCTTTCTTTTTTGGTTAAAAACACGGGAATGGAAAAAGGCAACCCTCAGAAGGGGCGAAAATACTTGCAAACGAATCAATGGACAAAGGTTTAATCTCCAATATATATAAACAGCTCATGCAGCTTATTAAAAAAACAAACAACCCAATACAAAAATGGGCAGAAGATCTAAAGAGACGTTTCTTCAAAGAAGACACAGAGATGGCCAAGACGCACATGAAAAGCTGCTCAAGAGCACTAATTATTAGAGAAATGCAAATCAAAACTACAATGAGGTATCACCTCACACCTGTTAGAATCGGCATCATCAGAAAATCTACAAACAAATTCTGGGGAGCGTGTGGACAAAAGGAGCCCTCTTCCACTATGGTGGGAATGTAAATTGATACAGTCACTGTGGAGAACAGTATGGAGTTTCCTTAAAAGAACTAGAAATAGAAACCTTGACTTTCCCTAACCCTAACCATAGCCCGGAACGGAATCCTACCACCAACCCTACACCTTATCTATGCCGTACACTAATCCTAATCCGTACGCTGGCACTAACCAATGAGTCAACACGTACCCTGACCCTAACACGTTTCCATACACTCAGCTGTGCCCTAAAACTTGTCGTTGCCTATCCTTAACCTTAGCCCGGAACGGAAACCTACCATCAGCCCTACACCTTACCCTAAGCTGTACCCTAATCCTAATTCATACATCAACACGTACCCTGACCCTAACACGTTTCCGTACCCTCACCTCTGCCATAAACCTTGCCGTTCCCTAACCCTAACCCTAGCCCGGAACAGAAACCTACCACCAACCCTACACCTTACCTTACGCCGTACCCTAATCCTAATTCGTATGCTGACACTAACCTGTGCATCAACACATAGCCTGACCCTAACACGTTTCGTACCCTCACCTGTGCCCTAAACTTTGCCAGTCCCTAAACATAACCCTAGACTGGAACGGAAACGTACCACCAACCCTACACCTTACTCTATGCGGTACCCTAATCCTCATGCGTATGCTGACACTAACCCGTGAGTCAACACGTACCCTGAACCTAACACATTTCTGTACCATCACCTGTGCCCAAAACCTTGCAATTCGCTAACCCTAACCCTACAACGGAATGGAAACCTACCGCCCTCCGTACACCTTACCCTACACCGTACCCTAATCCTAATGCGTATGATGACACTATTCCATGTATCAACATGTATCATGACCCTAACACGTTTCTGTACCGTCACCTGTACCCTAAACCTTGCCGTACCCTAACACTAACCCTAGCCCAGAATGGAAAACTACCACAAACCGTACAGCATACCCTACACGGTACCCTAATCCTAATCCGTACACTGACACTAACCCGTGCGTCAACACGTACACTGACCCTAACACTTTTCCGTTCCCTCACCTGTGCCCTAAACCGTGCCGTTGCCTAACCCTAACCCTAGCCCATAACGGAAACCTACCACCAACCCTACACGTTACTCTACGCCATACCCTAATCATAATCCGAGCGTCAACACGTACCCTGACCCTAACACATTTCCGTACCCTCACCTATGCCCTAAACCTTGCCGTTCCATAACACTAACCCTAGCCTGGAACGGAAACCTACCACCAACCCTAGACCTTAACCTACGAAGGAACATAAACCTACTCCGTACGCTGACACTAACACATGCGTCAACACTTACCCTGACCCTAACACGTTTCCGTACCTTCACCTGTGACCTAAACCTTGCCATTCCCTAACCCTAACCCTAGACCACAATGGAAACCTACCACCAAGCCTACACCTTACCCTAAGCCGTACCCTAATGCTAATCCATATGTCAACACGTACCCTGACACTAACACCTTTCCATACCCTCATCTGTGCCCAAAACTTTGCCGTTCCCTAACACTAACCCTAGCCTGAAACGGAAACCTACCACCAACCATACACTTTACCCTATGCCGCACCATAATCCTCATCTGTACGTTCACACTAACCCGTGCGTCAACACGTACCCTGAGCCTAACACGTTTCGATACCCTCACGTGTGCCCTAAACCTTGCCGTTCCCTAACCCTAACCCTAGCCCAGAACGGAAACCCACCACCAGCCCTACACCTTACCCTACGACGTACACTACTCCTGGCCCGTACGCTGGCACTGACCCGTGCGTCAGCACATAGCCTGACTCTCCCACGTTTCCGTACCCGCACCTGTGCCCTAAGACTTGCCGTTCCCTAACCCTAACCCTAGCCCGGAAAGGAAGCCCACTACCAGCCCTACACCTTACCCTACGTTGTTGCCTACTCCTGGCCTGTACGCTGGCACTGACACGTGCGTCAGCACATAGCCTGACCCTCCACCATTTCCGTACCCTCAACTGTGCCCTAAGTCTTGTCCTTCCCTAACCCTAACCCTAGCCCAGAACAGAAACCCACCACCAGCCCTACAGCTTACCCTACGCCGTAGCCTAATCCTGGCCCGTACGCTGGCCCTTATCCGTGCGTCAGCACGTAGCCTGACCTTCCCACGTTCCCGTACCCTCACCTGTGTCCTAAGCCTTGCCGTTCCATAACCCTAACCATAACCCCAAACGGAAACCCACCACCAGCCCTAAACCTTACCCTACGCCGTACCCTACACCTGGCCCGTACGCTGGCACTGAACCGTGCGTCAGCATGTAGCCTAACCCTCCCACTTTTCCTTACCCTCACCTGTTCCCTAAGCCTTGCCGATCCCTAACTCTAACCCTAGCCCGGAACGGAAACCCACCACCAGCCCTACACCCTACCCTACGTCGTAGCCTACTGCTGGCCCGTAAGCTGGCACTCTCCCATGTGTCAGCCCGTAGCCTGCCTCTCCCACGTTTCCGTACCCTCACCTGTGCCCTAAGCCTTGCAGTTCCCTACCTCTAACCCTAGCCCGGAACGGAAACCACCACCAGCCCTACACATTACGCTATGCCGTACCCTACTCCTGGCCCGTACGCTGGCACTGACCCATTCTTCAGCATGTATCCTGACCCTCCCACGTTTCCGTACCCTCACCTGTGTCCTAAGCCTTAACGTTCCCTAACCCTAACCCTAGACCCGAATGGACACCCACCACCGCCCTTACACCATAACCAACGCCGTACCCTACTCCTGGTCCACACCCTGGCACTGACCCGTTCTTCAGCATGTAGCCTGACCCTCCCACGTTTCCGTACCCTCACCTGTGCCCTGAGCCTTGCCGCTCCCTCACCCTATCACTAGCCCGGAATGGACACCCACCACCAGCCTTACACTTTACCCTACGCCGTACCCTACTCCTGGTCCATACCCTGGCATTGAACCGTGCTTCAGCATGTAGCCTAACCCTCCCACGTTTCCGTACCCTCACCTGTGCCCTAAAACTTGCCTTTCCCTATCCCTAACCCTAGCCCGGAACGGAAACCCACCACAAAACCTAAACCTTAATGTACGCCGTAGACTACTCCTGACCCGTACGCTGGCAGTGACCCTTGTGTCAGCACATAGCCTGCCTCTGCCACGTTTCCATACCCTCACCTGTGCACTAAGCCTTGCCGTTCCCTAACTCTAACCTGGAATGGAAACCCACAACCAGCCCTACACCTTACCCAATGCCGTACCCGAATCCTGGCGCGTACGCTGGCAAAGACCCATGCGTCATCACGTAGCCTGACCCTCTCACGTTTCCGTACCCTCACCTGTGCCCTAAGCCTTGCCGTTCCCTAACCCTAACCCTACACCTAACCCTACGCCATACCCTACACTTGGCCCATACGCTGGCACTGACCTGTGCGTCAGCACGTAGCCTGACGCTCCCACTTTTCCGTACCATCTTCTGTGCCCTAAGCTTTGCCGTTCCCTAACCCTAAACCTAGCCTGGAACGGAAACCCTCCACCAGCCCTAAACCCTACCCTACGCCATACCCTAATCCTGCCCCGTACGCTGGCACTGACCCGTGCGTCAGCACGTAGCCTGCCACTCCTACGTTTCCGTACCCTCACCTGTGCCCTAAGCCTTGCCGTTCCCTAACCCTAACCCGGAACATAAACCCACCACCAGCCCTAAACCTTACCCTACGCCGTACCCTACTCCTGGCCCCTACGCTGGCACTGACCTGTGCGTCAGCACGTAGCCTGCCTCTCCCACGTTTCCATACCCTCACCTGTGTCCTAAGCCTTGCCGTTCCCTAACCCTAACCCTAGCCTGGAACGGAAACCCACCACCAGGCCTAAACCTTACGCTACGACGTACCCTAATCCTGGCCCGTACGCTGGCACAGACCCGTGCGTCAACACATAGCCTGCCACTCCCACGTTTCCGTACGTTCACCTGTGCCCTAAGCCTTGCTGTTCCCTCACCCTAACCCTAGCCCGGAACGGAAACCCACCACCAGACCTAAACCTTACCCTACGCCATACCCTTCTCCTGGCCTGTACGCTGGCACTGACCCGTGCGTCAGCACGTAGCCTGACCCTCCCACGTTTCCTTACGTTCACCTGTGCCCTAAGCCTTGCCGTTCCCTAACCCTAACCCTAGCCCGGAACGGTATCTCACAACCAGCCCTACTCCTTACCCTACGCCGTTCCCTATTCCTGGCCCGTACGCTGGCACTGACCCATGCGTCAGCACATAGCCTGACCCTCCCACGTTTCCGTACCCTCACCTGTGCCCTAAGCCTTGCCGCTCCCTCACCCTATCACTAGCCCGGAATGGACACCCACAACCAGCCTTACACTTTACCCTACGCCGTACCCTACTCCTGGTCCATACCCTGGCATTGAACCGTGCTTCAGCATGTAGCCTAACCCTCCCACGTTTCCGTACCCTCACCTGTGCCCTAAGCCTTGCCTTTCCCTATCCCTAACCCTAGCCCGGAACGGAAACCCACCACAAAACCTAAACCTTAACGTACGCCGTAGACTACTCCTGACCCGTACGCTGGCAGCGACCCTTGCGTCAGCACATAGCCTGCCTCTGCCACGTTTCCATACCCTCACCTGTGCACTAAGCCTTGCCGTTCCCTAACTCTAACCTGGAATGGAAACCCACAACCAGCCCTACACCTTACCCAATGCCGTACCCGAATCCTGGCGCGTACGCTGGCAAAGACCCATGCGTCATCACGTAGCCTGACCCTCTCACGTTTCCGTACCCTCACCTGTGCCCTAAGCCTTGCCGTTCCCTAACCCTAACCCTACACCTAACCCTACGCCATACCCTACACTTGGCCCATACGCTGGCACTGACCTGTGCGTCAGCACGTAGCCTGACCCTCCCACTTTTCCGTACCATCTTCTGTGCCCCAAGCTTTGCCGTTCCCTAACCCTAAACCTAGCCTGGAACGGAAGCCCTCCACCAGCCCTAAACCTTACCCTACGCCATACCCTAATCCTGCCCCGTACGCTGGCACTGACCCGTGCGTCAGCACGTAGCCTGCCACTCCTACGTTTCCGTACCCTCACCTGTGCCCTAAGCCTTGCCGTTCCCTAACCCTAACCCGGAATATAAACCCACCACCAGCCCTAAACCTTACCCTACGCTGTACCCTACTCCTGGCCCCTACGCTGGCACTGACCTGTGCGTCAGCACGTAGCCTGCCTCTCCCACGTTTCCATACCCTCACCTGTGTCCTAAGCCTTGCCGTTCCCTAACCCTAACCCTAGCCTGGAACGGAAACCCACCACCAGGCCTAAACCTTACGCTACGACGTACCCTAATCCTGGCCCGTACGCTGGCACAGACCCGTGCGTCAACACATAGCCTGCCACTCCCACGTTTCCGTACGTTCACCTGTGCCCTAAGCCTTGTCATTCCCTAACCCTAACCCTAGCCCGGAACGGAAACCCTCCACCAGCCCTACACATTAGCCTACGCCGTAGCCTATTCCTGGCCCGTACATTGGCACTGACCCATGCGTAAGAACGTAGCCTGACCATCCCACGTTTCCGTACCCTCACCTGGGCCCTAAGCCTTGCCGTTCCCAAACCCTAAACCTAGCCCGGAACGGAAACCACCACCAGACCTACACCTTACCCTACGCAGTACCCTACTCCTGGCCCTTACGCTGGCACTGACACGTGCGTGAGCACATAGCCTTACCCTCCAACCACCCTCCCAATACAGAAATGGTCAGAAGATCTCATGAGACGATCCTCCAAAGAAGACACAGACATGGCCAAGACGCAGATGAAAAGCTGCTCAACATCACTAATTATTAGAGAAATGCAAATCAAAACTACAATGAGGGGGATTCCCTGGTGGCGCAGTGGTTGAGAGTCCGCCTGCCGATGCAGGGGACACGGGTTCGTGCCCCGGTCCGGGAAGATCCCACATGTCGCGGAGCAGCTGGGCCCGTGAGCCATGGCCACTGAGCCTGCACGTCCGGAGCCTGTGCTCCGCAACGGGAGAGTCCACAACAGTGAGAGGCCCGTGTACCACAAAAAAAATAAAATAAATAAAATAAATAAAAACACTACAATGAGGTATCACCTCACACATGTTAGAATCGGCATCATCAGAAAACCTACAAACAACAAATTCTGGGGAGGGTGTGGACAAAAGGAGCCCTCTTCCACTATTGGTGGGAATGTAAATTGATACAGTCACTATGGAGAACAGTGTGGAGTTTCCTTAAAAAAACTAGAAATAGAATTACCATCTGATCCAGCAATCGCACTTCTGGGCATATACCCAGAGAAAACCATAAATCAAAAAGGCACATTCACCACAATGTTCATTGCAGCACTATTTACAATAGCCAGGTAAGGGAGCAAACTAAATACCCACAAACAGATGAATGGGTAAAGATGTGGTACATATATAAAATGGAATATTACTCGGCCATTAAAAGGAATGAAACTGGGTCATTTGTAGAGACATCGATGGATCTAGAGACTGTCATACAGAATGAAGTAAGTCAGAAAGAGGAAAACAAATATTGTATATTAATGCATATATGTGGAACCTAAAAAGTGGTACAGATGAACTGGTTTGCAGGGAAGAAATAGAGACACAGGTAGAGAACAAACTTATGGACACCAAGTGTGGGAAGCCATGGGGTGGTAGAGGTGGGATGAGTTGGGAGATTGGGATTGGCCTGCATACATGCATATGCATAAAATACATAACTAATAATAACCTGCTGTATAAAAAAATAAAACTAAATTTCAAAATTTTAAAAAATACAATTTAAAAATAAAAGAGAAAAAAGTTCTTCCCTTCACACAGATGTATTTATAGGAATGTATTATTTCCATGCTTATATCTATAAATACATAAAAGAGGTATAAAATCTAACTTGAACCATAAACGAAAAAAACCTGAACCCACCAGTTATACAGAGGAAAGCCCTATCAGGGAACTTGCTCCAGCGGTAAACAATTCTGAAATTGGTCAGAGGTGGGGAATCATCTCCCATACAGCCAGCAACCCACCCCTCATGCAAGGAGCATCCTCATTGCAAAGCTGGGGGACCGTGCCGAGGCATCTCTGAATAAAGGTGAGCTGAGCCCCAGGCCAGCTGCAGCTGAACTGTTCCCACCCTTCCCAGGTAAAACACCTGAATATGTACAAGGGCATGAAATCCTAGAGGAAGGGCCGTGGAGCCACACCAGCGACAGCACACAGGCCAACTTGGTGCCTGCAGGCGAGGCAGGATGGTCCTGACCCCGGGCGCTCTTCTGGAAGCTTTCCATTTCCCTGCCTGAGATACCCCTCCTGTCCCGGACCCCACCCCTTTTTTTCCTTCCTTACCTCAGCCCGGAGAGAAATTCCAGTGGAACTTATGGGTGACACATCCTCTTCTTTACAGGTGGCAGCCTGGCAACTCCTGCACAAAGTCCAGCAGAGCCCCACACACACCGGGCCACGCACAAAGCCGTGGCCCCTCACACGCTTCCACCAGCAGAGCCCCGAGACTGCTGACGGGGCAGAGAATATGGAGTCAGGCACAGCTTCAGGGGCTATTGCTGCCTGGAGCGCTGTTTATATTGACCTCAACCAGGCAGACCTGGGGAGGGCCGGCCGGCACGGTAAGGCTGCCCAGGACAGCTAATCCACAACCCTCAGGGAATCACATTGTTGAAAATGGACCTCGCTAAAGCAGAATAGAAGCCAAGGAAAATAAGGACACAATGCCATTTGCAGCACCGTAGATGAGTCTAGAGGTAATCATGTGACATGTAGTAAGTCGGAAAGTGAAAGGCACATATCGTATCATATCACTTATAGGTGTTACCTAAAAATGGATACCAGGGCAGATATTTCCACGGAGAAGGGCAATCACATTTTCATTAAACAAACTTATGGTTCACCAACGGAAAGGTGTGAGGATTGGTTTCATTACGATATTGGGGTTAACAGACATACAAACACAGATGATATATATAATAACCAAAGAGCTACGGAATACAAAGAGAGGAGTACACAACATTCTGTCATTACGTACATGGGAAAAGCATCCCAGGAAGAACAGACATCTGTATATGTGTAAAAGAACCACATCTACCATACCTACAACAAGCCAAACATTGTAATCAAACTTGCTGTAATAAAAAATAAAAAATTAAATTAAAAACACGAACAAGAAGTAGGGAGACAAACTTGAGGGGCTTTTTCCTGTCACATTCGGTTCTAAATGCCAATCTAGAAGGCGACTTCCATTGAGGCTCTGTTGCCCAGGTAACCAGATATGAAAGAGAGAACTGCTGCCACCTTGTGGCTGTTTCACACAACAGCAGCTTTAATCCCAGCGCTAATGGTCAGTTGATATTCAAAATCATTGCAGGCCTGTAAATGACACCTGCCCTGAAAACATTTCCTGTGGTCACATATCGACCAAAAAATTTAAAGGACGTCCATATTACAAAACGACCGTTTCAAAAGGCATATTTTATGCACATTAATGTTCTGCTTCTTTTTCTTTCTTTCTTTTTTGGATAAAAACACGGGAATGGAAAAAGGCATCCCTCAGAAGGGGCGAAAATAGTTGCAAATGAATCAATGGACAAAGGTTTAATCTCCAATATATATAAACAGTTCATGCAGCTTATTAAAAAAACAAACAACCCAATACAAAAATGGGCAGAAGATCTAAAGCGACGTTTCTTCAAAGAAGACACAGAGATGGCCAAGACGCACATGAAAAGCTGCTCTAGAGCACTAATTATTAGAGAAATGCAAATCAAAACTACAATGAGGTATCACCTCACACCTGTTAGAATCGGCATCATCAGAAAATCTACAAACAACAAATTCTGGGGAGGGTGTGGAAAAAAGGAGCCCTCTTCCACTCTTGGTGGGAATGTAATTTGATACAGTCACTATGGAGAACAGTATGGAGTTTCCTTTAAAAAACTAGAAATAGAATTACCATCTGACCCAGCAATCCCACTGTTGGGCATATACCCAGAGACAACCATAAATCAAAAAGGCACATTCACCACAAGGTTCATTGCAGCACTATTTACAATAGCCAGGTAATGGAGGCAACCTACATGCCCACAGACAGATGAATGGATAAAGATGGGGTACATATATAAAATGGAATATTACTCGGCCATAAAAAGGAATGAAACTGGGTCCTTTGTAGAGACATCGATGGATCTAGAGACTGTCATAGAGAATGAAGTAAGTCAGAAAGAGGAAAACAAATATTGTATATTAATGCATATATGTGGAACCTAAAAAATGGTAGAGATGAACTGGTTTGCAGGGAAGAAATAGAGACACAGAGGTAGAGAACAAACGTATGGACACCAAGTGTGGGAAGCCATGGGGTGGTGGTGGTGGGATGAGTTGGGAGATTGAGATTGACCTGTATACATGTATATGCATAAAATACATAACTAATAATAACCCGCTGTATAAAAAAGTAAATAAAATTAAATTTCAAAATTATAAAATATAAAATTAAAAATAAAACAGAAAAAATTTCTTCCCTTCACACAGATGTATTTATAGGAATGAATTATTTCCATGCTTATATCTATAAATACATAAAAGAGGAATAAAATCTAACTTGAACCATAAACGAAAAAAAAACCTGAACCCACCAGTTATACAGAGGAAAATCCTATCAGGGCACTTGCTCCAGCGGTAAACAATTCTGAAATTGGTCAGAGGTGGGGAATCATCTCCCATACAGCCAGCAACCCACACCCCATGCAAGGAGCATCCTCATTGCAAAGCTGGGGGACCGTGCCGGGGCATCTCTGAATAAAGGTGAGCTGAGCCCCAGGCCAGCTGCTGCTGAACTGTTCCCACCCTTCCCAGGTCAAACACCTGAATATGTACAAAGGCTTGAAAGCCTAGAGGAAGGGCCGTGGAGCCACACCAGCGACAGCACGCAGGCCAACTTGGTGACTGCAGGCCAGCCAGGGTGATCCTGGCCCCGGGCGCTCTTCCGGAAGCTTTCCATTGTCCTGCCTGAGATACCCTATTTGTCCCGGCCCCCACTGCTTTTTTCCTTCCTCACCTCTGTCCGGAGAGAAATTCCAGCGGAAGGTATGGGTGACACATCCTCTTCTTTACAGGTGGCAGCCTGGCAACTCCTGCAGAAAGGCCAGCAGAACCCCACTCACACAAGGCCACCAACAAAGCTGTGGCCCCTCAACTCCTCCCACAAGCACAGCCCCGAGACTGCTGACGGGGCAGAGAATATGGAGTCAGGAACAGCTTCAGGGGCTATTGCTGCCTGGAGCGCTGTTTATATTGACCTCAACCAGGCAGACCTGGGCAGGGCCGGCCGGCAGGGTAAGGCTGCCCAGGTCAGCTAATCCACAACCCTCAGGGAATCACATTGTTGAAAATGGACCTCGCTAAGGCAGAATAGAAGCCAAGGAAAATAAGGACACAATGCCATTTGCAGCACCGTAGATGAGTCTAGAGCTAATCACGTGACTTGGAGTAAGTCAGAAAGTGAAAGACACATATCATTTCATATCACTTATAGGTGTTACCTAAAATAGAAACCAGGGCAGTCATTTCCACTGAGAAGTGCAATCATAGATTCATTAAACAAACTTATGGTTCACCAATGGAAAGGTGTGAGGATTGGTTTCATTACGATATCGGGGTTAACAGACATATACAAACAGAGGTGACATATATAATCACCAAAGACCTACGGAATACCAAGAGAAGACTACTCAACATTCTTTCATAACGTACATGGGAGAAGGATCCCAGGAAGTACAGACATCTGTATATGTGTAAAAGAACCACATCTTCCACACCTACAACAAGCCAAACATTGTAATCAAACTTGCTATAATAAAAAAAAATTAAATTAAAAATACGAACAAGAAGTAGGGAGTCAAACTTGAGGGGCTTCCTCCTGGCACATTCCATTCTAAATTCCAATGTAGAACATGACGTCCATTGAGGCTCTGTTGCCCTAGTAACCAGATGTGTTAAGGGAGAACTGCTGCCACCTAGTGGCCGTTTCACACAACAGCAGCTTTAATCCCAGTGCTAATGGTCAGTTGATATTCAAAATCATTGCAGGCCTGTAAATGACACCTGCCCTGAAAACAAATCCTGGGGCCACATATCGACCAAAAAATTTAAAGGACGTCCATATTTCAAAACGACCGTTTCAAAAGGCATATTTTATGCACATTAGTGTTCTGCTTCTTTTTCTTTCTTTCTTTTTTGGTTAAAAACACGGGAATGGAAAAAGGCATCCCTCAGAAGGGGCGAAAATAGTTGCAAACGAATCAATGGACAAAGGTTTAATCTCCAATATATATAAACAGCTCATGCAGCTTAATATTAAAAAAACAGGGGCTTCCCTGGTGGCGCAGTGGTTGAGAGTCCACCTGCCAGTGCAGCGGACATGGGTTCGTGCCCCGGTCCGGGAAGGACCCACATGCCGCAGGACAGCTGGGTCCATACCGCAAAAAAAAAAAAAAAAAAAAAAAAAACAACCCAATACAAACATGGGCAGAATATCTAAAGAGACGTTTCTTCAAAGAAGACACAGAGATGGCTAAGACGCACATGAAAAGCTGCTCAAGAGCACTAATTATTAGAGAAATGCAAATCAAAACTACAATGAGGTATCACCTCACACCTGTTAGAATCAGCATCATCAGAAAATCTACAGACAACAAATTCTGGGGAGGGTGTGGACAAAAGGAGCCCTCTTCCACTATTGTTGGGAATGTAAATTGATACAGTCACTATGGAGAACACTATGGAGTTTCCTTAAAAAACCTACAAATAGAAACCTTGACTTTGCCTCACCCTAACCATAGCCTGGAACGGAAACCTACCACCAACCGTGCACCTTATCTACGCGGTACACTAATCCTAATCCGTACGCTGGCACTAACCGGTGAGTCAACATGTACCCTGACACTAACACGTTTCCGTACCCTCAGCTGTGCCCCAAACCTTGCCGTTGCCTATCCTTAACCTTAGCCCGGAACAGAAACCTACCATCAGCCCTACACCTTACCCTAAACCGTACCCTAATCCTAATCCATACGTCAACACGTACCCTGACCCTAACACGTTTCCGTACCATCACCTCTGCCATAAACCTTGCCGTTCCCTTACCTTAACCCTAGCCCGGAACGGAAAACTACCACCAACCATACACCTTACCTTATGCCATACCCTAATCCTAATTCGTATGCTGACACTAACCTGTGCATCAACACGTACCCTGACCCTAACACGTTTCGTACCCTCACCTGTGCCCTAAACTTTGCCAGTCCCTAAACATAACCCTAGACTGGAACGGAAACCTACCACCAACCCTACACCTTACTCTATGCGGTACCCTAATCCTCATGCGTACGCTCACACTAACCCGTGAGTCAACACGTACCCTGAACCTAACACAATTCCGTACCATCACCTGTGCCCTATACCTTGCAATTCGCTATCCCTAACCCTACACCGGAATGTAAACCTACCGCCATCCGTACACCTTACTGTACGCCGTACCCTAATCCTAATGCGTACGATGACACTATTCCATGCATCAACATGCACCATGAACCTAACACGATTCTGTACCCTCACCTGTGCCCTAAGCCTTGCCGTTCACTAACCCTAACCCTAGCCCTGAACTGAAACCCACCACCAGCCCTACACCATACCCTATGCCTTACCCTACTCCTGGCCTGTATGCTGGCACTGACCCGTGCGTCAGCACGTAGCCTGCCTCACCCAAGTTTCCGTACCCTCACCTGTGCCCTTAGCCTTGCCGTTCCCTAACCCTAACCCTAGCCCAGAACGGAAACCCACCACCAGCCCTACACCTTACCCTACGCCGTACCCTACTCCTGGCCCATACGCTGGCACTGACCCATGCGTCAGCATGTAGCCTGACCCTCCCACGTTTCCGTACCCTCACCTGTGCCCTAAAACTTGACGTTCCCTAACCCTAATCAAACCCCGGAATGGACACCCACCACCAGTCTTACACCTTACCCTACGCCGTACCCTACTCCTGGTCCACACCCTGGCACTGACCCGTGCTTCAGCATGTAGCCTGACCCTCCCACGTTTCCGTACCCTCACCTGTGCCCTAAGCCTTGCCGTTCCCTAACCCTAACCCTACACTTTACCCTACGCCATACCCTATTCCTGGGCCGTACGCTGGCACTGACACTTGCGTCAGCACGTAGCCTGACCCTCCCACGTTTCTGTACCCTCACCTGTGCCCTAAGCCTTGCCATTCCCTAACCCTAACCCTAGCCGGAAACGGAAACCCACCACCAGCCCTACACCTTACCCTACGCCGTACCCTACTCCTGGGCCGTACACTGGAACTGACCCTTGTGTAAGCACGTAGCCTGCCACTCCCATGTTTCCATACCCTCACCTGTGCCCTAAGCCTTGCCGATCCCTAACCCTAACCCTACCCTGGAACAGAAACCCACCACCAGCCCTACACCATACCCTACGCCGTACCCTAATTCTGGCACGTACGCTGGCACTGACCCGTGTGTCAGCACGTAGCGTGCCTCTCCCTCGTTTCAGTACCCTTACCTGTGCCCTAAGCCTTGCCGTTCCCTAACCCTAACCCGGAACAGAAACCCACCAACAGCCCTACACCTTACCCTACTCCGTACCCTAATCCTGGCCCGTACACTGGCACTGAAACGTGCGTCAGCACATAGCCTGACCCTCCCACGTTTCTGTACCCTCAGCTGTGCCCTAAGCCTTGCCGTTCCCTAACCCTAACCCTAGCGCGGAATGGAAACCCACAACTAGCCCTACACCATACTTTACTCCAGACCCGTACGCTGGCACTGACACGTTTGTCAGCATGTAGCCTGCCTCTCCCACGTGTCCCTATGCTCACCTGTTCCCTAAACCTTGCCGTTCCCTAACCCTAACCCTAGCCCGGAACGGAAACCCACCACCAGCCCTACACGTTACCCTATGATGTACCCTACTCCTGGCCCTTACGCTGGCACTGACACGTGCGTCAGCACACAGCCTGACCATCCCACGATCCTCCCAATACGGAAATGGGCAGAAGATCTCAAGAGACGTTTCTTCAAAGAAGACACAGAGATGGCCAAGGTGCACATGAGAAGCTGCTCAAGAGCACTAATTATTAGAGAAATGCAAATCAAAACTACAATGAGGTATCACCTCACACCTGTTAGAATCGGCATCATCAGAAAATCTACAAACAACAAATTCTGGGGAGGGTGTGGACAAAAGGAGCCCTCTTCCACTATTGGTGGGAATGTAAATTGATAGAGTCACTATGGAGAACACTATGGAGTTTCCTTAAAAAATCTAGAAATAGAATTACCATCTGATCCAGCAATTCCACTTCTGGGCATATACCCAAAGAAAACCATAAATCAAAAAGGCACATTCACCACAGTGTTCATTGCAGCACTATTTACAATAGCCAGGTAATGGAAGCAAACTAAATGCCCAAAGACAGATGAATGGATAAAGATGGGGTACATATATAAAATGGAATATTACTCGGCCATAAAAAGGAATGAATCTGGGTCATTTGTAGAGACATCGATGGATCTAGAGACAGTCATACAGAATGAAGTAAGTCAGAAAGGGGAAAACAAATATTGTATATTAATGCATATATGTGGAACCTAAAAAATGGTACAGATGAACTGGTTTGCAGGGAAGAAATAGAGACACAGAGGTAGAGAACAAACGTATGGACACCAAGTGTGGGAAGCCATGGGGTGGTGGTGGTGGGACGAGTTGGGAGATTGAGATTGACCTATATACATGTATATGCATAAAATACATAACTAATAATAACCCGCTGTATAAAAAAGTAAATAAAATTAAATTTCAAAATGTTAAAATATAAAATTTAAAAATAAAACAGAAAAAAGCTCTTCCCTTCACACAGATGTATTTATAGGAATAAATTATTTCCATGCTCATATCTATAAATACATAAAAGAGGAATAAAAGCTAACTTGAACCATAAACGAAGAAAAACCTGAACCGACCAGTTATACAGAGAAAAACACTATCAGGGCACTTGCTCCAACGGTAAACAATATTGAAATTGTTCAGAGGTGGGGAATCATCTCCCGTACAGCCAGCAACCCACACCCCACACAAGGAGCTTCCTCATTGCAAAGCGGGGGGACCGAGCCGAGGCATCTCTGAACAAAGGTGAGCTGAGCCCCAGGCCAGCTGCTGCTGAACTGTTCCCACCCTTCCCAGGTAAAACACCTGAATATGTACAAGGGCTTGAAAGACTAGAGGAAGGGCCGTGGAGCCACAACAGCGAGAGAACGCAGGCCAACTTGGTGCCTCCAGGCCAGCCAGGGTGGTCCTGGCCCAGGGCACTCTTCCGGAAGCTTTCCATTGTCCTGCCAGAGATACCCCACCTGTCCCGGCCCCCACTGATTTTTTCCTTCCTCACCTCTGTCCGGAGAGAAATTCCAGCGGGAGGTATGGGTGACACATCCTCTTCTTTACAGGTGGCAGCTTGGCAACTCCTGCAGAAAGGCCAGCAGAACTCCACTCACACCGGGCCACCAACAAAGCTGTGGCCCCTCACTCCCTCCCACCAGCACAGCCCCGAGACTGCTCACGGGGCAAAGAATATGGAGGCAGGCACAGCTTCAGGGGCTATTGCTGCCTGGAGCGCTGTTTATATTGACCTCTACCAGGCACACCTGGGGAGGGCCGGCCGGCAGGATAAGGCTGCCCACGTCAGCTAATCCACAACCCTCAGGGAATCACAGTGTTGAAAATGGACCTCGCTAAAGCAGAATAGAAGCCAAGGAAAAAAAGGACACCATGCCATTTGCAGCACCGTAGATGAGCCTAGAGGTTATCACATGACTTGTAGTAAGTCAGAAAGTGAAAGACACATATCGTATCATATCACTTATAGGTGTTACCTAAAAATGGATACCAGGGCAGATATTTCCACGGAGAAGGGCAATCACAGATTCATTAAACAAACTTATGGTTCACCAATGGAAAGGTGTGAGGATGGGTTTCATTACGATATTGGGGTTAACAGACATATACAAACACAGGTGACATATATAATCACCTAAGACCTACGGAATACAAAGAGAGGACTACTCAACATTCTGTCTTAACGTACATGGGCAAAGGATCCCAGGAAGAACAGACATCTGTATATGTGTAAAAGAACCACATCTTCCACACCTACAACAAGCCAAGCATTGTAATCAAACTTGCTGTAATAAAAAATAAAAAATTAAATTAAAAACACGAACAAGAAGTAGTGAGACAAACTTGAGGGGCTTTCTCCTGGCACATTCCATTCTAAATTCCAATCTAGAACAAGACTTCCATTGAGGCTCTGTTGCACTAATAACCTGATTTGAAAGAGAGAACTGCTGCCACCTTGTGGCCGTTTCACACAACAGCAGCTTTAATCCCAGCGCTAAAGGTCAGTTGATATTCAAAATCATTGCAGGCCTGTAAATGACACCTGCCCTGAAAACAAATCCTGGGGTCACATATCGACCAAAAAATTCAAAGGACGTCCATATTTCAAAACGACCGTTTCAAAAGCCATATTTTACGCACATTAGTGTTCTGCTTCTTTGTCTTTCTTTCTTTTTTGGTTAAAAACACGGGAATGGAAAAAGGCATCCCTCAGAAGGGGCGAAAATAGTTGCAAACGAATCAATGGACAAAGGTTTAATCTCCAATATATATAAACAGCTCATGCAGCTTAATATTAAAAAAACAAACAACCCAATACAAACATGGGCAGAATATCTAAAGAGACGTTTCTTCAAAGAAGACACAGAGATGGCTAAGACGCACATGAAAAGCTGCTCAAGAGCACTAATTATTAGAGAAATGCAAATCAAAACTACAATGAGGTATCACCTCACACCTGTTAGAATCAGCATCATCAGAAAATCTACAGACAACAAATTCTGGGGAGGGTGTGGACAAAAGGAGCCCTCTTCCACTATTGTTGGGAATGTAAATTGATACAGTCACTATGGAGAACAGTATGGAGTTTCCTTAAAAAACCTACAAATAGAAACCTTGACTTTCCCTAACCCTAACCATAGCCTGGAACGGAAACCTACCACCAACCGTGCACCTTATCTACGCGGTACACTAATCCTAATCCGTACGCTGGCACTAACCGGTGAGTCAACATGTACCCTGACACTAACACGTTTCCGTACCCTCAGCTGTGCCCCAAACCTTGCCGTTGCCTATCCTTAACCTTAGCCCGGAACAGAAACCTACCATCAGCCCTACACCTTACCCTAAGCCGTACCCTAATCCTAATCCATACGTCAACACGTACCCTGACCCTAACACGTTTCCGTACCCTCACCTCTGCCATAAACCTTGCCGTTCCCTTACCTTAACCCTAGCCCGGAACGGAAAACTACCACCAACCCTACACCTTACCTTACGCCATACCCTAATCCTAATTCGTATGCTGACACTAACCTGTGCATCAACACGTACCCTGACCCTAACACGTTTCGTACCCTCACCTGTGCCCTAAACTTTGCCAGTCCCTAAACATAACCCTAGACTGGAACGGAAACCTACCACCAACCCTACACCTTACTCTATGCGGTACCCTAATCCTCATGCGTACGCTCACACTAACCCGTGAGTCAACACGTACCCTGAACCTAACACAATTCCGTACCATCACCTGTGCCCTATACCTTGCAATTCGCTATCCCTAACCCTACACCGGAATGTAAACCTACCGCCATCCGTACACCTTACTCTACGCCGTACCCTAATCCTAATGCGTACGATGACACTATTCCATGCATCAACATGCACCATGAACCTAACACGTTTCTGTACCCTCACCTGTGCCCTAAGCCTTGCCGTTCACTAACCCTAACCCTAGCCCTGAACTGAAACCCACCACCAGCCCTACACCATACCCTATGCCTTACCCTACTCCTGGCCTGTATGCTGGCACTGACCCGTGCGTCAGCACGTAGCCTGCCTCACCCAAGTTTCCGTACCCTCACCTGTGCCCTTAGCCTTGCCGTTCCCTAACCCTAACCCTAGCCCAGAACGGAAACCCACCACCAGCCCTACACCTTACCCTACGCCGTACCCTACTCCTGGCCCATACGCTGGCACTGACCCATGCGTCAGCAGGTAGCCTGACCCTCCCACGTTTCCGTACCCTCACCTGTGCCCTAAAACTTGACGTTCCCTAACCCTAATCAAACCCCGGAATGGACACCCACCACCAGTCTTACACCTTACCCTACGCCGTACCCTACTCCTGGTCCACACCCTGGCACTGACCCGTGCTTCAGCATGTAGCCTGACCCTCCCACGTTTCCGTACCCTCACCTGTGCCCTAAGCCTTGCCGTTCCCTAACCCTAACCCTACACTTTACCCTACGCCATACCCTATTCCTGGGCCGTACGCTGGCACTGACACTTGCGTCAGCACGTAGCCTGACCCTCCCACGTTTCTGTACCCTCACCTGTGCCCTAAGCCTTGCCATTCCCTAACCCTAACCCTAGCCGGAAACGGAAACCCACCACCAGCCCTACACCTTACCCTACGCCGTACCCTACTCCTGGGCCGTACACTGGAACTGACCCTTGTGTAAGCACGTAGCCTGCCACTCCCATGTTTCCATACCCTCACCTGTGCCCTAAGCCTTGCCGATCCCTAACCCTAACCCTACCCTGGAACAGAAACCCACCACCAGCCCTACACCTTACCCTACGCCGTACCCTAATTCTGGCGCGTACGCTGGCACTGACCCGTGTGTCAGCACGTAGCGTGCCTCTCCCTCGTTTCAGTACCCTTACCTGTGCCCTAAGCCTTGCCGTTCCCTAACCCTAACCCGGAACAGAAACCCACCAACAGCCCTACACCTTACCCTACTCCGTACCCTAATCCTGGCCCGTACACTGGCACTGAAACGTGCGTCAGCACATAGCCTGACCCTCCCACGTTTCTGTACCCTCAGCTGTGCCCTAAGCCTTGCCGTTCCCTAACCCTAACCCTAGCGCGGAATGGAAACCCACAACTAGCCCTACACCATACTTTACTCCAGACCCGTACGCTGGCACTGACACGTTTGTCAGCACGTAGCCTGCCTCTCCCACGTGTCCCTATGCTCACCTGTTCCCTAAACCTTGCCGTTCCCTAACCCTAACCCTAGCCCGGAACGGAAACCCACCACCAGCCCTACACGTTACCCTATGATGTACCCTACTCCTGGCCCTTACGCTGGCACTGACACGTGCGTCAGCACACAGCCTGACCATCCCACGATCCTCCCAATACGGAAATGGGCAGAAGATCTCAAGAGACGTTTCTTCAAAGAAGACACAGAGATGGCCAAGGCGCACATGAGAAGCTGCTCAAGAGCACTAATTATTAGAGAAATGCAAATCAAAACTACAATGAGGTATCACCTCACACCTGTTAGAATCGGCATCATCAGAAAATCTACAAACAACAAATTCTGGGGAGGGTGTGGACAAAAGGAGCCCTCTTCCACTATTGGTGGGAATGTAAATTGATAGAGTCACTATGGAGAACACTATGGAGTTTCCTTAAAAAATCTAGAAATAGAATTACCATCTGATCCAGCAATTCCACTTCTGGGCATATACCCAAAGAAAACCATAAATCAAAAAGGCACATTCACCACAATGTTCATTGCAGCACTATTTACAATAGCCAGGTAATGGAAGCAAACTAAATGCCCAAAGACAGATGAATGGATAAAGATGGGGTACATATATAAAATGGAATATTACTCGGCCATAAAAAGGAATGAATCTGGGTCATTTGTAGAGACATCGATGGATCTAGAGACAGTCATACAGAATGAAGTAAGTCAGAAAGGGGAAAACAAATATTGTATATTAATGCATATATGTGGAACCTAAAAAATGGTACAGATGAACTGGTTTGCAGGGAAGAAATAGACACACACAGGTAGAGAACAAACGTATGGACACCAAGTGTGGGAAGCCATGGGGTGGTGGTGGTGGGACGAGTTGGGAGATTGAGATTGACCTGTATACATGTATATGCATAAAATACATAACTAATAATAACCCGCTGTATAAAAAAGTAAATAAAATTAAATTTCAAAATGTTAAAATATAAAATTTAAAAATAAAACAGAAAAAAGCTCTTCCCTTCACACAGATGTATTTATAGGAATAAATTATTTCCATGCTTATATCTATAAATACATAAAAGAGGAATAAAAGCTAACTTGAACCATAAACGAAGAAAAACCTGAACCGACCAGTTATACAGAGAAAAACACTATCAGGGCACTTGCTCCAACGGTAAACAATATTGAAATTGTTCAGAGGTGGGGAATCATCTCCCGTACAGCCAGCAACCCACACCCCACACAAGGAGCTTCCTCATTGCAAAGCGGGGGGACCGAGCCGAGGCATCTCTGAACAAAGGTGAGCTGAGCCCCAGGCCAGCTGTTGCTGAACTGTTCCCACCCTTCCCAGGTAAAACACCTGAATATGTACAAGGGCTTGAAAGACTAGAGGAAGGGCCGTGGAGCCACAACAGCGAGAGAACGCAGGCCAACTTGGTGCCTCCAGGCCAGCCAGGGTGGTCCTGGCCCAGGGCACTCTTCCGGAAGCTTTCCATTGTCCTGCCAGAGATACCCCACCTGTCCCGGCCCCCACTGATTTTTTCCTTCCTCACCTCTGTCCGGAGAGAAATTCCAGCGGGAGGTATGGGTGACACATCCTCTTCTTTACAGGTGGCAGCTTGGCAACTCCTGCAGAAAGGCCAGCAGAACTCCACTCACACCGGGCCACCAACAAAGCTGTGGCCCCTCACTCCCTCCCACCAGCACAGCCCCGAGACTGCTCACGGGGCAAAGAATATGGAGGCAGGCACAGCTTCAGGGGCTATTGCTGCCTGGAGCGCTGTTTATATTGACCTCAACCAGGCACACCTGGGGAGGGCCGGCCGGCAGGATAAGGCTGCCCACGTCAGCTAATCCACAACCCTCAGGGAATCACAGTGTTGAAAATGGACCTCGCTAAAGCAGAATAGAAGCCAAGGAAAAAAAGGACACAATGCCATTTGCAGCACCGTAGATGAGCCTAGAGGTTATCACATGACTTGTAGTAAGTCAGAAAGTGAAAGACACATATCGTATCATATCACTTATAGGTGTTACCTAAAAATGGATACCAGGGCAGATATTTCCACGGAGAAGGGCAATCACAGATTCATTAAACAAACTTATGGTTCACCAATGGAAAGGTGTGAGGATGGGTTTCATTACGATATTGGGGTTAACAGACATATACAAACACAGGTGACATATATAATCACCTAAGACCTACGGAATACAAAGAGAGGACTACTCAACATTCTGTCTTAACGTACATGGGCAAAGGATCCCAGGAAGAACAGACATCTGTATATGTGTAAAAGAACCACATCTTCCACACCTACAACAAGCCAAGCATTGTAATCAAACTTGCTGTAATAAAAAATAAAAAATTAAATTAAAAACACGAACAAGAAGTAGTGAGACAAACTTGAGGGGCTTTCTCCTGGCACATTCCATTCTAAATTCCAATCTAGAACAAGACTTCCATTGAGGCTCTGTTGCACTAATAACCTGATTTGAAAGAGAGAACTGCTGCCACCTTGTGGCCGTTTCACACAACAGCAGCTTTAATCCCAGCGCTAAAGGTCAGTTGATATTCAAAATCATTGCAGGCCTGTAAATGACACCTGCCCTGAAAACAAATCCTGGGGTCACATATCGACCAAAAAATTCAAAGGACGTCCATATTTCAAAACGACCGTTTCAAAAGCCATATTTTACGCACATTAGTGTTCTGCTTCTTTGTCTTTCTTTCTTTTTTGGTTAAAAACACGGGAATGGAAAAAGGCATCCCTCAGAAGGGGCGAAAATAGTTGCAAACGAATCAATGGACAAAGGTTTAATCTCCAATATATATAAACAGCTCATGCAGCTTAATATTAAAAAAACAAACAACCCAATACAAACATGGGCAGAATATCTAAAGAGACGTTTCTTCAAAGAAGACACAGAGATGGCTAAGACGCACATGAAAAGCTGCTCAAGAGCACTAATTATTAGAGAAATGCAAATCAAAACTACAATGAGGTATCACCTCACACCTGATAGAATCAGCATCATCAGAAAATCTACAGACAACAAATTCTGGGGAGGGTGTGGACAAAAGGAGCCCTCTTCCACTATTGTTGGGAATGTAAATTGATACAGTCACTATGGAGAACAGTATGGAGTTTCCTTAAAAAACCTACAAATAGAAACCTTGACTTTCCCTAACCCTAACCATAGCCTGGAACGGAAACCTACCACCAACCGTGCACCTTATCTACGCGGTACACTAATCCTAATCCGTACGCTGGCACTAACCGGTGAGTCAACATGTACCCTGACACTAACACGTTTCCGTACCCTCAGCTGTGCCCCAAACCTTGCCGTTGCCTATCCTTAACCTTAGCCCGGAACAGAAACCTACCATCAGCCCTACACCTTACCCTAAGCCGTACCCTAATCCTAATCCATACGTCAACACGTACCCTGACCCTAACACGTTTCCGTACCCTCACCTCTGCCATAAACCTTGCCGTTCCCTTACCTTAACCCTAGCCCGGAACGGAAAACTACCACCAACCCTACACCTTACCTTACGCCCTACCCTAATCCTAATTCGTATGCTGACACTAACCTGTGCATCAACACGTACCCTGACCCTAACACGTTTCGTACCCTCACCTGTGCCCTAAACTTTGCCAGTCCCTAAACATAACCCTAGACTGGAACGGAAACCTACCACCAACCCTACACCTTACTCTATGCGGTACCCTAATCCTCATGCGTACGCTCACACTAACCCGTGAGTCAACACGTACCCTGAACCTAACACAATTCCGTACCATCACCTGTGCCCTATACCTTGCAATTCGCTATCCCTAACCCTACACCGGAATGTAAACCTACCGCCATCCGTACACCTTACTCTACGCCGTACCCTAATCCTAATGCGTACGATGACACTATTCCATGCATCAACATGCACCATGAACCTAACACGTTTCTGTACCCTCACCTGTGCCCTAAGCCTTGCCGTTCACTAACCCTAACCCTAGCCCTGAACTGAAACCCACCACCAGCCCTACACCATACCCTATGCCGTACCCTACTCCTGGCCTGTATGCTGGCACTGACCCGTGCGTCAGCACGTAGCCTGCCTCACCCAAGTTTCCGTACCCTCACCTGTGCCCTTAGCCTTGCCGTTCCCTAACCCTAACCCTAGCCCAGAACGGAAACCCACCACCAGCCCTACACCTTACCCTACGCCGTACCCTACTCCTGGCCCATACGCTGGCACTGACCCATGCGTCAGCAGGTAGCCTGACCCTCCCACGTTTCCGTACCCTCACCTGTGCCCTAAAACTTGACGTTCCCTAACCCTAATCAAACCCCGGAATGGACACCCACCACCAGTCTTACACCTTACCCTACGCCGTACCCTACTCCTGGTCCACACCCTGGCACTGACCCGTGCTTCAGCATGTAGCCTGACCCTCCCACGTTTCCGTACCCTCACCTGTGCCCTAAGCCTTGCCGTTCCCTAACCCTAACCCTACACTTTACCCTACGCCATACCCTATTCCTGGGCCGTACGCTGGCACTGACACTTGCGTCAGCACGTAGCCTGACCCTCCCACGTTTCTGTACCCTCACCTGTGCCCTAAGCCTTGCCATTCCCTAACCCTAACCCTAGCCGGAAACGGAAACCCACCACCAGCCCTACACCTTACCCTACGCCGTACCCTACTCCTGGGCCGTACACTGGAACTGACCCTTGTGTAAGCACGTAGCCTGCCACTCCCATGTTTCCATACCCTCACCTGTGCCCTAAGCCTTGCCGATCCCTAACCCTAACCCTACCCTGGAACAGAAACCCACCACCAGCCCTACACCTTACCCTACGCCGTACCCTAATTCTGGCGCGTACGCTGGCACTGACCCGTGTGTCAGCACGTAGCGTGCCTCTCCCTCGTTTCAGTACCCTTACCTGTGCCCTAAGCCTTGCCGTTCCCTAACCCTAACCCGGAACAGAAACCCACCAACAGCCCTACACCTTACCCTACTCCGTACCCTAATCCTGGCCCGTACACTGGCACTGAAACGTGCGTCAGCACATAGCCTGACCCTCCCACGTTTCTGTACCCTCAGCTGTGCCCTAAGCCTTGCCGTTCCCTAACCCTAACCCTAGCGTGGAATGGAAACCCACAACTAGCCCTACACCATACTTTACTCCAGACCCGTACGCTGGCACTGACACGTTTGTCAGCACGTAGCCTGCCTCTCCCACGTGTCCCTATGCTCACCTGTTCCCTAAACCTTGCCGTTCCCTAACCCTAACCCTAGCCCGGAACGGAAACCCACCACCAGCCCTACACGTTACCCTATGATGTACCCTACTCCTGGCCCTTACGCTGGCACTGACACGTGCGTCAGCACACAGCCTGACCATCCCACGATCCTCCCAATACGGAAATGGGCAGAAGATCTCAAGAGACGTTTCTTCAAAGAAGACACAGAGATGGCCAAGGCGCACATGAGAAGCTGCTCAAGAGCACTAATTATTAGAGAAATGCAAATCAAAACTACAATGAGGTATCACCTCACACCTGTTAGAATCGGCATCATCAGAAAATCTACAAACAACAAATTCTGGGGAGGGTGTGGACAAAGGGAGCCCTCTTCCACTATTGGTGGGAATGTAAATTGATAGAGTCACTATGGAGAACACTATGGAGTTTCCTTAAAAAATCTAGAAATAGAATTACCATCTGATCCAGCAATTCCACTTCTGGGCATATACCCAAAGAAAACCATAAATCAAAAAGGCACATTCACCACAGTGTTCATTGCAGCACTATTTACAATAGCCAGGTAATGGAAGCAAACTAAATGCCCAAAGACAGATGAATGGATAAAGATGGGGTACATATATAAAATGGAATATTACTCGGCCATAAAAAGGAATGAATCTGGGTCATTTGTAGAGACATCGATGGATCTAGAGACAGTCATACAGAATGAAGTAAGTCAGAAAGGGGAAAACAAATATTGTATATTAATGCATATATGTGGAACCTAAAAAATGGTACAGATGAACTGGTTTGCAGGGAAGAAATAGAGACACAGAGGTAGAGAACAAACGTATGGACACCAAGTGTGGGAAGCCATGGGGTGGTGGTGGTGGGACGAGTTGGGAGATTGAGATTGACCTGTATACATGTATATGCATAAAATACATAACTAATAATAACCCGCTGTATAAAAAAGTAAATAAAATTAAATTTCAAAATGTTAAAATATAAAATTTAAAAATAAAACAGAAAAAAGCTCTTCCCTTCACACAGATGTATTTATAGGAATAAATTATTTCCATGCTCATATCTATAAATACATAAAAGAGGAATAAAAGCTAACTTGAACCATAAACGAAGAAAAACCTGAACCGACCAGTTATACAGAGAAAAACACTATCAGGGCACTTGCTCCAACGGTAAACAATATTGAAATTGTTCAGAGGTGGGGAATCATCTCCCGTACAGCCAGCAACCCACACCCCACACAAGGAGCTTCCTCATTGCAAAGCGGGGGGACCGAGCCGAGGCATCTCTGAACAAAGGTGAGCTGAGCCCCAGGCCAGCTGCTGCTGAACTGTTCCCACCCTTCCCAGGTAAAACACCTGAATATGTACAAGGGCTTGAAAGACTAGAGGAAGGGCCGTGGAGCCACAACAGCGAGAGAACGCAGGCCAACTTGGTGCCTCCAGGCCAGGCAGGGTGGTCCTGGCCCAGGGCACTCTTCCGGAAGCTTTCCATTGTCCTGCCAGAGATACCCCACCTGTCCCGGCCCCCACTGATTTTTTCCTTCCTCACCTCTGTCCGGAGAGAAATTCCAGCGGGAGGTATGGGTGACACATCCTCTTCTTTACAGGTGGCAGCTTGGCAACTCCTGCAGAAAGGCCAGCAGAACTCCACTCACACCGGGCCACCAACAAAGCTGTGGCCCCTCACTCCCTCCCACCAGCACAGCCCCGAGACTGCTCACGGGGCAAAGAATATGGAGGCAGGCACAGCTTCAGGGGCTATTGCTGCCTGGAGCGCTGTTTATATTGACCTCTACCAGGCACACCTGGGGAGGGCCGGCCGGCAGGATAAGGCTGCCCACGTCAGCTAATCCACAACCCTCAGGGAATCACAGTGTTGAAAATGGACCTCGCTAAAGCAGAATAGAAGCCAAGGAAAAAAAGGACACCATGCCATTTGCAGCACCGTAGATGAGCCTAGAGGTTATCACATGACTTGTAGTAAGTCAGAAAGTGAAAGACACATATCGTATCATATCACTTATAGGTGTTACCTAAAAATGGATACCAGGGCAGATATTTCCACGGAGAAGGGCAATCACAGATTCATTAAACAAACTTATGGTTCACCAATGGAAAGGTGTGAGGATGGGTTTCATTACGATATTGGGGTTAACAGACATATACAAACACAGGTGACATATATAATCACCTAAGACCTACGGAATACAAAGAGAGGACTACTCAACATTCTGTCTTAACGTACATGGGCAAAGGATCCCAGGAAGAACAGACATCTGTATATGTGTAAAAGAACCACATCTTCCACACCTACAACAAGCCAAGCATTGTAATCAAACTTGCTGTAATAAAAAATAAAAAATTAAATTAAAAACACGAACAAGAAGTAGTGAGACAAACTTGAGGGGCTTTCTCCTGGCACATTCCATTCTAAATTCCAATCTAGAACAAGACTTCCATTGAGGCTCTGTTGCACTAATAACCTGATTTGAAAGAGAGAACTGCTGCCACCTTGTGGCCGTTTCACACAACAGCAGCTTTAATCCCAGCGCTAAAGGTCAGTTGATATTCAAAATCATTGCAGGCCTGTAAATGACACCTGCCCTGAAAACAAATCCTGGGGTCACATATCGACCAAAAAATTCAAAGGACGTCCATATTTCAAAACGACCGTTTCAAAAGCCATATTTTACGCACATTAGTGTTCTGCTTCTTTGTCTTTCTTTCTTTTTTGGTTAAAAACACGGGAATGGAAAAAGGCATCCCTCAGAAGGGGCGAAAATAGTTGCAAACGAATCAATGGACAAAGGTTTAATCTCCAATATATATAAACAGCTCATGCAGCTTAATATTAAAAAAACAAACAACCCAATACAAACATGGGCAGAATATCTAAAGAGACGTTTCTTCAAAGAAGACACAGAGATGGCTAAGACGCACATGAAAAGCTGCTCAAGAGCACTAATTATTAGAGAAATGCAAATCAAAACTACAATGAGGTATCACCTCACACCTGTTAGAATCAGCATCATCAGAAAATCTACAGACAACAAATTCTGGGGAGGGTGTGGACAAAAGGAGCCCTCTTCCACTATTGTTGGGAATGTAAATTGATACAGTCACTATGGAGAACAGTATGGAGTTTCCTTAAAAAAACTACAAATAGAAACCTTGACTTTCCCTAACCCTAACCATAGCCTGGAACGGAAACCTACCACCAACCGTGCACCTTATCTACGCGGTACACTAATCCTAATCCGTACGCTGGCACTAACCGGTGAGTCAACATGTACCCTGACACTAACACGTTTCCGTACCCTCAGCTGTGCCCCAAACCTTGCCGTTGCCTATCCTTAACCTTAGCCCGGAACAGAAACCTACCATCAGCCCTACACCTTACCCTAAGCCGTACCCTAATCCTAATCCATACGTCAACACGTACCCTGACCCTAACACGTTTCCGTACCCTCACCTCTGCCATAAACCTTGCCGTTCCCTTACCTTAACCCTAGCCCGGAACGGAAAACTACCACCAACCCTACACCTTACCTTACGCCATACCCTAATCCTAATTCGTATGCTGACACTAACCTGTGCATCAACACGTACCCTGACCCTAACACGTTTCGTACCCTCACCTGTGCCCTAAACTTTGCCAGTCCCTAAACATAACCCTAGACTGGAACGGAAACCTACCACCAACCCTACACCTTACTCTATGCGGTACCCTAATCCTCATGCGTACGCTCACACTAACCCGTGAGTCAACACGTACCCTGAACCTAACACAATTCCGTACCATCACCTGTGCCCTATACCTTGCAATTCGCTATCCCTAACCCTACACCGGAATGTAAACCTACCGCCATCCGTACACCTTACTCTACGCCGTACCCTAATCCTAATGCGTACGATGACACTATTCCATGCATCAACATGCACCATGAACCTAACACGTTTCTGTACCCTCACCTGTGCCCTAAGCCTTGCCGTTCACTAACCCTAACCCTAGCCCTGAACTGAAACCCACCACCAGCCCTACACCATACCCTATGCCTTACCCTACTCCTGGCCTGTATGCTGGCACTGACCCGTGCGTCAGCACGTAGCCTGCCTCACCCAAGTTTCCGTACCCTCACCTGTGCCCTTAGCCTTGCCGTTCCCTAACCCTAACCCTAGCCCAGAACGGAAACCCACCACCAGCCCTACACCTTACCCTACGCCGTACCCTACTCCTGGCCCATACGCTGGCACTGACCCATGCGTCAGCAGGTAGCCTGACCCTCCCACGTTTCCGTACCCTCACCTGTGCCCTAAAACTTGACGTTCCCTAACCCTAATCAAACCCCGGAATGGACACCCACCACCAGTCTTACACCTTACCCTACGCCGTACCCTACTCCTGGTCCACACCCTGGCACTGACCCGTGCTTCAGCATGTAGCCTGACCCTCCCACGTTTCCGTACCCTCACCTGTGCCCTAAGCCTTGCCGTTCCCTAACCCTAACCCTACACTTTACCCTACGCCATACCCTATTCCTGGGCCGTACGCTGGCACTGACACTTGCGTCAGCACGTAGCCTGACCCTCCCACGTTTCTGTACCCTCACCTGTGCCCTAAGCCTTGCCATTCCCTAACCCTAACCCTAGCCGGAAACGGAAACCCACCACCAGCCCTACACCTTACCCTACGCCGTACCCTACTCCTGGGCCGTACACTGGAACTGACCCTTGTGTAAGCACGTAGCCTGCCACTCCCATGTTTCCATACCCTCACCTGTGCCCTAAGCCTTGCCGATCCCTAACCCTAACCCTACCCTGGAACAGAAACCCACCACCAGCCCTACACCTTACCCTACGCCGTACCCTAATTCTGGCGCGTACGCTGGCACTGACCCGTGTGTCAGCACGTAGCGTGCCTCTCCCTCGTTTCAGTACCCTTACCTGTGCCCTAAGCCTTGCCGTTCCCTAACCCTAACCCGGAACAGAAACCCACCAACAGCCCTACACCTTACCCTACTCCGTACCCTAATCCTGGCCCGTACACTGGCACTGAAACGTGCGTCAGCACATAGCCTGACCCTCCCACGTTTCTGTACCCTCAGCTGTGCCCTAAGCCTTGCCGTTCCCTAACCCTAACCCTAGCGCGGAATGGAAACCCACAACTAGCCCTACACCATACTTTACTCCAGACCCGTACGCTGGCACTGACACGTTTGTCAGCACGTAGCCTGCCTCTCCCACGTGTCCCTATGCTCACCTGTTCCCTAAACCTTGCCGTTCCCTAACCCTAACCCTAGCCCGGAACGGAAACCCACCACCAGCCCTACACGTTACCCTATGATGTACCCTACTCCTGGCCCTTACGCTGGCACTGACACGTGCGTCAGCACACAGCCTGACCATCCCACGATCCTCCCAATACGGAAATGGGCAGAAGATCTCAAGAGACGTTTCTTCAAAGAAGACACAGAGATGGCCAAGGCGCACATGAGAAGCTGCTCAAGAGCACTAATTATTAGAGAAATGCAAATCAAAACTACAATGAGGTATCACCTCACACCTGTTAGAATCGGCATCATCAGAAAATCTACAAACAACAAATTCTGGGGAGGGTGTGGACAAAAGGAGCCCTCTTCCACTATTGGTGGGAATGTAAATTGATAGAGTCACTATGGAGAACACTATGGAGTTTCCTTAAAAAATCTAGAAATAGAATTACCATCTGATCCAGCAATTCCACTTCTGGGCATATACCCAAAGAAAACCATAAATCAAAAAGGCACATTCACCACAGTGTTCATTGCAGCACTATTTACAATAGCCAGGTAATGGAAGCAAACTAAATGCCCAAAGACAGATGAATGGATAAAGATGGGGTACATATATAAAATGGAATATTACTCGGCCATAAAAAGGAATGAATCTGGGTCATTTGTAGAGACATCGATGGATCTAGAGACAGTCATACAGAATGAAGTAAGTCAGAAAGGGGAAAACAAATATTGTATATTAATGCATATATGTGGAACCTAAAAAATGGTACAGATGAACTGGTTTGCAGGGAAGAAATAGAGACACAGAGGTAGAGAACAAACGTATGGACACCAAGTGTGGGAAGCCATGGGGTGGTGGTGGTGGGACGAGTTGGGAGATTGAGATTGACCTGTATACATGTATATGCATAAAATACATAACTAATAATAACCCGCTGTATAAAAAAGTAAATAAAATTAAATTTCAAAATGTTAAAATATAAAATTTAAAAATAAAACAGAAAAAAGCTCTTCCCTTCACACAGATGTATTTATAGGAATAAATTATTTCCATGCTCATATCTATAAATACATAAAAGAGGAATAAAAGCTAACTTGAACCATAAACGAAGAAAAACCTGAACCGACCAGTTATACAGAGAAAAACACTATCAGGGCACTTGCTCCAACGGTAAACAATATTGAAATTGTTCAGAGGTGGGGAATCATCTCCCGTACAGCCAGCAACCCACACCCCACACAAGGAGCTTCCTCATTGCAAAGCGGGGGGACCGAGCCGAGGCATCTCTGAACAAAGGTGAGCTGAGCCCCAGGCCAGCTGTTGCTGAACTGTTCCCACCCTTCCCAGGTAAAACACCTGAATATGTACAAGGGCTTGAAAGACTAGAGGAAGGGCCGTGGAGCCACAACAGCGAGAGAACGCAGGCCAACTTGGTGCCTCCAGGCCAGCCAGGGTGGTCCTGGCCCAGGGCACTCTTCCGGAAGCTTTCCATTGTCCTGCCAGAGATACCCCACCTGTCCCGGCCCCCACTGATTTTTTCCTTCCTCACCTCTGTCCGGAGAGAAATTCCAGCGGGAGGTATGGGTGACACATCCTCTTCTTTACAGGTGGCAGCTTGGCAACTCCTGCAGAAAGGCCAGCAGAACTCCACTCACACCGGGCCACCAACAAAGCTGTGGCCCCTCACTCCCTCCCACCAGCACAGCCCCGAGACTGCTCACGGGGCAAAGAATATGGAGGCAGGCACAGCTTCAGGGGCTATTGCTGCCTGGAGCGCTGTTTATATTGACCTCTACCAGGCACACCTGGGGAGGGCCGGCCGGCAGGATAAGGCTGCCCACGTCAGCTAATCCACAACCCTCAGGGAATCACAGTGTTGAAAATGGACCTCGCTAAAGCAGAATAGAAGCCAAGGAAAAAAAGGACACCATGCCATTTGCAGCACCGTAGATGAGCCTAGAGGTTATCACATGACTTGTAGTAAGTCAGAAAGTGAAAGACACATATCGTATCATATCACTTATAGGTGTTACCTAAAAATGGATACCAGGGCAGATATTTCCACGGAGAAGGGCAATCACAGATTCATTAAACAAACTTATGGTTCACCAATGGAAAGGTGTGAGGATGGGTTTCATTACGATATTGGGGTTAACAGACATATACAAACACAGGTGACATATATAATCACCTAAGACCTACGGAATACAAAGAGAGGACTACTCAACATTCTGTCTTAACGTACATGGGCAAAGGATCCCAGGAAGAACAGACATCTGTATATGTGTAAAAGAACCACATCTTCCACACCTACAACAAGCCAAGCATTGTAATCAAACTTGCTGTAATAAAAAATAAAAAATTAAATTAAAAACACGAACAAGAAGTAGTGAGACAAACTTGAGGGGCTTTCTCCTGGCACATTCCATTCTAAATTCCAATCTAGAACAAGACTTCCATTGAGGCTCTGTTGCACTAATAACCTGATTTGAAAGAGAGAACTGCTGCCACCTTGTGGCCGTTTCACACAACAGCAGCTTTAATCCCAGCGCTAAAGGTCAGTTGATATTCAAAATCATTGCAGGCCTGTAAATGACACCTGCCCTGAAAACAAATCCTGGGGTCACATATCGACCAAAAAATTCAAAGGACGTCCATATTTCAAAACGACCGTTTCAAAAGCCATATTTTACGCACATTAGTGTTCTGCTTCTTTGTCTTTCTTTCTTTTTTGGTTAAAAACACGGGAATGGAAAAAGGCATCCCTCAGAAGGGGCGAAAATAGTTGCAAACGAATCAATGGACAAAGGTTTAATCTCCAATATATATAAACAGCTCATGCAGCTTAATATTAAAAAAACAAACAACCCAATACAAACATGGGCAGAATATCTAAAGAGACGTTTCTTCAAAGAAGACACAGAGATGGCTAAGACGCACATGAAAAGCTGCTCAAGAGCACTAATTATTAGAGAAATGCAAATCAAAACTACAATGAGGTATCACCTCACACCTGTTAGAATCAGCATCATCAGAAAATCTACAGACAACAAATTCTGGGGAGGGTGTGGACAAAAGGAGCCCTCTTCCACTATTGTTGGGAATGTAAATTGATACAGTCACTATGGAGAACAGTATGGAGTTTCCTTAAAAAACCTACAAATAGAAACCTTGACTTTCCCTAACCCTAACCATAGGCTGGAACGGAAACCTACCACCAACCGTGCACCTTATCTACGCGGTACACTAATCCTAATCCGTACGCTGGCACTAACCGGTGAGTCAACATGTACCCTGACACTAACACGTTTCCGTACCCTCAGCTGTGCCCCAAACCTTGCCGTTGCCTATCCTTAACCTTAGCCCGGAACAGAAACCTACCATCAGCCCTACACCTTACCCTAAGCCGTACCCTAATCCTAATCCATACGTCAACACGTACCCTGACCCTAACACGTTTCCGTACCCTCACCTCTGCCATAAACCTTGCCGTTCCCTTACCTTAACCCTAGCCCGGAACGGAAAACTACCACCAACCCTACACCTTACCTTACGCCATACCCTAATCCTAATTCGTATGCTGACACTAACCTGTGCATCAACACGTACCCTGACCCTAACACGTTTCGTACCCTCACCTGTGCCCTAAACTTTGCCAGTCCCTAAACATAACCCTAGACTGGAACGGAAACCTACCACCAACCCTACACCTTACTCTATGCGGTACCCTAATCCTCATGCGTACGCTCACACTAACCCGTGAGTCAACACGTACCCTGAACCTAACACAATTCCGTACCATCACCTGTGCCCTATACCTTGCAATTCGCTATCCCTAACCCTACACCGGAATGTAAACCTACCGCCATCCGTACACCTTACTCTACGCCGTACCCTAATCCTAATGCGTACGATGACACTATTCCATGCATCAACATGCACCATGAACCTAACACGTTTCTGTACCCTCACCTGTGCCCTAAGCCTTGCCGTTCACTAACCCTAACCCTAGCCCTGAACTGAAACCCACCACCAGCCCTACACCATACCCTATGCCTTACCCTACTCCTGGCCTGTATGCTGGCACTGACCCGTGCGTCAGCACGTAGCCTGCCTCACCCAAGTTTCCGTACCCTCACCTGTGCCCTTAGCCTTGCCGTTCCCTAACCCTAACCCTAGCCCAGAACGGAAACCCACCACCAGCCCTACACCTTACCCTACGCCGTACCCTACTCCTGGCCCATACGCTGGCACTGACCCATGCGTCAGCAGGTAGCCTGACCCTCCCACGTTTCCGTACCCTCACCTGTGCCCTAAAACTTGACGTTCCCTAACCCTAATCAAACCCCGGAATGGACACCCACCACCAGTCTTACACCTTACCCTACGCCGTACCCTACTCCTGGTCCACACCCTGGCACTGACCCGTGCTTCAGCATGTAGCCTGACCCTCCCACGTTTCCGTACCCTCACCTGTGCCCTAAGCCTTGCCGTTCCCTAACCCTAACCCTACACTTTACCCTACGCCATACCCTATTCCTGGGCCGTACGCTGGCACTGACACTTGCGTCAGCACGTAGCCTGACCCTCCCACGTTTCTGTACCCTCACCTGTGCCCTAAGCCTTGCCATTCCCTAACCCTAACCCTAGCCGGAAACGGAAACCCACCACCAGCCCTACACCTTACCCTACGCCGTACCCTACTCCTGGGCCGTACACTGGAACTGACCCTTGTGTAAGCACGTAGCCTGCCACTCCCATGTTTCCATACCCTCACCTGTGCCCTAAGCCTTGCCGATCCCTAACCCTAACCCTACCCTGGAACAGAAACCCACCACCAGCCCTACACCTTACCCTACGCCGTACCCTAATTCTGGCGCGTACGCTGGCACTGACCCGTGTGTCAGCACGTAGCGTGCCTCTCCCTCGTTTCAGTACCCTTACCTGTGCCCTAAGCCTTGCCGTTCCCTAACCCTAACCCGGAACAGAAACCCACCAACAGCCCTACACCTTACCCTACTCCGTACCCTAATCCTGGCCCGTACACTGGCACTGAAACGTGCGTCAGCACATAGCCTGACCCTCCCACGTTTCTGTACCCTCAGCTGTGCCCTAAGCCTTGCCGTTCCCTAACCCTAACCCTAGCGCGGAATGGAAACCCACAACTAGCCCTACACCATACTTTACTCCAGACCCGTACGCTGGCACTGACACGTTTGTCAGCACGTAGCCTGCCTCTCCCACGTGTCCCTATGCTCACCTGTTCCCTAAACCTTGCCGTTCCCTAACCCTAACCCTAGCCCGGAACGGAAACCCACCACCAGCCCTACACGTTACCCTATGATGTACCCTACTCCTGGCCCTTACGCTGGCACTGACACGTGCGTCAGCACACAGCCTGACCATCCCACGATCCTCCCAATACGGAAATGGGCAGAAGATCTCAAGAGACGTTTCTTCAAAGAAGACACAGAGATGGCCAAGGCGCACATGAGAAGCTGCTCAAGAGCACTAATTATTAGAGAAATGCAAATCAAAACTACAATGAGGTATCACCTCACACCTGTTAGAATCGGCATCATCAGAAAATCTACAAACAACAAATTCTGGGGAGGGTGTGGACAAAAGGAGCCCTCTTCCACTATTGGTGGGAATGTAAATTGATAGAGTCACTATGGAGAACACTATGGAGTTTCCTTAAAAAATCTAGAAATAGAATTACCATCTGATCCAGCAATTCCACTTCTGGGCATATACCCAAAGAAAACCATAAATCAAAAAGGCACATTCACCACAGTGTTCATTGCAGCACTATTTACAATAGCCAGGTAATGGAAGCAAACTAAATGCCCAAAGACAGATGAATGGATAAAGATGGGGTACATATATAAAATGGAATATTACTCGGCCATAAAAAGGAATGAATCTGGGTCATTTGTAGAGACATCGATGGATCTAGAGACAGTCATACAGAATGAAGTAAGTCAGAAAGGGGAAAACAAATATTGTATATTAATGCATATATGTGGAACCTAAAAAATGGTACAGATGAACTGGTTTGCAGGGAAGAAATAGAGACACAGAGGTAGAGAACAAACGTATGGACACCAAGTGTGGGAAGCCATGGGGTGGTGGTGGTGGGACGAGTTGGGAGATTGAGATTGACCTGTATACATGTATATGCATAAAATACATAACTAATAATAACCCGCTGTATAAAAAAGTAAATAAAATTAAATTTCAAAATGTTAAAATATAAAATTTAAAAATAAAACAGAAAAAAGCTCTTCCCTTCACACAGATGTATTTATAGGAATAAATTATTTCCATGCTCATATCTATAAATACATAAAAGAGGAATAAAAGCTAACTTGAACCATAAACGAAGAAAAACCTGAACCGACCAGTTATACAGAGAAAAACACTATCAGGGCACTTGCTCCAACGGTAAACAATATTGAAATTGTTCAGAGGTGGGGAATCATCTCCCGTACAGCCAGCAACCCACACCCCACACAAGGAGCTTCCTCATTGCAAAGCGGGGGGACCGAGCCGAGGCATCTCTGAACAAAGGTGAGCTGAGCCCCAGGCCAGCTGTTGCTGAACTGTTCCCACCCTTCCCAGGTAAAACACCTGAATATGTACAAGGGCTTGAAAGACTAGAGGAAGGGCCGTGGAGCCACAACAGCGAGAGAACGCAGGCCAACTTGGTGCCTCCAGGCCAGCCAGGGTGGTCCTGGCCCAGGGCACTCTTCCGGAAGCTTTCCATTGTCCTGCCAGAGATACCCCACCTGTCCCGGCCCCCACTGATTTTTTCCTTCCTCACCTCTGTCCGGAGAGAAATTCCAGCGGGAGGTATGGGTGACACATCCTCTTCTTTACAGGTGGCAGCTTGGCAACTCCTGCAGAAAGGCCAGCAGAACTCCACTCACACCGGGCCACCAACAAAGCTGTGGCCCCTCACTCCCTCCCACCAGCACAGCCCCGAGACTGCTCACGGGGCAAAGAATATGGAGGCAGGCACAGCTTCAGGGGCTATTGCTGCCTGGAGCGCTGTTTATATTGACCTCTACCAGGCACACCTGGGGAGGGCCGGCCGGCAGGATAAGGCTGCCCACGTCAGCTAATCCACAACCCTCAGGGAATCACAGTGTTGAAAATGGACCTCGCTAAAGCAGAATAGAAGCCAAGGAAAAAAAGGACACCATGCCATTTGCAGCACCGTAGATGAGCCTAGAGGTTATCACATGACTTGTAGTAAGTCAGAAAGTGAAAGACACATATCGTATCATATCACTTATAGGTGTTACCTAAAAATGGATACCAGGGCAGATATTTCCACGGAGAAGGGCAATCACAGATTCATTAAACAAACTTATGGTTCACCAATGGAAAGGTGTGAGGATGGGTTTCATTACGATATTGGGGTTAACAGACATATACAAACACAGGTGACATATATAATCACCTAAGACCTACGGAATACAAAGAGAGGACTACTCAACATTCTGTCTTAACGTACATGGGCAAAGGATCCCAGGAAGAACAGACATCTGTATATGTGTAAAAGAACCACATCTTCCACACCTACAACAAGCCAAGCATTGTAATCAAACTTGCTGTAATAAAAAATAAAAAATTAAATTAAAAACACGAACAAGAAGTAGTGAGACAAACTTGAGGGGCTTTCTCCTGGCACATTCCATTCTAAATTCCAATCTAGAACAAGACTTCCATTGAGGCTCTGTTGCACTAATAACCTGATTTGAAAGAGAGAACTGCTGCCACCTTGTGGCCGTTTCACACAACAGCAGCTTTAATCCCAGCGCTAAAGGTCAGTTGATATTCAAAATCATTGCAGGCCTGTAAATGACACCTGCCCTGAAAACAAATCCTGGGGTCACATATCGACCAAAAAATTCAAAGGACGTCCATATTTCAAAACGACCGTTTCAAAAGCCATATTTTACGCACATTAGTGTTCTGCTTCTTTGTCTTTCTTTCTTTTTTGGTTAAAAACACGGGAATGGAAAAAGGCATCCCTCAGAAGGGGCGAAAATAGTTGCAAACGAATCAATGGACAAAGGTTTAATCTCCAATATATATAAACAGCTCATGCAGCTTAATATTAAAAAAACAAACAACCCAATACAAACATGGGCAGAATATCTAAAGAGACGTTTCTTCAAAGAAGACACAGAGATGGCTAAGACGCACATGAAAAGCTGCTCAAGAGCACTAATTATTAGAGAAATGCAAATCAAAACTACAATGAGGTATCACCTCACACCTGTTAGAATCAGCAGCATCAGAAAATCTACAGACAACAAATTCTGGGGAGGGTGTGGACAAAAGGAGCCCTCTTCCACTATTGTTGGGAATGTAAATTGATACAGTCACTATGGAGAACAGTATGGAGTTTCCTTAAAAAACCTACAAATAGAAACCTTGACTTTCCCTAACCCTAACCATAGCCTGGAACGGAAACCTACCACCAACCGTGCACCTTATCTACGCGGTACACTAATCCTAATCCGTACGCTGGCACTAACCGGTGAGTCAACATGTACCCTGACACTAACACGTTTCCGTACCCTCAGCTGTGCCCCAAACCTTGCCGTTGCCTATCCTTAACCTTAGCCCGGAACAGAAACCTACCATCAGCCCTACACCTTACCCTAAGCCGTACCCTAATCCTAATCCATACGTCAACACGTACCCTGACCCTAACACGTTTCCGTACCCTCACCTCTGCCATAAACCTTGCCGTTCCCTTACCTTAACCCTAGCCCGGAACGGAAAACTACCACCAACCCTACACCTTACCTTACGCCATACCCTAATCCTAATTCGTATGCTGACACTAACCTGTGCATCAACACGTACCCTGACCCTAACACGTTTCGTACCCTCACCTGTGCCCTAAACTTTGCCAGTCCCTAAACATAACCCTAGACTGGAACGGAAACCTACCACCAACCCTACACCTTACTCTATGCGGTACCCTAATCCTCATGCGTACGCTCACACTAACCCGTGAGTCAACACGTACCCTGAACCTAACACAATTCCGTACCATCACCTGTGCCCTATACCTTGCAATTCGCTATCCCTAACCCTACACCGGAATGTAAACCTACCGCCATCCGTACACCTTACTCTACGCCGTACCCTAATCCTAATGCGTACGATGACACTATTCCATGCATCAACATGCACCATGAACCTAACACGTTTCTGTACCCTCACCTGTGCCCTAAGCCTTGCCGTTCACTAACCCTAACCCTAGCCCTGAACTGAAACCCACCACCAGCCCTACACCATACCCTATGCCGTACCCTACTCCTGGCCTGTATGCTGGCACTGACCCGTGCGTCAGCACGTAGCCTGCCTCACCCAAGTTTCCGTACCCTCACCTGTGCCCTTAGCCTTGCCGTTCCCTAACCCTAACCCTAGCCCAGAACGGAAACCCACCACCAGCCCTACACCTTACCCTACGCCGTACCCTACTCCTGGCCCATACGCTGGCACTGACCCATGCGTCAGCAGGTAGCCTGACCCTCCCACGTTTCCGTACCCTCACCTGTGCCCTAAAACTTGACGTTCCCTAACCCTAATCAAACCCCGGAATGGACACCCACCACCAGTCTTACACCTTACCCTACGCCGTACCCTACTCCTGGTCCACACCCTGGCACTGACCCGTGCTTCAGCATGTAGCCTGACCCTCCCACGTTTCCGTACCCTCACCTGTGCCCTAAGCCTTGCCGTTCCCTAACCCTAACCCTACACTTTACCCTACGCCATACCCTATTCCTGGGCCGTACGCTGGCACTGACACTTGCGTCAGCACGTAGCCTGACCCTCCCACGTTTCTGTACCCTCACCTGTGCCCTAAGCCTTGCCATTCCCTAACCCTAACCCTAGCCGGAAACGGAAACCCACCACCAGCCCTACACCTTACCCTACGCCGTACCCTACTCCTGGGCCGTACACTGGAACTGACCCTTGTGTAAGCACGTAGCCTGCCACTCCCATGTTTCCATACCCTCACCTGTGCCCTAAGCCTTGCCGATCCCTAACCCTAACCCTACCCTGGAACAGAAACCCACCACCAGCCCTACACCTTACCCTACGCCGTACCCTAATTCTGGCGCGTACGCTGGCACTGACCCGTGTGTCAGCACGTAGCGTGCCTCTCCCTCGTTTCAGTACCCTTACCTGTGCCCTAAGCCTTGCCGTTCCCTAACCCTAACCCGGAACAGAAACCCACCAACAGCCCTACACCTTACCCTACTCCGTACCCTAATCCTGGCCCGTACACTGGCACTGAAACGTGCGTCAGCACATAGCCTGACCCTCCCACGTTTCTGTACCCTCAGCTGTGCCCTAAGCCTTGCCGTTCCCTAACCCTAACCCTAGCGCGGAATGGAAACCCACAACTAGCCCTACACCATACTTTACTCCAGACCCGTACGCTGGCACTGACACGTTTGTCAGCACGTAGCCTGCCTCTACCACGTGTCCCTATGCTCACCTGTTCCCTAAACCTTGCCGTTCCCTAACCCTAACCCTAGCCCGGAACGGAAACCCACCACCAGCCCTACACGTTACCCTATGATGTACCCTACTCCTGGCCCTTACGCTGGCACTGACACGTGCGTCAGCACACAGCCTGACCATCCCACGATCCTCCCAATACGGAAATGGGCAGAAGATCTCAAGAGACGTTTCTTCAAAGAAGACACAGAGATGGCCAAGGCGCACATGAGAAGCTGCTCAAGAGCACTAATTATTAGAGAAATGCAAATCAAAACTACAATGAGGTATCACCTCACACCTGTTAGAATCGGCATCATCAGAAAATCTACAAACAACAAATTCTGGGGAGGGTGTGGACAAAAGGAGCCCTCTTCCACTATTGGTGGGAATGTAAATTGATAGAGTCACTATGGAGAACACTATGGAGTTTCCTTAAAAAATCTAGAAATAGAATTACCATCTGATCCAGCAATTCCACTTCTGGGCATATACCCAAAGAAAACCATAAATCAAAAAGGCACATTCACCACAATGTTCATTGCAGCACTATTTACAATAGCCAGGTAATGGAAGCAAACTAAATGCCCAAAGACAGATGAATGGATAAAGATGGGGTACATATATAAAATGGAATATTACTCGGCCATAAAAAGGAATGAATCTGGGTCATTTGTAGAGACATCGATGGATCTAGAGACAGTCATACAGAATGAAGTCAGAAAGGGGAAAACAAATATTGTATATTAATGCATATATGTGGAACCTAAAAAATGGTACAGATGAACTGGTTTGCAGGGAAGAAATAGACACACACAGGTAGAGAACAAACGTATGGACACCAAGTGTGGGAAGCCATGGGGTGGTGGTGGTGGGACGAGTTGGGAGATTGAGATTGACCTGTATACATGTATATGCATAAAATACATAACTAATAATAACCCGCTGTATAAAAAAGTAAATAAAATTAAATTTCAAAATGTTAAAATATAAAATTTAAAAATAAAACAGAAAAAAGCTCTTCCCTTCACACAGATGTATTTATAGGAATAAATTATTTCCATGCTTATATCTATAAATACATAAAAGAGGAATAAAAGCTAACTTGAACCATAAACGAAGAAAAACCTGAACCGACCAGTTATACAGAGAAAAACACTATCAGGGCACTTGCTCCAACGGTAAACAATATTGAAATTGTTCAGAGGTGGGGAATCATCTCCCGTACAGCCAGCAACCCACACCCCACACAAGGAGCTTCCTCATTGCAAAGCGGGGGGACCGAGCCGAGGCATCTCTGAACAAAGGTGAGCTGAGCCCCAGGCCAGCTGTTGCTGAACTGTTCCCACCCTTCCCAGGTAAAACACCTGAATATGTACAAGGGCTTGAAAGACTAGAGGAAGGGCCGTGGAGCCACAACAGCGAGAGAACGCAGGCCAACTTGGTGCCTCCAGGCCAGCCAGGGTGGTCCTGGCCCAGGGCACTCTTCCGGAAGCTTTCCATTGTCCTGCCAGAGATACCCCACCTGTCCCGGCCCCCACTGATTTTTTCCTTCCTCACCTCTGTCCGGAGAGAAATTCCAGCGGGAGGTATGGGTGACACATCCTCTTCTTTACAGGTGGCAGCTTGGCAACTCCTGCAGAAAGGCCAGCAGAACTCCACTCACACCGGGCCACCAACAAAGCTGTGGCCCCTCACTCCCTCCCACCAGCACAGCCCCGAGACTGCTCACGGGGCAAAGAATATGGAGGCAGGCACAGCTTCAGGGGCTATTGCTGCCTGGAGCGCTGTTTATATTGACCTCAACCAGGCACACCTGGGGAGGGCCGGCCGGCAGGATAAGGCTGCCCACGTCAGCTAATCCACAACCCTCAGGGAATCACAGTGTTGAAAATGGACCTCGCTAAAGCAGAATAGAAGCCAAGGAAAAAAAGGACACAATGCCATTTGCAGCACCGTAGATGAGCCTAGAGGTTATCACATGACTTGTAGTAAGTCAGAAAGTGAAAGACACATATCGTATCATATCACTTATAGGTGTTACCTAAAAATGGATACCAGGGCAGATATTTCCACGGAGAAGGGCAATCACAGATTCATTAAACAAACTTATGGTTCACCAATGGAAAGGTGTGAGGATGGGTTTCATTACGATATTGGGGTTAACAGACATATACAAACACAGGTGACATATATAATCACCTAAGACCTACGGAATACAAAGAGAGGACTACTCAACATTCTGTCTTAACGTACATGGGCAAAGGATCCCAGGAAGAACAGACATCTGTATATGTGTAAAAGAACCACATCTTCCACACCTACAACAAGCCAAGCATTGTAATCAAACTTGCTGTAATAAAAAATAAAAAATTAAATTAAAAACACGAACAAGAAGTAGTGAGACAAACTTGAGGGGCTTTCTCCTGGCACATTCCATTCTAAATTCCAATCTAGAACAAGACTTCCATTGAGGCTCTGTTGCACTAATAACCTGATTTGAAAGAGAGAACTGCTGCCACCTTGTGGCCGTTTCACACAACAGCAGCTTTAATCCCAGCGCTAAAGGTCAGTTGATATTCAAAATCATTGCAGGCCTGTAAATGACACCTGCCCTGAAAACAAATCCTGGGGTCACATATCGACCAAAAAATTCAAAGGACGTCCATATTTCAAAACGACCGTTTCAAAAGCCATATTTTACGCACATTAGTGTTCTGCTTCTTTGTCTTTCTTTCTTTTTTGGTTAAAAACACGGGAATGGAAAAAGGCATCCCTCAGAAGGGGCGAAAATAGTTGCAAACGAATCAATGGACAAAGGTTTAATCTCCAATATATATAAACAGCTCATGCAGCTTAATATTAAAAAAACAAACAACCCAATACAAACATGGGCAGAATATCTAAAGAGACGTTTCTTCAAAGAAGACACAGAGATGGCTAAGACGCACATGAAAAGCTGCTCAAGAGCACTAATTATTAGAGAAATGCAAATCAAAACTACAATGAGGTATCACCTCACACCTGATAGAATCAGCATCATCAGAAAATCTACAGACAACAAATTCTGGGGAGGGTGTGGACAAAAGGAGCCCTCTTCCACTATTGTTGGGAATGTAAATTGATACAGTCACTATGGAGAACAGTATGGAGTTTCCTTAAAAAACCTACAAATAGAAACCTTGACTTTCCCTAACCCTAACCATAGCCTGGAACGGAAACCTACCACCAACCGTGCACCTTATCTACGCGGTACACTAATCCTAATCCGTACGCTGGCACTAACCGGTGAGTCAACATGTACCCTGACACTAACACGTTTCCGTACCCTCAGCTGTGCCCCAAACCTTGCCGTTGCCTATCCTTAACCTTAGCCCGGAACAGAAACCTACCATCAGCCCTACACCTTACCCTAAGCCGTACCCTAATCCTAATCCATACGTCAACACGTACCCTGACCCTAACACGTTTCCGTACCCTCACCTCTGCCATAAACCTTGCCGTTCCCTTACCTTAACCCTAGCCCGGAACGGAAAACTACCACCAACCCTACACCTTACCTTACGCCCTACCCTAATCCTAATTCGTATGCTGACACTAACCTGTGCATCAACACGTACCCTGACCCTAACACGTTTCGTACCCTCACCTGTGCCCTAAAGTTTGCCAGTCCCTAAACATAACCCTAGACTGGAACGGAAACCTACCACCAACCCTACACCTTACTCTATGCGGTACCCTAATCCTCATGCGTACGCTCACACTAACCCGTGAGTCAACACGTACCCTGAACCTAACACAATTCCGTACCATCACCTGTGCCCTATACCTTGCAATTCGCTATCCCTAACCCTACACCGGAATGTAAACCTACCGCCATCCGTACACCTTACTCTACGCCGTACCCTAATCCTAATGCGTACGATGACACTATTCCATGCATCAACATGCACCATGAACCTAACACGTTTCTGTACCCTCACCTGTGCCCTAAGCCTTGCCGTTCACTAACCCTAACCCTAGCCCTGAACTGAAACCCACCACCAGCCCTACACCATACCCTATGCCGTACCCTACTCCTGGCCTGTATGCTGGCACTGACCCGTGCGTCAGCACGTAGCCTGCCTCACCCAAGTTTCCGTACCCTCACCTGTGCCCTTAGCCTTGCCGTTCCCTAACCCTAACCCTAGCCCAGAACGGAAACCCACCACCAGCCCTACACCTTACCCTACGCCGTACCCTACTCCTGGCCCATACGCTGGCACTGACCCATGCGTCAGCAGGTAGCCTGACCCTCCCACGTTTCCGTACCCTCACCTGTGCCCTAAAACTTGACGTTCCCTAACCCTAATCAAACCCCGGAATGGACACCCACCACCAGTCTTACACCTTACCCTACGCCGTACCCTACTCCTGGTCCACACCCTGGCACTGACCCGTGCTTCAGCATGTAGCCTGACCCTCCCACGTTTCCGTACCCTCACCTGTGCCCTAAGCCTTGCCGTTCCCTAACCCTAACCCTACACTTTACCCTACGCCATACCCTATTCCTGGGCCGTACGCTGGCACTGACACTTGCGTCAGCACGTAGCCTGACCCTCCCACGTTTCTGTACCCTCACTTGTGCCCTAAGCCTTGCCATTCCCTAACCCTAACCCTAGCCGGAAACGGAAACCCACCACCAGCCCTACACCTTACCCTACGCCGTACCCTACTCCTGGGCCGTACACTGGAACTGACCCTTGTGTAAGCACGTAGCCTGCCACTCCCATGTTTCCATACCCTCACCTGTGCCCTAAGCCTTGCCGATCCCTAACCCTAACCCTACCCTGGAACAGAAACCCACCACCAGCCCTACACCTTACCCTACGCCGTACCCTAATTCTGGCGCGTACGCTGGCACTGACCCGTGTGTCAGCACGTAGCGTGCCTCTCCCTCGTTTCAGTACCCTTACCTGTGCCCTAAGCCTTGCCGTTCCCTAACCCTAACCCGGAACAGAAACCCACCAACAGCCCTACACCTTACCCTACTCCGTACCCTAATCCTGGCCCGTACACTGGCACTGAAACGTGCGTCAGCACATAGCCTGACCCTCCCACGTTTCTGTACCCTCAGCTGTGCCCTAAGCCTTGCCGTTCCCTAACCCTAACCCTAGCGCGGAATGGAAACCCACAACTAGCCCTACACCATACTTTACTCCAGACCCGTACGCTGGCACTGACACGTTTGTCAGCACGTAGCCTGCCTCTCCCACGTGTCCCTATGCTCACCTGTTCCCTAAACCTTGCCGTTCCCTAACCCTAACCCTAGCCCGGAACGGAAACCCACCACCAGCCCTACACGTTACCCTATGATGTACCCTACTCCTGGCCCTTACGCTGGCACTGACACGTGCGTCAGCACACAGCCTGACCATCCCACGATCCTCCCAATACGGAAATGGGCAGAAGATCTCAAGAGACGTTTCTTCAAAGAAGACACAGAGATGGCCAAGGCGCACATGAGAAGCTGCTCAAGAGCACTAATTATTAGAGAAATGCAAATCAAAACTACAATGAGGTATCACCTCACACCTGTTAGAATCGGCATCATCAGAAAATCTACAAACAACAAATTCTGGGGAGGGTGTGGACAAAAGGAGCCCTCTTCCACTATTGGTGGGAATGTAAATTGATAGAGTCACTATGGAGAACACTATGGAGTTTCCTTAAAAAATCTAGAAATAGAATTACCATCTGATCCAGCAATTCCACTTCTGGGCATATACCCAAAGAAAACCATAAATCAAAAAGGCACATTCACCACAGTGTTCATTGCAGCACTATTTACAATAGCCAGGTAATGGAAGCAAACTAAATGCCCAAAGACAGATGAATGGATAAAGATGGGGTACATATATAAAATGGAATATTACTCGGCCATAAAAAGGAATGAATCTGGGTCATTTGTAGAGACATCGATGGATCTAGAGACAGTCATACAGAATGAAGTAAGTCAGAAAGGGGAAAACAAATATTGTATATTAATGCATATATGTGGAACCTAAAAAATGGTACAGATGAACTGGTTTGCAGGGAAGAAATAGAGACACAGAGGTAGAGAACAAACGTATGGACACCAAGTGTGGGAAGCCATGGGGTGGTGGTGGTGGGACGAGTTGGGAGATTGAGATTGACCTGTATACATGTATATGCATAAAATACATAACTAATAATAACCCGCTGTATAAAAAAGTAAATAAAATTAAATTTCAAAATGTTAAAATATAAAATTTAAAAATAAAACAGAAAAAAGCTCTTCCCTTCACACAGATGTATTTATAGGAATAAATTATTTCCATGCTCATATCTATAAATACATAAAAGAGGAATAAAAGCTAACTTGAACCATAAACGAAGAAAAACCTGAACCGACCAGTTATACAGAGAAAAACACTATCAGGGCACTTGCTCCAACGGTAAACAATATTGAAATTGTTCAGAGGTGGGGAATCATCTCCCGTACAGCCAGCAACCCACACCCCACACAAGGAGCTTCCTCATTGCAAAGCGGGGGGACCGAGCCGAGGCATCTCTGAACAAAGGTGAGCTGAGCCCCAGGCCAGCTGCTGCTGAACTGTTCCCACCCTTCCCAGGTAAAACACCTGAATATGTACAAGGGCTTGAAAGACTAGAGGAAGGGCCGTGGAGCCACAACAGCGAGAGAACGCAGGCCAACTTGGTGCCTCCAGGCCAGCCAGGGTGGTCCTGGCCCAGGGCACTCTTCCGGAAGCTTTCCATTGTCCTGCCAGAGATACCCCACCTGTCCCGGCCCCCACTGATTTTTTCCTTCCTCACCTCTGTCCGGAGAGAAATTCCAGCGGGAGGTATGGGTGACACATCCTCTTCTTTACAGGTGGCAGCTTGGCAACTCCTGCAGAAAGGCCAGCAGAACTCCACTCACACCGGGCCACCAACAAAGCTGTGGCCCCTCACTCCCTCCCACCAGCACAGCCCCGAGACTGCTCACGGGGCAAAGAATATGGAGGCAGGCACAGCTTCAGGGGCTATTGCTGCCTGGAGCGCTGTTTATATTGACCTCTACCAGGCACACCTGGGGAGGGCCGGCCGGCAGGATAAGGCTGCCCACGTCAGCTAATCCACAACCCTCAGGGAATCACAGTGTTGAAAATGGACCTCGCTAAAGCAGAATAGAAGCCAAGGAAAAAAAGGACACCATGCCATTTGCAGCACCGTAGATGAGCCTAGAGGTTATCACATGACTTCTAGTAAGTCAGAAAGTGAAAGACACATATCGTATCATATCACTTATAGGTGTTACCTAAAAATGGATACCAGGGCAGATATTTCCACGGAGAAGGGCAATCACAGATTCATTAAACAAACTTATGGTTCACCAATGGAAAGGTGTGAGGATGGGTTTCATTACGATATTGGGGTTAACAGACATATACAAACACAGGTGACATATATAATCACCTAAGACCTACGGAATACAAAGAGAGGACTACTCAACATTCTGTCTTAACGTACATGGGCAAAGGATCCCAGGAAGAACAGACATCTGTATATGTGTAAAAGAACCACATCTTCCACACCTACAACAAGCCAAGCATTGTAATCAAACTTGCTGTAATAAAAAATAAAAAATTAAATTAAAAACACGAACAAGAAGTAGTGAGACAAACTTGAGGGGCTTTCTCCTGGCACATTCCATTCTAAATTCCAATCTAGAACAAGACTTCCATTGAGGCTCTGTTGCACTAATAACCTGATTTGAAAGAGAGAACTGCTGCCACCTTGTGGCCGTTTCACACAACAGCAGCTTTAATCCCAGCGCTAAAGGTCAGTTGATATTCAAAATCATTGCAGGCCTGTAAATGACACCTGCCCTGAAAACAAATCCTGGGGTCACAAATCGACCAAAAAATTCAAAGGACGTCCATATTTCAAAACGACCGTTTCAAAAGCCATATTTTACGCACATTAGTGTTCTGCTTCTTTGTCTTTCTTTCTTTTTTGGTTAAAAACACGGGAATGGAAAAAGGCATCCCACAGAAGGGGCGAAAATAGTTGCAAACGAAGCAATGGACAAAGGTTTAATCTCCAATATATATAAACAGCTCATGCAGCTTAATATTAAAAAAACAAACAACCCAATACAAACATGGGCAGAATATCTAAAGAGACGTTTCTTCAAAGAAGACACAGAGATGGCTAAGACGCACATGAAAAGCTGCTCAAGAGCACTAATTATTAGAGAAATGCAAATCAAAACTACAATGAGGTATCACCTCACACCTGTTAGAATCAGCATCATCAGAAAATCTACAGACAACAAATTCTGGGGAGGGTGTGGACAAAAGGAGCCCTCTTCCACTATTGTTGGGAATGTAAATTGATACAGTCACTATGGAGAACAGTATGGAGTTTCCTTAAAAAACCTACAAATAGAAACCTTGACTTTCCCTCACCCTAACCATAGCCTGGAACGGAAACCTACCACCAACCGTGCACCTTATCTACGCGGTACACTAATCCTAATCCGTACGCTGGCACTAACCGGTGAGTCAACATGTACCCTGACACTAACACGTTTCCGTACCCTCAGCTGTGCCCCAAACCTTGCCGTTGCCTATCCTTAACCTTAGCCCGGAACAGAAACCTACCATCAGCCCTACACCTTACCCTAAGCCGTACCCTAATCCTAATCCATACGTCAACACGTACCCTGACCCTAACACGTTTCCGTACCCTCACCTCTGCCATAAACCTTGCCGTTCCCTTACCTTAACCCTAGCCCGGAACGGAAAACTACCACCAACCCTACACCTTACCTTACGCCATACCCTAATCCTAATTCGTATGCTGACACTAACCTGTGCATCAACACGTACCCTGACCCTAACACGTTTCGTACCCTCACCTGTGCCCTAAACTTTGCCAGTCCCTAAACATAACCCTAGACTGGAACGGAAACCTACCACCAACCCTACACCTTACTCTATGCGGTACCCTAATCCTCATGCGTACGCTCACACTAACCCGTGAGTCAACACGTACCCTGAACCTAACACAATTCCGTACCATCACCTGTGCCCTATACCTTGCAATTCGCTATCCCTAACCCTACACCGGAATGTAAACCTACCGCCATCCGTACACCTTACTCTACGCCGTACCCTAATCCTAATGCGTACGATGACACTATTCCATGCATCAACATGCACCATGAACCTAACACGTTTCTGTACCCTCACCTGTGCCCTAAGCCTTGCCGTTCACTAACCCTAACCCTAGCCCTGAACTGAAACCCACCACCAGCCCTACACCATACCCTATGCCTTACCCTACTCCTGGCCTGTATGCTGGCACTGACCCGTGCGTCAGCACGTAGCCTGCCTCACCCAAGTTTCCGTACCCTCACCTGTGCCCTTAGCCTTGCCGTTCCCTAACCCTAACCCTAGCCCAGAACGGAAACCCACCACCAGCCCTACACCTTACCCTACGCCGTACCCTACTCCTGGCCCATACGCTGGCACTGACCCATGCGTCAGCAGGTAGCCTGACCCTCCCACGTTTCCGTACCCTCACCTGTGCCCTAAAACTTGACGTTCCCTAACCCTAATCAAACCCCGGAATGGACACCCACCACCAGTCTTACACCTTACCCTACGCCGTACCCTACTCCTGGTCCACACCCTGGCACTGACCCGTGCTTCAGCATGTAGCCTGACCCTCCCACGTTTCCGTACCCTCACCTGTGCCCTAAGCCTTGCCGTTCCCTAACCCTAACCCTACACTTTACCCTACGCCATACCCTATTCCTGGGCCGTACGCTGGCACTGACACTTGCGTCAGCACGTAGCCTGACCCTCCCACGTTTCTGTACCCTCACCTGTGCCCTAAGCCTTGCCATTCCCTAACCCTAACCCTAGCCGGAAACGGAAACCCACCACCAGCCCTACACCTTACCCTACGCCGTACCCTACTCCTGGGCCGTACACTGGAACTGACCCTTGTGTAAGCACGTAGCCTGCCACTCCCATGTTTCCATACCCTCACCTGTGCCCTAAGCCTTGCCGATCCCTAACCCTAACCCTACCCTGGAACAGAAACCCACCACCAGCCCTACACCTTACCCTACGCCGTACCCTAATTCTGGCGCGTACGCTGGCACTGACCCGTGTGTCAGCACGTAGCGTGCCTCTCCCTCGTTTCAGTACCCTTACCTGTGCCCTAAGCCTTGCCGTTCCCTAACCCTAACCCGGAACAGAAACCCACCAACAGCCCTACACCTTACCCTACTCCGTACCCTAATCCTGGCCCGTACACTGGCACTGAAACGTGCGTCAGCACATAGCCTGACCCTCCCACGTTTCTGTACCCTCAGCTGTGCCCTAAGCCTTGCCGTTCCCTAACCCTAACCCTAGCGCGGAATGGAAACCCACAACTAGCCCTACACCATACTTTACTCCAGACCCGTACGCTGGCACTGACACGTTTGTCAGCACGTAGCCTGCCTCTCCCACGTGTCCCTATGCTCACCTGTTCCCTAAACCTTGCCGTTCCCTAACCCTAACCCTAGCCCGGAACGGAAACCCACCACCAGCCCTACACGTTACCCTATGATGTACCCTACTCCTGGCCCTTACGCTGGCACTGACACGTGCGTCAGCACACAGCCTGACCATCCCACGATCCTCCCAATACAGAAATGGGCAGAAGATCTCAAGAGACGTTTCTTCAAAGAAGACACAGAGATGGCCAAGGCGCACATGAGAAGCTGCTCAAGAGCACTAATTATTAGAGAAATGCAAATCAAAACTACAATGAGGTATCACCTCACACCTGTTAGAATCGGCATCATCAGAAAATCTACAAACAACAAATTCTGGGGAGGGTGTGGACAAAAGGAGCCCTCTTCCACTATTGGTGGGAATGTAAATTGATAGAGTCACTATGGAGAACACTATGGAGTTTCCTTAAAAAATCTAGAAATAGAATTACCATCTGATCCAGCAATTCCACTTCTGGGCATATACCCAAAGAAAACCATAAATCAAAAAGGCACATTCACCACAATGTTCATTGCAGCACTATTTACAATAGCCAGGTAATGGAAGCAAACTAAATGCCCAAAGACAGATGAATGGATAAAGATGGGGTACATATATAAAATGGAATATTACTCGGCCATAAAAAGGAATGAATCTGGGTCATTTGTAGAGACATCGATGGATCTAGAGACAGTCATACAGAATGAAGTAAGTCAGAAAGGGGAAAACAAATATTGTATATTAATGCATATATGTGGAACCTAAAAAATGGTACAGATGAACTGGTTTGCAGGGAAGAAATAGAGACACAGAGGTAGAGAACAAACGTATGGACACCAAGTGTGGGAAGCCATGGGGTGGTGGTGGTGGGACGAGTTGGGAGATTGAGATTGACCTGTATACATGTATATGCATAAAATACATAACTAATAATAACCCGCTGTATAAAAAAGTAAATAAAATTAAATTTCAAAATGTTAAAATATAAAATTTAAAAATAAAACAGAAAAAAGCTCTTCTCTTCACACAGATGTATTTATAGGAATAAATTATTTCCATGCTTATATCTATAAATACATAAAAGAGGAATAAAAGCTAACTTGAACCATAAACGAAGAAAAACCTGAACCGACCAGTTATACAGAGAAAAACACTATCAGGGCACTTGCTCCAACGGTAAACAATATTGAAATTGTTCAGAGGTGGGGAATCATCTCCCGTACAGCCAGCAACCCACACCCCACACAAGGAGCTTCCTCATTGCAAAGCGGGGGGACCGAGCCGAGGCATCTCTGAACAAAGGTGAGCTGAGCCCCAGGCCAGCTGCTGCTGAACTGTTCCCACCCTTCCCAGGTAAAACACCTGAATATGTACAAGGGCTTGAAAGACTAGAGGAAGGGCCGTGGAGCCACAACAGCGAGAGAACGCAGGCCAACTTGGTGCCTCCAGGCCAGCCAGGGTGGTCCTGGCCCAGGGCACTCTTCCGGAAGCTTTCCATTGTCCTGCCAGAGATACCCCACCTGTCCCGGCCCCCACTGATTTTTTCCTTCCTCACCTCTGTCCGGAGAGAAATTCCAGCGGGAGGTATGGGTGACACATCCTCTTCTTTACAGGTGGCAGCTTGGCAACTCCTGCAGAAAGGCCAGCAGAACTCCACTCACACCGGGCCACCAACAAAGCTGTGGCCCCTCACTCCCTCCCACCAGCACAGCCCCGAGACTGCTCACGGGGCAAAGAATATGGAGGCAGGCACAGCTTCAGTGGCTATTGCTGCCTGGAGTGCTGTTTATATTGACCTCAACCAGGCACACCTGGGGAGGGCCGGCCGGCAGGATAAGGCTGCCCACGTCAGCTAATCCACAACCCTCAGGGAATCACAGTGTTGAAAATGGACCTCGCTAAAGCAGAATAGAAGCCAAGGAAAAAAAGGACACAATGCCATTTGCAGCACCGTAGATGAGCCTAGAGGTTATCACATGACTTGTAGTAAGTCAGAAAGTGAAAGACACATATCGTATCATATCACTTATAGGTGTTACCTAAAAATGGATACCAGGGCAGATATTTCCACGGAGAAGGGCAATCACAGATTCATTAAACAAACTTATGGTTCACCAATGGAAAGGTGTGAGGATGGGTTTCATTACGATATTGGGGTTAACAGACATATACAAACACAGGTGACATATATAATCACCTAAGACCTACGGAATACAAAGAGAGGACTACTCAACATTCTGTCTTAACGTACATGGGCAAAGGATCCCAGGAAGAACAGACATCTGTATATGTGTAAAAGAACCACATCTTCCACACCTACAACAAGCCAAGCATTGTAATCAAACTTGCTGTAATAAAAAATAAAAAATTAAATTAAAAACACGAACAAGAAGTAGTGAGACAAACTTGAGGGGCTTTCTCCTGGCACATTCCATTCTAAATTCCAATCTAGAACAAGACTTCCATTGAGGCTCTGTTGCACTAATAACCTGATTTGAAAGAGAGAACTGCTGCCACCTTGTGGCCGTTTCACACAACAGCAGCTTTAATCCCAGCGCTAAAGGTCAGTTGATATTCAAAATCATTGCATGCCTGTAAATGACACCTGCCCTGAAAACAAATCCTGGGGTCACATATTGACCAAAAAATTCAAAGGACGTCCATATTTCAAAACGACTGTTTCAAAAGCCATATTTTACGCACATTAGTGTTCTGCTTCTTTGTCTTTCTTTCTTTTTTGGTTAAAAACACGGGAATGGAAAAAGGCATCCCTCAGAAGGGGCGAAAATAGTTGCAAACGAATCAATGGACAAAGGTTTAATCTCCAATATATATAAACAGCTCATGCAGCTTAATATTAAAAAAACAATCAACCCAATACAAACATGGGCAGAATATCTAAAGAGACGTTTCTTCAAAGAAGACACAGAGATGGCTAAGACGCACATGAAAAGCTGCTCAAGAGCACTAATTATTAGAGAAATGCAAATCAAAACTACAATGAGGTATCACCTCACACCTGTTAGAATCAGCATCATCAGAAAATCAACAGACAACAAATTCTGGGGAGGGTGTGGACAAAAGGAGCCCTCCTCCACTATTGTTGGGAATGTAAATTGATACAGTCACTATGGAGAACAGTATGGAGTTTCCTTAAAAAACCTACAAATAGAAACCTTGACTTTCCCTAAACCTAACCATAGGCTGGAACGGAAACCTACCACCAACCGTGCACCTTATCTACGCGGTACACTAATCCTAATCCGTACGCTGGCACTAACCGGTGAGTCAACATGTACCCTGACACTAACACGTTTCCGTACCCTCAGCTGTGCCCCAAACCTTGCCGTTGCCTATCCTTAACCTTAGCCCGGAACAGAAACCTACCATCAGCCCTAAACCTTACCCTAAGCCGTACCCTAATCCTAATCCATACGTCAACACGTACCCTGACCCTAACACGTTTCCGTACCCTCACCTCTGCCATAAACCTTGCCGTTCCCTTACCTTAACCCTAGCCCGGAACGGAAAACTACCACCAACCCTACACCTTACCTTACGCCATACCCTAATCCTAATTCGTATGCTGACACTAACCTGTGCATCAACACGTACCCTGACCCTAACACGTTTCGTACCCTCACCTGTGCCCTAAACTTTGCCAGTCCCTAAACATAACCCTAGACTGGAACGGAAACCTACCACCAACCCTACACCTTACTCTATGCGGTACCCTAATCCTCATGCGTACGCTCACACTAACCCGTGAGTCAACACGTACCCTGAACCTAACACAATTCCGTACCATCACCTGTGCCCTATACCTTGCAATTCGCTATCCCTAACCCTACACCGGAATGTAAACCTACCGCCATCCGTACACCTTACTGTACGCCGTACCCTAATCCTAATGCGTACGATGACACTATTCCATGCATCAACATGCACCATGAACCTAACACGTTTCTGTACCCTCACCTGTGCCCTAAGCCTTGCCGTTCACTAACCCTAACCCTAGCCCTGAACTGAAACCCACCACCAGCCCTACACCATACCCTATGCCTTACCCTACTCCTGGCCTGTATGCTGGCACTGACCCATGCGTCAGCAGGTAGCCTGACCCTCCCACGTTTCCGTACCCTCACCTGTGCCCTAAAACTTGACGTTCCCTAACCCTAATCAAACCCCGGATTGGACACCCACCACCAGTCTTACACCTTACCCTACGCCGTACCCTACTCCTGGTCCACACCCTGGCACTGACCCGTGCTTCAGCATGTAGCCTGACCCTCCCACGTTTCCGTACCCTCACCTGTGCCCTAAGCCTTGCCGTTCCCTAACCCTAACCTACACTTTACCCTACGCCATACCCTATTCCTGGGCCGTACGCTGGCACTGACACTTGCGTCAGCACGTAGCCTGACCCTCCCACGTTTCTGTACCCTCACCTGTGCCCTAAGCCTTGCCATTCCCTAACCCTAACCCTAGCCGGAAACGGAAACCCACCACCAGCCCTACACCTTACCCTACGCCGTACCCTACTCCTGGGCCGTACACTGGAACTGACCCTTGTGTAAGCACGTAGCCTGCCACTCCCATGTTTCCATACCCTCACCTGTGCCCTAAGCCTTGCCGATCCCTAACCCTAACCCTACCCTGGAACAGAAACCCACCACCAGCCCTACACCTTACCCTACGCCGTACCCTAATTCTGGCGCGTACGCTGGCACTGACCCGTGTGTCAGCACGTAGCGTGCCTCTCCCTCGTTTCAGTACCCTTACCTGTGCCCTAAGCCTTGCCGTTCCCTAACCCTAACCCGGAACAGAAACCCACCAACAGCCCTACACCTTACCCTACTCCGTACCCTAATCCTGGCCCGTACACTGGCACTGAAACGTGCGTCAGCACATAGCCTGACCCTCCCACGTTTCTGTACCCTCAGCTGTGCCCTAAGCCTTGCCGTTCCCTAACCCTAACCCTAGCGCGGAATGGAAACCCACAACTAGCCCTACACCATACTTTACTCCAGACCCGTACGCTGGCACTGACACGTTTGTCAGCACGTAGCCTGCCTCTCCCACGTGTCCCTATGCTCACCTGTTCCCTAAACTTTGCCGTTCCCTAACCCTAACCCTAGCACGGAACGGAAACCCACCACCAGCCCTACACGTTACCCTATGATGTACCCTACTCCTGGCCCTTACGCTGGCACTGACACGTGCGTCAGCACACAGCCTGACCATCCCACGATCCTCCCAATACAGAAATGGGCAGAAGATCTCAAGAGACGTTTCTTCAAAGAAGACACAGAGATGGCCAAGGCGCACATGAGAAGCTGCTCAAGAGCACTAATTATTAGAGAAATGCAAATCAAAACTACAATGAGGTATCACCTCACACCTGTTAGAATCGGCATCATCAGAAAATCTACAAACAACAAATTCTGGGGAGGGTGTGGACAAAAGGAGCCCTCTTCCACTATTGGTGGGAATGTAAATTGATAGAGTCACTATGGAGAACACTATGGAGTTTCCTTAAAAAATCTAGAAATAGAATTACCATCTGATCCAGCAATTCCACTTCTGGGCATATACCCAAAGAAAACCATAAATCAAAAAGGCACATTCACCACAATGTTCATTGCAGCACTATTTACAATAGCCAGGTAATGGAAGCAAACTAAACGCCCAAAGACAGATGAATGGATAAAGATGGGGTACATATATAAAATGGAATATTACTCGGCCATAAAAAGGAATGAATCTGGGTCATTTGTAGAGACATCGATGGATCTAGAGACAGTCATACAGAATGAAGTAAGTCAGAAAGGGGAAAACAAATATTGTATATTAATGCATATATGTGGAACCTAAAAAATGGTACAGATGAACTGGTTTGCAGGGAAGAAATAGAGACACAGAGGTAGAGAACAAACGTATGGACACCAAGTGTGGGAAGCCATGGGGTGGTGGTGGTGGGACGAGTTGGGAGATTGAGATTGACCTGTATACATGTATATGCATAAAATACATAACTAATAATAACCCGCTGTATAAAAAAGTAAATAAAATTAAATTTCAAAATGTTAAAATATAAAATTTAAAAATAAAACAGAAAAAAGCTCTTCCCTTCACACAGATGTATTTATAGGAATAAATTATTTCCATGCTTATATCTATAAATACATAAAAGAGGAATAAAAGCTAACTTGAACCATAAACGAAGAAAAACCTGAACCGACCAGTTATACAGAGAAAAACACTATCAGGGCACTTGCTCCAACGGTAAACAATATTGAAATTGTTCAGAGGTGGGGAATCATCTCCCGTACAGCCAGCAACCCACACCCCACACAAGGAGCTTCCTCATTGCAAAGCGGGGGGACCGAGCCGAGGCATCTCTGAACAAAGGTGAGCTGAGCCCCAGGCCAGCTGTTGCTGAACTGTTCCCACCCTTCCCAGGTAAAACACCTGAATATGTACAAGGGCTTGAAAGACTAGAGGAAGGGCCGTGGAGCCACAACAGCGAGAGAACGCAGGCCAACTTGGTGCCTCCAGGCCAGCCAGGGTGGTCCTGGCCCAGGGCACTCTTCCGGAAGCTTTCCATTGTCCTGCCAGAGATACCCCACCTGTCCCGGCCCCCACTGATTTTTTCCTTCCTCACCTCTGTCCGGAGAGAAATTCCAGCGGGAGGTATGGGTGACACATCCTCTTCTTTACAGGTGGCAGCTTGGCAACTCCTGCAGAAAGGCCAGCAGAACTCCACTCACACCGGGCCACCAACAAAGCTGTGGCCCCTCACTCCCTCCCACCAGCACAGCCCCGAGACTGCTCACGGGGCAAAGAATATGGAGGCAGGCACAGCTTCAGGGGCTATTGCTGCCTGGAGCGCTGTTTATATTGACCTCAACCAGGCACACCTGGGGAGGGCCGGCCGGCAGGATAAGGCTGCCCACGTCAGCTAATCCACAACCCTCAGGGAATCACAGTGTTGAAAATGGACCTCGCTAAAGCAGAATAGAAGCCAAGGAAAAAAAGGACACAATGCCATTTGCAGCACCGTAGATGAGCCTAGAGGTTATCACATGACTTGTAGTAAGTCAGAAAGTGAAAGACACATATCGTATCATATCACTTATAGGTGTTACCTAAAAATGGATACCAGGGCAGATATTTCCACGGAGAAGGGCAATCACAGATTCATTAAACAAACTTATGGTTCACCAATGGAAAGGTGTGAGGATGGGTTTCATTACGATATTGGGGTTAACAGACATATACAAACACAGGTGACATATATAATCACCTAAGACCTACGGAATACAAAGAGAGGACTACTCAACATTCTGTCTTAACGTACATGGGCAAAGGATCCCAGGAAGAACAGACATCTGTATATGTGTAAAAGAACCACATCTTCCACACCTACAACAAGCCAAGCATTGTAATCAAACTTGCTGTAATAAAAAATAAAAAATTAAATTAAAAACACGAACAAGAAGTAGTGAGACAAACTTGAGGGGCTTTCTCCTGGCACAGTCCATTCTAAATTCCAATCTAGAACAAGACTTCCATTGAGGCTCTGTTGCACTAATAACCTGATTTGAAAGAGAGAACTGCTGCCACCTTGTGGCCGTTTCACACAACAGCAGCTTTAATTCCAGCGCTAAAGGTCAGTTGATATTCAAAATCATTGCAGGCCTGTAAATGACACCTGCCCTGAAAACAAATCCTGGGGTCACATATCGACCAAAAAATTCAAAGGACGTCCATATTTCAAAACGACCGTTTCAAAAGCCATATTTTACGCACATTAGTGTTCTGCTTCTTTGTCTTTCTTTCTTTTTTGGTTAAAAACACGGGAATGGAAAAAGGCATCCCTCAGAAGGGGCGAAAATAGTTGCAAACGAATCAATGGACAAAGGTTTAATCTCCAATATATATAAACAGCTCATGCAGCTTAATATTAAAAAAACAAACAACCCAATACAAACATGGGCAGAATATCTAAAGAGACGTTTCTTCAAAGAAGACACAGAGATGGCTAAGACGCACATGAAAAGCTGCTCAAGAGCACTAATTATTAGAGAAATGCAAATCAAAACTACAATGAGGTATCACCTCACACCTGTTAGAATCAGCATCATCAGAAAATCAACAGACAACAAATTCTGGGGAGGGTGTGGACAAAAGGAGCCCTCCTCCACTATTGTTGGGAATGTAAATTGATACAGTCACTATGGAGAACAGTATGGAGTTTCCTTAAAAAACCTACAAATAGAAACCTTGACTTTCCCTAAACCTAACCATAGGCTGGAACGGAAACCTACCACCAACCGTGCACCTTATCTACGCGGTACACTAATCCTAATCCGTACGCTGGCACTAACCGGTGAGTCAACATGTACCCTGACACTAACACGTTTCCGTACCCTCAGCTGTGCCCCAAACCTTGCCGTTGCCTATCCTTAACCTTAGCCCGGAACAGAAACCTACCATCAGCCCTACACCTTACCCTAAGCTGTACCCTAATCCTAATCCATACGTCAACACGTACCCTGACCCTAACACGTTTCCGTACCCTCACCTCTGCCATAAACCTTGCCGTTCCCTTACCTTAACCCTAGCCCGGAACGGAAAACTACTACCAACCCTACACCTTACCTTACGCCATACCCTAATCCTAATTCGTATGCTGACACTAACCTGTGCATCAACACGTACCCTGACCCTAACACGTTTCGTACCCTCACCTGTGCCCTAAACTTTGCCAGTCCCTAAACATAACCCTAGACTGGAACGGAAACCTACCACCAACCCTACACCTTACTCTATGCGGTACCCTAATCCTCATGCGTACGCTCACACTAACCCGTGAGTCAACACGTACCCTGAACCTAACACAATTCCGTACCATCACCTGTGCCCTATACCTTGCAATTCGCTATCCCTAACCCTACACCGGAATGTAAACCTACCGCCATCCGTACACCTTACTGTACGCCGTACCCTAATCCTAATGCGTACGATGACACTATTCCATGCATCAACATGCACCATGAACCTAACACGTTTCTGTACCCTCACCTGTGCCCTAAGCCTTGCCGTTCACTAACCCTAACCCTAGCCCTGAACTGAAACCCACCACCAGCCCTACACCATACCCTATGCCTTACCCTACTCCTGGCCTGTATGCTGGCACTGACCCGTGCGTCAGCACGTAGCCTGCCTCACCCAAGTTTCCGTACCCTCACCTGTGCCCTTAGCCTTGCCGTTCCCTAACCCTAACCCTAGCCCAGAACGGAAACCCACCACCAGCCCTACACCTTACCCTACGCCGTACCCTACTCCTGGCCCATACGCTGGCACTGACCCATGCGTCAGCAGGTAGCCTGACCCTCCCACGTTTCCGTACCCTCACCTGTGCCCTAAAACTTGACGTTCCCTAACCCTAATCAAACCCCGGAATGGACACCCACCACCAGTCTTACACCTTACCCTACGCCGTACCCTACTCCTGGTCCACACCCTGGCACTGACCCGTGCTTCAGCATGTAGCCTGACCCTCCCACGTTTCCGTACCCTCACCTGTGCCCTAAGCCTTGCCGTTCCCTAACCCTAACCCTACACTTTACCCTACGCCATACCCTATTCCTGGGCCGTACGCTGGCACTGACACTTGCGTCAGCACGTAGCCTGACCCTCCCACGTTTCTGTACCCTCACCTGTGCCCTAAGCCTTGCCATTCCCTAACCCTAACCCTAGCCGGAAACGGAAACCCACCACCAGCCCTACACCTTACCCTACGCCGTACCCTACTCCTGGGCCGTACACTGGAACTGACCCTTGTGTAAGCACGTAGCCTGCCACTCCCATGTTTCCATACCCTCACCTGTGCCCTAAGCCTTGCCGATCCCTAACCCTAACCCTACCCTGGAACAGAAACCCACCACCAGCCCTACACCTTACCCTACGCCGTACCCTAATTCTGGCGCGTACGCTGGCACTGACCCGTGTGTCAGCACGTAGCGTGCCTCTCCCTCGTTTCAGTACCCTTACCTGTGCCCTAAGCCTTGCCGTTCCCTAACCCTAACCCGGAACAGAAACCCACCAACAGCCCTACACCTTACCCTACTCCGTACCCTAATCCTGGCCCGTACACTGGCACTGAAACGTGCGTCAGCACATAGCCTGACCCTCCCACGTTTCTGTACCCTCAGCTGTGCCCTAAGCCTTGCCGTTCCCTAACCCTAACCCTAGCGTGGAATGGAAACCCACAACTAGCCCTACACCATACTTTACTCCAGACCCGTACGCTGGCACTGACACGTTTGTCAGCACGTAGCCTGCCTCTCCCACGTGTCCCTATGCTCACCTGTTCCCTAAACCTTGCCGTTCCCTAACCCTAACCCTAGCCCGGAACGGAAACCCACCACCAGCCCTACACGTTACCCTATGATGTACCCTACTCCTGGCCCTTACGCTGGCACTGACACGTGCGTCAGCACACAGCCTGACCATCCCACGATCCTCCCAATACGGAAATGGGCAGAAGATCTCAAGAGACGTTTCTTCAAAGAAGACACAGAGATGGCCAAGGCGCACATGAGAAGCTGCTCAAGAGCACTAATTATTAGAGAAATGCAAATCAAAACTACAATGAGGTATCACCTCACACCTGTTAGAATCGGCATCATCAGAAAATCTACAAACAACAAATTCTGGGGAGGGTGTGGACAAAAGGAGCCCTCTTCCACTATTGGTGGGAATGTAAATTGATAGAGTCACTATGGAGAACACTATGGAGTTTCCTTAAAAAATCTAGAAATAGAATTACCATCTGATCCAGCAATTCCACTTCTGGGCATATACCCAAAGAAAACCATAAATCAAAAAGGCACATTCACCACAATGTTCATTGCAGCACTATTTACAATAGCCAGGTAATGGAAGCAAACTAAACGCCCAAAGACAGATGAATGGATAAAGATGGGGTACATATATAAAATGGAATATTACTCGGCCATAAAAAGGAATGAATCTGGGTCATTTGTAGAGACATCGATGGATCTAGAGACAGTCATACAGAATGAAGTAAGTCAGAAAGGGGAAAACAAATATTGTATATTAATGCATATATGTGGAACCTAAAAAATGGTACAGATGAACTGGTTTGCAGGGAAGAAATAGAGACACAGAGGTAGAGAAAAAACGTATGGACACCAAGTGTGGGAAGCCATGGGGTGGTGGTGGTGGGACGAGTTGGGAGATTGAGATTGACCTGTATACATGTATATGCATAAAATACATAACTAATAATAACCCGCTGTATAAAAAAGTAAATAAAATTAAATTTCAAAATGTTAAAATATAAAATTTAAAAATAAAACAGAAAAAAGCTCTTCCCTTCACACAGATGTATTTATAGGAATAAATTATTTCCATGCTTATATCTATAAATACATAAAAGAGGAATAAAAGCTAACTTGAACCATAAACGAAGAAAAACCTGAACCGACCAGTTATACAGAGAAAAACACTATCAGGGCACTTGCTCCAACGGTAAACAATATTGAAATTGTTCAGAGGTGGGGAATCATCTCCCGTACAGCCAGCAACCCACACCCCACACAAGGAGCTTCCTCATTGCAAAGCGGGGGGACCGAGCCGAGGCATCTCTGAACAAAGGTGAGCTGAGCCCCAGGCCAGCTGTTGCTGAACTGTTCCCACCCTTCCCAGGTAAAACACCTGAATATGTACAAGGGCTTGAAAGACTAGAGGAAGGGCCGTGGAGCCACAACAGCGAGAGAACGCAGGCCAACTTGGTGCCTCCAGGCCAGCCAGGGTGGTCCTGGCCCAGGGCACTCTTCCGGAAGCTTTCCATTGTCCTGCCAGAGATACCCCACCTGTCCCGGCCCCCACTGATTTTTTCCTTCCTCACCTCTGTCCGGAGAGAAATTCCAGCGGGAGGTATGGGTGACACATCCTCTTCTTTACAGGTGGCAGCTTGGCAACTCCTGCAGAAAGGCCAGCAGAACTCCACTCACACCGGGCCACCAACAAAGCTGTGGCCCCTCACTCCCTCCCACCAGCACAGCCCCGAGACTGCTCACGGGGCAAAGAATATGGAGGCAGGCACAGCTTCAGGGGCTATTGCTGCCTGGAGCGCTGTTTATATTGACCTCAACCAGGCACACCTGGGGAGGGCCGGCCGGCAGGATAAGGCTGCCCACGTCAGCTAATCCACAACCCTCAGGGAATCACAGTGTTGAAAATGGACCTCGCTAAAGCAGAATAGAAGCCAAGGAAAAAAAGGACACAATGCCATTTGCAGCACCGTAGATGAGCCTAGAGGTTATCACATGACTTGTAGTAAGTCAGAAAGTGAAAGACACATATCGTATCATATCACTTATAGGTGTTACCTAAAAATGGATACCAGGGCAGATATTTCCACGGAGAAGGGCAATCACAGATTCATTAAACAAACTTATGGTTCACCAATGGAAAGGTGTGAGGATGGGTTTCATTACGATATTGGGGTTAACAGACATATACAAACACAGGTGACATATATAATCACCTAAGACCTACGGAATACAAAGAGAGGACTACTCAACATTCTGTCTTAACGTACATGGGCAAAGGATCCCAGGAAGAACAGACATCTGTATATGTGTAAAAGAACCACATCTTCCACACCTACAACAAGCCAAGCATTGTAATCAAACTTGCTGTAATAAAAAATAAAAAATTAGGGCTTCCCTGGTGGCGCAGTGGTTGAGAGTCCGCCTGCCGATGCAGGGGACACGGGTTCGTGCCCCGGTCTGGGAAGATCCCACATGCCGCAGAGCGGCTAGGCCCGTGAGCCATGGCCGCTGAGCCTGTGCGTCCGGAGCCTGTGCTCCGCAAGGGGAGAGGCCACAACAGTGAGAGGCCCGCCTACCGCAAAAAAAAAAAAATAATAAAAAAAAAAAAATTAAAAATTAAATTAAAAACACGAACAAGAAGTAGTGAGACAAACTTGAGGGGCTTTCTCCTGGCACATTCCATTCTAAATTCCAATCTAGAACAAGTCTTCCATTGAGGCTCTGTTGCACTAATAACCTGATTTGAAAGAGAGAACTGCTGCCACCTTGTGGCCGTTTCACACAACAGCAGCTTTAATCCCAGCGCTAAAGGTCAGTTGATATTCAAAATCATTGCAGGCCTGTAAATGACACCTGCCCTGAAAACAAATCCTGGGGTCACATATCGACCAAAAAATTCAAAGGACGTCCATATTTCAAAACGACCGTTTCAAAAGCCATATTTTACGCACATTAGTGTTCTGCTTCTTTGTCTTTCTTTCTTTTTTGGTTAAAAACACGGGAATGGAAAAAGGCATCCCTCAGAAGGGGCGAAAATAGTTGCAAACGAATCAATGGACAAAGGTTTAATCTCCAATATATATAAACAGCTCATGCAGCTTAATATTAAAAAAACAAACAACCCAATACAAACATGGGCAGAATATCTAAAGAGACGTTTCTTCAAAGAAGACACAGAGATGGCTAAGACGCACATGAAAAGCTGCTCAAGAGCACTAATTATTAGAGAAATGCAAATCAAAACTACAATGAGGTATCACCTCACACCTGTTAGAATCAGCAGCATCAGAAAATCTACAGACAACAAATTCTGGGGAGGGTGTGGACAAAAGGAGCCCTCTTCCACTATTGTTGGGAATGTAAATTGATACAGTCACTATGGAGAACAGTATGGAGTTTCCTTAAAAAACCTACAAATAGAAACCTTGACTTTCCCTAACCCTAACCATAGGCTGGAACGGAAACCTACCACCAACCCTGCACCTTATCTACGCGGTACACTAATCCTAATCCGTACGCTGGCACTAACCGGTGAGTCAACATGTACCCTGACACTAACACGTTTCCGTACCCTCAGCTGTGCCCCAAACCTTGCCATTGCCTATCCTTAACCTTAGCCCGGAACAGAAACCTACCATCAGCCCTACACCTTACCCTAAGCCGTACCCTAATCCTAATCCATACGTCAACACGTACCCTGACCCTAACACGTTTCCGTACCCTCACCTCTGCCATAAACCTTGCCGTTCCCTTACCTTAACCCTAGCCCGGAACGGAAAACTACCACCAACCCTACACCTTACCTTACGCCATACCCTAATCCTAATTCGTATGCTGACACTAACCTGTGCATCAACACGTACCCTGACCCTAACACGTTTCGTACCCTCACCTGTGCCCTAAACTTTGCCAGTCCCTAAACATAACCCTAGACTGGAACGGAAACCTACCACCAACCCTACACCTTACTCTATGCGGTACCCTAATCCTCATGCGTACGCTCACACTAACCCGTGAGTCAACACGTACCCTGAACCTAACACAATTCCGTACCATCACCTGTGCCCTATACCTTGCAATTCGCTATCCCTAACCCTACACCGGAATGTAAACCTACCGCCATCCGTACACCTTACTGTACGCCGTACCCTAATCCTAATGCGTACGATGACACTATTCCATGCATCAACATGCACCATGAACCTAACACGTTTCTGTACCCTCACCTGTGCCCTAAGCCTTGCCGTTCACTAACCCTAACCCTAGCCCTGAACTGAAACCCACCACCAGCCCTACACCATACCCTATGCCTTACCCTACTCCTGGCCTGTATGCTGGCACTGACCCGTGCGTCAGCACGTAGCCTGCCTCACCCAAGTTTCCGTACCCTCACCTGTGCCCTTAGCCTTGCCGTTCCCTAACCCTAACCCTAGCCCAGAACGGAAACCCACCACCAGCCCTACACCTTACCCTACGCCGTACCCTACTCCTGGCCCATACGCTGGCACTGACCCATGCGTCAGCAGGTAGCCTGACCCTCCCACGTTTCCGTACCCTCACCTGTGCCCTAAAACTTGATGTTCCCTAACCCTAATCAAACCCCGGAATGGACACCCACCACCAGTCTTACACCTTACCCTACGCCGTACCCTACTCCTGGTCCACACCCTGGCACTGACCCGTGCTTCAGCATGTAGCCTGACCCTCCCACGTTTCCGTACCCTCACCTGTGCCCTAAGCCTTGCCGTTCCCTAACCCTAACCCTACACTTTACCCTACGCCATACCCTATTCCTGGGCCGTACGCTGGCACTGACACTTGCGTCAGCACGTAGCCTGACCCTCCCACGTTTCTGTACCCTCACCTGTGCCCTAAGCCTTGCCATTCCCTAACCCTAACCCTAGCCGGAAACGGAAACCCACCACCAGCCCTACACCTTACCCTACGCCGTACCCTACTCCTGGGCCGTACACTGGAACTGACCCTTGTGTAAGCACGTAGCCTGCCACTCCCATGTTTCCATACCCTCACCTGTGCCCTAAGCCTTGCCGATCCCTAACCCTAACCCTACCCTGGAACAGAAACCCACCACCAGCCCTACACCTTACCCTACGCCGTACCCTAATTCTGGCGCGTACGCTGGCACTGACCCGTGTGTCAGCACGTAGCGTGCCTCTCCCTCGTTTCAGTACCCTTACCTGTGCCCTAAGCCTTGCCGTTCCCTAACCCTAACCCGGAACAGAAACCCACCAACAGCCCTACACCTTACCCTACTCCGTACCCTAATCCTGGCCCGTACACTGGCACTGAAACGTGCGTCAGCACATAGCCTGACCCTCCCACGTTTCTGTACCCTCAGCTGTGCCCTAAGCCTTGCCGTTCCCTAACCCTAACCCTAGCGCGGAATGGAAACCCACAACTAGCCCTACACCATACTTTACTCCAGACCCGTACGCTGGCACTGACACGTTTGTCAGCACGTAGCCTGCCTCTCCCACGTGTCCCTATGCTCACCTGTTCCCTAAACATTGCCGTTCCCTAACCCTAACCCTAGCCCGGAACGGAAACCCACCACCAGCCCTACACGTTACCCTATGATGTACCCTACTCCTGGCCCTTACGCTGGCACTGACACGTGCGTCAGCACACAGCCTGACCATCCCACGATCCTCCCAATACAGAAATGGGCAGAAGATCTCAAGAGACGTTTCTTCAAAGAAGACACAGAGATGGCCAAGGCGCACATGAGAAGCTGCTCAAGAGCACTAATTATTAGAGAAATGCAAATCAAAACTACAATGAGGTATCACCTCACACCTGTTAGAATCGGCATCATCAGAAAATCTACAAACAACAAATTCTGGGGAGGGTGTGGACAAAAGGAGCCCTCTTCCACTATTGGTGGGAATGTAAATTGATAGAGTCACTATGGAGAACACTATGGAGTTTCCTTAAAAAATCTAGAAATAGAATTACCATCTGATCCAGCAATTCCACTTCTGGGCATATACCCAAAGAAAACCATAAATCAAAAAGGCACATTCACCACAATGTTCATTGCAGCACTATTTACAATAGCCAGGTAATGGAAGCAAACTAAATGCCCAAAGACAGATGAATGGATAAAGATGGGGTACATATATAAAATGGAATATTACTCGGCCATAAAAAGGAATGAATCTGGGTCATTTGTAGAGACATCGATGGATCTAGAGACAGTCATACAGAATGAAGTAAGTCAGAAAGGGGAAAACAAATATTGTATATTAATGCATATATGTGGAACCTAAAAAATGGTACAGATGAACTGGTTTGCAGGGAAGAAATAGAGACACAGAGGTAGAGAACAAACGTATGGACACCAAGTGTGGGAAGCCATGGGGTGGTGGTGGTGGGACGAGTTGGGAGATTGAGATTGACCTGTATACATGTATATGCATAAAATACATAACTAATAATAACCCGCTGTATAAAAAAGTAAATAAAATTAAATTTCAAAATGTTAAAATATAAAATTTAAAAATAAAACAGAAAAAAGCTCTTCTCTTCACACAGATGTATTTATAGGAATAAATTATTTCCATGCTTATATCTATAAATACATAAAAGAGGAATAAAAGCGAACTTGAACCATAAACGAAGAAAAACCTGAACCGACCAGTTATACAGAGAAAAACACTATCAGGGCACTTGCTCCAACGGTAAACAATATTGAAATTGTTCAGAGGTGGGGAATCATCTCCCGTACAGCCAGCAACCCACACCCCACACAAGGAGCTTCCTCATTGCAAAGCGGGGGGACCGAGCCGAGGCATCTCTGAACAAAGGTGAGCTGAGCCCCAGGCCAGCTGTTGCTGAACTGTTCCCACCCTTCCCAGGTAAAACACCTGAATATGTACAAGGGCTTGAAAGACTAGAGGAAGGGCCGTGGAGCCACAACAGCGAGAGAACGCAGGCCAACTTGGTGCCTCCAGGCCAGCCAGGGTGGTCCTGGCCCAGGGCACTCTTCCGGAAGCTTTCCATTGTCCTGCCAGAGATACCCCACCTGTCCCGGCCCCCACTGATTTTTTCCTTCCTCACCTCTGTCCGGAGAGAAATTCCAGCGGGAGGTATGGGTGACACATCCTCTTCTTTACAGGTGGCAGCTTGGCAACTCCTGCAGAAAGGCCAGCAGAACTCCACTCACACCGGGCCACCAACAAAGCTGTGGCCCCTCACTCCCTCCCACCAGCACAGCCCCGAGACTGCTCACGGGGCAAAGAATATGGAGGCAGGCACAGCTTCAGGGGCTATTGCTGCCTGGAGCGCTGTTTATATTGACCTCAACCAGGCACACCTGGGGAGGGCCGGCCGGCAGGATAAGGCTGCCCACGTCAGCTAATCCACAACCCTCAGGGAATCACAGTGTTGAAAATGGACCTCGCTAAAGCAGAATAGAAGCCAAGGAAAAAAAGGACACAATGCCATTTGCAGCACCGTAGATGAGCCTAGAGGTTATCACATGACTTGTAGTAAGTCAGAAAGTGAAAGACACATATCGTATCATATCACTTATAGGTGTTACCTAAAAATGGATACCAGGGCAGATATTTCCACGGAGAAGGGCAATCACAGATTCATTAAACAAACTTATGGTTCACCAATGGAAAGGTGTGAGGATGGGTTTCATTACGATATTGGGGTTAACAGACATATACAAACACAGGTGACATATATAATCACCTAAGACCTACGGAATACAAAGAGAGGACTACTCAACATTCTGTCTTAACGTACATGGGCAAAGGATCCCAGGAAGAACAGACATCTGTATATGTGTAAAAGAACCACATCTTCCACACCTACAACAAGCCAAGCATTGTAATCAAACTTGCTGTAATAAAAAATAAAAAATTAAATTAAAAACACGAACAAGAAGTAGTGAGACAAACTTGAGGGGCTTTCTCCTGGCACATTCCATTCTAAATTCCAATCTAGAACAAGACTTCCATTGAGGCTCTGTTGCACTAATAACCTGATTTGAAAGAGAGAACTGCTGCCACCTTGTGGCCGTTTCACACAACAGCAGCTTTAATCCCAGCGCTAAAGGTCAGTTGATATTCAAAATCATTGCAGGCCTGTAAATGACACCTGCCCTGAAAACAAATCCTGGGGTCACATATCGACCAAAAAATTCAAAGGACGTCCATATTTCAAAACGACCGTTTCAAAAGCCATATTTTACGCACATTAGTGTTCTGCTTCTTTGTCTTTCTTTCTTTTTTGGTTAAAAACACGGGAATGGAAAAAGGCATCCCTCAGAAGGGGCGAAAATAGTTGCAAACGAACCAATGGACAAAGGTTTAATCTCCAATATATATAAACAGCTCATGCAGCTTAATATTAAAAAAACAATCAACCCAATACAAACATGGGCAGAATATCTAAAGAGACGTTTCTTCAAAGAAGACACAGAGATGGCTAAGACGCACATGAAAAGCTGATCAAGAGCACTAATTATTAGAGAAATGCAAATCAAAACTACAATGAGGTATCACCTCACACCTGTTAGAATCAGCATCATCAGAAAATCAACAGACAACAAATTCTGGGGAGGGTGTGGACAAAAGGAGCCCTCCTCCACTATTGTTGGGAATGTAAATTGATACAGTCACTATGGAGAACAGTATGGAGTTTCCTTAAAAAACCTACAAATAGAAACCTTGACTTTCCCTAAACCTAACCATAGGCTGGAACGGAAACCTACCACCAACCGTGCACCTTATCTACGCGGTACACTAATCCTAATCCGTACGCTGGCACTAACCGGTGAGTCAACATGTACCCTGACACTAACACGTTTCCGTACCCTCAGCTGTGCCCCAAACCTTGCCGTTGCCTATCCTTAACCTTAGCCCGGAACAGAAACCTACCATCAGCCCTACACCTTACCCTAAGCCGTACCCTAATCCTAATCCATACGTCAACACGTACCCTGACCCTAACACGTTTCCGTACCCTCACCTCTGCCATAAACCTTGCCGTTCCCTTACCTTAACCCTAGCCCGGAACGGAAAACTACCACCAACCCTACACCTTACCTTACGCCATACCCTAATCCTAATTCGTATGCTGACACTAACCTGTGCATCAACACGTACCCTGACCCTAACACGTTTCGTACCCTCACCTGTGCCCTAAACTTTGCCAGTCCCTAAACATAACCCTAGACTGGAACGGAAACCTACCACCAACCCTACACCTTACTCTATGCGGTACCCTAATCCTCATGCGTACGCTCACACTAACCCGTGAGTCAACACGTACCCTGAACCTAACACAATTCCGTACCATCACCTGTGCCCTATACCTTGCAATTCGCTATCCCTAACCCTACACCGGAATGTAAACCTACCGCCATCCGTACACCTTACTGTACGCCGTACCCTAATCCTAATGCGTACGATGACACTATTCCATGCATCAACATGCACCATGAACCTAACACGTTTCTGTACCCTCACCTGTGCCCTAAGCCTTGCCGTTCACTAACCCTAACCCTAGCCCTGAACTGAAACCCACCACCAGCCCTACACCATACCCTATGCCTTACCCTACTCCTGGCCTGTATGCTGGCACTGACCCATGCGTCAGCAGGTAGCCTGACCCTCCCACGTTTCCGTACCCTCACCTGTGCCCTAAAACTTGACGTTCCCTAACCCTAATCAAACCCCGGAATGGACACCCACCACCAGTCTTACACCTTACCCTACGCCGTACCCTACTCCTGGTCCACACCCTGGCACTGACCCGTGCTTCAGCATGTAGCCTGACCCTCCCACGTTTCCGTACCCTCACCTGTGCCCTAAGCCTTGCCGTTCCCTAACCCTAACCCTACACTTTACCCTACGCCATACCCTATTCCTGGGCCGTACGCTGGCACTGACACTTGCGTCAGCACGTAGCCTGACCCTCCCACGTTTCTGTACCCTCACCTGTGCCCTAAGCCTTGCCATTCCCTAACCCTAACCCTAGCCGGAAACGGAAACCCACCACCAGCCCTACACCTTACCCTACGCCGTACCCTACTCCTGGGCCGTACACTGGAACTGACCCTTGTGTAAGCACGTAGCCTGCCACTCCCATGTTTCCATACCCTCACCTGTGCCCTAAGCCTTGCCGATCCCTAACCCTAACCCTACCCTGGAACAGAAACCCACCACCAGCCCTACACCTTACCCTACGCCGTACCCTAATTCTGGCGCGTACGCTGGCACTGACCCGTGTGTCAGCACGTAGCGTGCCTCTCCCTCGTTTCAGTACCCTTACCTGTGCCCTAAGCCTTGCCGTTCCCTAACCCTAACCCGGAACAGAAACCCACCAACAGCCCTACACCTTACCCTACTCCGTACCCTAATCCTGGCCCGTACACTGGCACTGAAACGTGCGTCAGCACATAGCCTGACCCTCCCACGTTTCTGTACCCTCAGCTGTGCCCTAAGCCTTGCCGTTCCCTAACCCTAACCCTAGCGCGGAATGGAAACCCACAACTAGCCCTACACCATACTTTACTCCAGACCCGTACGCTGGCACTGACACGTTTGTCAGCACGTAGCCTGCCTCTCCCACGTATCCCTATGCTCACCTGTTCCCTAAACCTTGCCGTTCCCTAACCCTAACCCTAGCCCGGAACGGAAACCCACCACCAGCCCTACACGTTACCCTATGATGTACCCTACTCCTGGCCCTTACGCTGGCACTGACACGTGCGTCAGCACACAGCCTGACCATCCCACGATCCTCCCAATACAGAAATGGGCAGAAGATCTCAAGAGACGTTTCTTCAAAGAAGACACAGAGATGGCCAAGGCGCACATGAGAAGCTGCTCAAGAGCACTAATTATTAGAGAAATGCAAATCAAAACTACAATGAGGTATCACCTCACACCTGTTAGAATCGGCATCATCAGAAAATCTACAAACAACAAATTCTGGGGAGGGTGTGGACAAAAGGAGCCCTCTTCCACTATTGGTGGGAATGTAAATTGATAGAGTCACTATGGAGAACACTATGGAGTTTCCTTAAAAAATCTAGAAATAGAATTACCATCTGATCCAGCAATTCCACTTCTGGGCATATACCCAAAGAAAACCATAAATCAAAAAGGCACATTCACCACAATGTTCATTGCAGCACTATTTACAATAGCCAGGTAATGGAAGCAAACTAAACGCCCAAAGACAGATGAATGGATAAAGATGGGGTACATATATAAAATGGAATATTACTCGGCCATAAAAAGGAATGAATCTGGGTCATTTGTAGAGACATCGATGGATCTAGAGACAGTCATACAGAATGAAGTAAGTCAGAAAGGGGAAAACAAATATTGTATATTAATGCATATATGTGGAACCTAAAAAATGGTACAGATGAACTGGTTTGCAGGGAAGAAATAGAGACACAGAGGTAGAGAACAAACGTATGGACACCAAGTGTGGGAAGCCATGGGGTGGTGGTGGTGGGACGAGTTGGGAGATTGAGATTGACCTGTATACATGTATATGCATAAAATACATAACTAATAATAACCCGCTGTATAAAAAAGTAAATAAAATTAAATTTCAAAATGTTAAAATATAAAATTTAAAAATAAAACAGAAAAAAGCTCTTCCCTTCACACAGATGTATTTATAGGAATAAATTATTTCCATGCTTATATCTATAAATACATAAAAGAGGAATAAAAGCTAACTTGAACCATAAACGAAGAAAAACCTGAACCGACCAGTTATACAGAGAAAAACACTATCAGGGCACTTGCTCCAACGGTAAACAATATTGAAATTGTTCAGAGGTGGGGAATCATCTCCCGTACAGCCAGCAACCCACACCCCACACAAGGAGCTTCCTCATTGCAAAGCGGGGGGACCGAGCCGAGGCATCTCTGAACAAAGGTGAGCTGAGCCCCAGGCCAGCTGTTGCTGAACTGTTCCCACCCTTCCCAGGTAAAACACCTGAATATGTACAAGGGCTTGAAAGACTAGAGGAAGGGCCGTGGAGCCACAACAGCGAGAGAACGCAGGCCAACTTGGTGCCTCCAGGCCAGCCAGGGTGGTCCTGGCCCAGGGCACTCTTCCGGAAGCTTTCCATTGTCCTGCCAGAGATACCCCACCTGTCCCGGCCCCCACTGATTTTTTCCTTCCTCACCTCTGTCCGGAGAGAAATTCCAGCGGGAGGTATGGGTGACACATCCTCTTCTTTACAGGTGGCAGCTTGGCAACTCCTGCAGAAAGGCCAGCAGAACTCCACTCACACCGGGCCACCAACAAAGCTGTGGCCCCTCACTCCCTCCCACCAGCACAGCCCCGAGACTGCTCACGGGGCAAAGAATATGGAGGCAGGCACAGCTTCAGGGGCTATTGCTGCCTGGAGCGCTGTTTATATTGACCTCAACCAGGCACACCTGGGGAGGGCCGGCCGGCAGGATAAGGCTGCCCACGTCAGCTAATCCACAACCCTCAGGGAATCACAGTGTTGAAAATGGACCTCGCTAAAGCAGAATAGAAGCCAAGGAAAAAAAGGACACAATGCCATTTGCAGCACCGTAGATGAGCCTAGAGGTTATCACATGACTTGTAGTAAGTCAGAAAGTGAAAGACACATATCGTATCATATCACTTATAGGTGTTACCTAAAAATGGATACCAGGGCAGATATTTCCACGGAGAAGGGCAATCACAGATTCATTAAACAAACTTATGGTTCACCAATGGAAAGGTGTGAGGATGGGTTTCATTACGATATTGGGGTTAACAGACATATACAAACACAGGTGACATATATAATCACCTAAGACCTACGGAATACAAAGAGAGGACTACTCAACATTCTGTCTTAACGTACATGGGCAAAGGATCCCAGGAAGAACAGACATCTGTATATGTGTAAAAGAACCACATCTTCCACACCTACAACAAGCCAAGCATTGTAATCAAACTTGCTGTAATAAAAAATAAAAAATTAAATTAAAAACACGAACAAGAAGTAGTGAGACAAACTTGAGGGGCTTTCTCCTGGCACAGTCCATTCTAAATTCCAATCTAGAACAAGACTTCCATTGAGGCTCTGTTGCACTAATAACCTGATTTGAAAGAGAGAACTGCTGCCACCTTGTGGCCGTTTCACACAACAGCAGCTTTAATCCCAGCGCTAAAGGTCAGTTGATATTCAAAATCATTGCAGGCCTGTAAATGACACCTGCCCTGAAAACAAATCCTGGGGTCACATATCGACCAAAAAATTCAAAGGACGTCCATATTTCAAAACGACCGTTTCAAAAGCCATATTTTACGCACATTAGTGTTCTGCTTCTTTGTCTTTCTTTCTTTTTTGGTTAAAAACACGGGAATGGAAAAAGGCATCCCTCAGAAGGGGCGAAAATAGTTGCAAACGAATCAATGGACAAAGGTTTAATCTCCAATATATATAAACAGCTCATGCAGCTTAATATTAAAAAAACAAACAACCCAATACAAACATGGGCAGAATATCTAAAGAGACGTTTCTTCAAAGAAGACACAGAGATGGCTAAGACGCACATGAAAAGCTGATCAAGAGCACTAATTATTAGAGAAATGCAAATCAAAACTACAATGAGGTATCACCTCACACCTGTTAGAATCAGCATCATCAGAAAATCAACAGACAACAAATTCTGGGGAGGGTGTGGACAAAAGGAGCCCTCCTCCACTATTGTTGGGAATGTAAATTGATACAGTCACTATGGAGAACAGTATGGAGTTTCCTTAAAAAACCTACAAATAGAAACCTTGACTTTCCCTAAACCTAACCATAGGCTGGAACGGAAACCTACCACCAACCGTGCACCTTATCTACGCGGTACACTAATCCTAATCCGTACGCTGGCACTAACCGGTGAGTCAACATGTACCCTGACACTAACACGTTTCCGTACCCTCAGCTGTGCCCCAAACCTTGCCGTTGCCTATCCTTAACCTTAGCCCGGAACAGAAACCTACCATCAGCCCTACACCTTACCCTAAGCTGTACCCTAATCCTAATCCATACGTCAACACGTACCCTGACCCTAACACGTTTCCGTACCCTCACCTCTGCCATAAACCTTGCCGTTCCCTTACCTTAACCCTAGCCCGGAACGGAAAACTACTACCAACCCTACAGCTTACCTTACGCCATACCCTAATCCTAATTCGTATGCTGACACTAACCTGTGCATCAACACGTACCCTGACCCTAACACGTTTCGTACCCTCACCTGTGCCCTAAACTTTGCCAGTCCCTAAACATAACCCTAGACTGGAACGGAAACCTACCACCAACCCTACACCTTACTCTATGCGGTACCCTAATCCTCATGCGTACGCTCACACTAACCCGTGAGTCAACACGTACCCTGAACCTAACACAATTCCGTACCATCACCTGTGCCCTATACCTTGCAATTCGCTATCCCTAACCCTACACCGGAATGTAAACCTACCGCCATCCGTACACCTTACTGTACGCCGTACCCTAATCCTAATGCGTACGATGACACTATTCCATGCATCAACATGCACCATGAACCTAACACGTTTCTGTACCCTCACCTGTGCCCTAAGCCTTGCCGTTCACTAACCCTAACCCTAGCCCTGAACTGAAACCCACCACCAGCCCTACACCATACCCTATGCCTTACCCTACTCCTGGCCTGTATGCTGGCACTGACCCGTGCGTCAGCACGTAGCCTGCCTCACCCAAGTTTCCGTACCCTCACCTGTGCCCTTAGCCTTGCCGTTCCCTAACCCTAACCCTAGCCCAGAACGGAAACCCACCACCAGCCCTACACCTTACCCTACGCCGTACCCTACTCCTGGCCCATACGCTGGCACTGACCCATGCGTCAGCAGGTAGCCTGACCCTCCCACGTTTCCGTACCCTCACCTGTGCCCTAAAACTTGACGTTCCCTAACCCTAATCAAACCCCGGAATGGACACCCACCACCAGTCTTACACCTTACCCTACGCCGTACCCTACTCCTGGTCCACACCCTGGCACTGACCCGTGCTTCAGCATGTAGCCTGACCCTCCCACGTTTCCGTACCCTCACCTGTGCCCTAAGCCTTGCCGTTCCCTAACCCTAACCCTACACTTTACCCTACGCCATACCCTATTCCTGGGCCGTACGCTGGCACTGACACTTGCGTCAGCACGTAGCCTGACCCTCCCACGTTTCTGTACCCTCACCTGTGCCCTAAGCCTTGCCATTCCCTAACCCTAACCCTAGCCGGAAACGGAAACCCACCACCAGCCCTACACCTTACCCTACGCCGTACCCTACTCCTGGGCCGTACACTGGAACTGACCCTTGTGTAAGCACGTAGCCTGCCACTCCCATGTTTCCATACCCTCACCTGTGCCCTAAGCCTTGCCGATCCCTAACCCTAACCCTACCCTGGAACAGAAACCCACCACCAGCCCTACACCTTACCCTACGCCGTACCCTAATTCTGGCGCGTACGCTGGCACTGACCCGTGTGTCAGCACGTAGCGTGCCTCTCCCTCGTTTCAGTACCCTTACCTGTGCCCTAAGCCTTGCCGTTCCCTAACCCTAACCCGGAACAGAAACCCACCAACAGCCCTACACCTTACCCTACTCCGTACCCTAATCCTGGCCCGTACACTGGCACTGAAACGTGCGTCAGCACATAGCCTGACCCTCCCACGTTTCTGTACCCTCAGCTGTGCCCTAAGCCTTGCCGTTCCCTAACCCTAACCCTAGCGTGGAATGGAAACCCACAACTAGCCCTACACCATACTTTACTCCAGACCCGTACGCTGGCACTGACACGTTTGTCAGCACGTAGCCTGCCTCTCCCACGTGTCCCTATGCTCACCTGTTCCCTAAACCTTGCCGTTCCCTAACCCTAACCCTAGCCCGGAACGGAAACCCACCACCAGCCCTACACGTTACCCTATGATGTACCCTACTCCTGGCCCTTACGCTGGCACTGACACGTGCGTCAGCACACAGCCTGACCATCCCACGATCCTCCCAATACGGAAATGGGCAGAAGATCTCAAGAGACGTTTCTTCAAAGAAGACACAGAGATGGCCAAGGCGCACATGAGAAGCTGCTCAAGAGCACTAATTATTAGAGAAATGCAAATCAAAACTACAATGAGGTATCACCTCACACCTGTTAGAATCGGCATCATCAGAAAATCTACAAACAACAAATTCTGGGGAGGGTGTGGACAAAAGGAGCCCTCTTCCACTATTGGTGGGAATGTAAATTGATAGAGTCACTATGGAGAACACTATGGAGTTTCCTTAAAAAATCTAGAAATAGAATTACCATCTGATCCAGCAATTCCACTTCTGGGCATATACCCAAAGAAAACCATAAATCAAAAAGGCACATTCACCACAATGTTCATTGCAGCACTATTTACAATAGCCAGGTAATGGAAGCAAACTAAACGCCCAAAGACAGATGAATGGATAAAGATGGGGTACATATATAAAATGGAATATTACTCGGCCATAAAAAGGAATGAATCTGGGTCATTTGTAGAGACATCGATGGATCTAGAGACAGTCATACAGAATGAAGTAAGTCAGAAAGGGGAAAACAAATATTGTATATTAATGCATATATGTGGAACCTAAAAAATGGTACAGATGAACTGGTTTGCAGGGAAGAAATAGAGACACAGAGGTAGAGAACAAACGTATGGACACCAAGTGTGGGAAGCCATGGGGTGGTGGTGGTGGGACGAGTTGGGAGATTGAGATTGACCTGTATACATGTATATGCATAAAATACATAACTAATAATAACCCGCTGTATAAAAAAGTAAATAAAATTAAATTTCAAAATGTTAAAATATAAAATTTAAAAATAAAACAGAAAAAAGCTCTTCCCTTCACACAGATGTATTTATAGGAATAAATTATTTCCATGCTTATATCTATAAATACATAAAAGAGGAATAAAAGCTAACTTGAACCATAAACGAAGAAAAACCTGAACCGACCAGTTATACAGAGAAAAACACTATCAGGGCACTTGCTCCAACGGTAAACAATATTGAAATTGTTCAGAGGTGGGGAATCATCTCCCGTACAGCCAGCAACCCACACCCCACACAAGGAGCTTCCTCATTGCAAAGCGGGGGGACCGAGCCGAGGCATCTCTGAACAAAGGTGAGCTGAGCCCCAGGCCAGCTGTTGCTGAACTGTTCCCACCCTTCCCAGGTAAAACACCTGAATATGTACAAGGGCTTGAAAGACTAGAGGAAGGGCCGTGGAGCCACAACAGCGAGAGAACGCAGGCCAACTTGGTGCCTCCAGGCCAGCCAGGGTGGTCCTGGCCCAGGGCACTCTTCCGGAAGCTTTCCATTGTCCTGCCAGAGATACCCCACCTGTCCCGGCCCCCACTGATTTTTTCCTTCCTCACCTCTGTCCGGAGAGAAATTCCAGCGGGAGGTATGGGTGACACATCCTCTTCTTTACAGGTGGCAGCTTGGCAACTCCTGCAGAAAGGCCAGCAGAACTCCACTCACACCGGGCCACCAACAAAGCTGTGGCCCCTCACTCCCTCCCACCAGCACAGCCCCGAGACTGCTCACGGGGCAAAGAATATGGAGGCAGGCACAGCTTCAGGGGCTATTGCTGCCTGGAGCGCTGTTTATATTGACCTCAACCAGGCACACCTGGGGAGGGCCGGCCGGCAGGATAAGGCTGCCCACGTCAGCTAATCCACAACCCTCAGGGAATCACAGTGTTGAAAATGGACCTCGCTAAAGCAGAATAGAAGCCAAGGAAAAAAAGGACACAATGCCATTTGCAGCACCGTAGATGAGCCTAGAGGTTATCACATGACTTGTAGTAAGTCAGAAAGTGAAAGACACATATCGTATCATATCACTTATAGGTGTTACCTAAAAATGGATACCAGGGCAGATATTTCCACGGAGAAGGGCAATCACAGATTCATTAAACAAACTTATGGTTCACCAATGGAAAGGTGTGAGGATGGGTTTCATTACGATATTGGGGTTAACAGACATATACAAACACAGGTGACATATATAATCACCTAAGACCTACGGAATACAAAGAGAGGACTACTCAACATTCTGTCTTAACGTACATGGGCAAAGGATCCCAGGAAGAACAGACATCTGTATATGTGTAAAAGAACCACATCTTCCACACCTACAACAAGCCAAGCATTGTAATCAAACTTGCTGTAATAAAAAATAAAAAATTAAATTAAAAACACGAACAAGAAGTAGTGAGACAAACTTGAGGGGCTTTCTCCTGGCACATTCCATTCTAAATTCCAATCTAGAACAAGACTTCCATTGAGGCTCTGTTGCACTAATAACCTGATTTGAAAGAGAGAACTGCTGCCACCTTGTGGCCGTTTCACACAACAGCAGCTTTAATCCCAGCGCTAAAGGTCAGTTGATATTCAAAATCATTGCAGGCCTGTAAATGACACCTGCCCTGAAAACAAATCCTGGGGTCACATATCGACCAAAAAATTCAAAGGACGTCCATATTTCAAAACGACCGTTTCAAAAGCCATATTTTACGCACATTAGTGTTCTGCTTCTTTGTCTTTCTTTCTTTTTTGGTTAAAAACACGGGAATGGAAAAAGGCATCCCTCAGAAGGGGCGAAAATAGTTGCAAACGAATCAATGGACAAAGGTTTAATCTCCAATATATATAAACAGCTCATGCAGCTTAATATTAAAAAAACAAACAACCCAATACAAACATGGGCAGAATATCTAAAGAGACGTTTCTTCAAAGAAGACACAGAGATGGCTAAGACGCACATGAAAAGCTGCTCAAGAGCACTAATTATTAGAGAAATGCAAATCAAAACTACAATGAGGTATCACCTCACACCTGTTAGAATCAGCAGCATCAGAAAATCTACAGACAACAAATTCTGGGGAGGGTGTGGACAAAAGGAGCCCTCTTCCACTATTGTTGGGAATGTAAATTGATACAGTCACTATGGAGAACAGTATGGAGTTTCCTTAAAAAACCTACAAATAGAAACCTTGACTTTCCCTAACCCTAACCATAGGCTGGAACGGAAACCTACCACCAACCCTGCACCTTATCTACGCGGTACACTAATCCTAATCCGTACGCTGGCACTAACCGGTGAGTCAACATGTACCCTGACACTAACACGTTTCCGTACCCTCAGCTGTGCCCCAAACCTTGCCGTTGCCTATCCTTAACCTTAGCCCGGAACAGAAACCTACCATCAGCCCTACACCTTACCCTAAGCCGTACCCTAATCCTAATCCATACGTCAACACGTACCCTGACCCTAACACGTTTCCGTACCCTCACCTCTGCCATAAACCTTGCCGTTCCCTTACCTTAACCCTAGCCCGGAACGGAAAACTACCACCAACCCTACACCTTACCTTACGCCATACCCTAATCCTAATTCGTATGCTGACACTAACCTGTGCATCAACACGTACCCTGACCCTAACACGTTTCGTACCCTCACCTGTGCCCTAAACTTTGCCAGTCCCTAAACATAACCCTAGACTGGAACGGAAACCTACCACCAACCCTACACCTTACTCTATGCGGTACCCTAATCCTCATGCGTACGCTCACACTAACCCGTGAGTCAACACGTACCCTGAACCTAACACAATTCCGTACCATCACCTGTGCCCTATACCTTGCAATTCGCTATCCCTAACCCTACACCGGAATGTAAACCTACCGCCATCCGTACACCTTACTGTACGCCGTACCCTAATCCTAATGCGTACGATGACACTATTCCATGCATCAACATGCACCATGAACCTAACACGTTTCTGTACCCTCACCTGTGCCCTAAGCCTTGCCGTTCACTAACCCTAACCCTAGCCCTGAACTGAAACCCACCACCAGCCCTACACCATACCCTATGCCTTACCCTACTCCTGGCCTGTATGCTGGCACTGACCCGTGCGTCAGCACGTAGCCTGCCTCACCCAAGTTTCCGTACCCTCACCTGTGCCCTTAGCCTTGCCGTTCCCTAACCCTAACCCTAGCCCAGAACGGAAACCCACCACCAGCCCTACACCTTACCCTACGCCGTACCCTACTCCTGGCCCATACGCTGGCACTGACCCATGCGTCAGCAGGTAGCCTGACCCTCCCACGTTTCCGTACCCTCACCTGTGCCCTAAAACTTGACGTTCCCTAACCCTAATCAAACCCCGGAATGGACACCCACCACCAGTCTTACACCTTACCCTACGCCGTACCCTACTCCTGGTCCACACCCTGGCACTGACCCGTGCTTCAGCATGTAGCCTGACCCTCCCACGTTTCCGTACCCTCACCTGTGCCCTAAGCCTTGCCGTTCCCTAACCCTAGCCCTACACTTTACCCTACGCCATACCCTATTCCTGGGCCGTACGCTGGCACTGACACTTGCGTCAGCACGTAGCCTGACCCTCCCACGTTTCTGTACCCTCACCTGTGCCCTAAGCCTTGCCATTCCCTAACCCTAACCCTAGCCGGAAACGGAAACCCACCACCAGCCCTACACCTTACCCTACGCCGTACCCTACTCCTGGGCCGTACACTGGAACTGACCCTTGTGTAAGCACGTAGCCTGCCACTCCCATGTTTCCATACCCTCACCTGTGCCCTAAGCCTTGCCGATCCCTAACCCTAACCCTACCCTGGAACAGAAACCCACCACCAGCCCTACACCTTACCCTACGCCGTACCCTAATTCTGGCGCGTACGCTGGCACTGACCCGTGTGTCAGCACGTAGCGTGCCTCTCCCTCGTTTCAGTACCCTTACCTGTGCCCTAAGCCTTGCCGTTCCCTAACCCTAACCCGGAACAGAAACCCACCAACAGCCCTACACCTTACCCTACTCCGTACCCTAATCCTGGCCCGTACACTGGCACTGAAACGTGCGTCAGCACATAGCCTGACCCTCCCACGTTTCTGTACCCTCAGCTGTGCCCTAAGCCTTGCCGTTCCCTAACCCTAACCCTAGCGTGGAATGGAAACCCACAACTAGCCCTACACCATACTTTACTCCAGACCCGTACGCTGGCACTGACACGTTTGTCAGCACGTAGCCTGCCTCTCCCACGTGTCCCTATGCTCACCTGTTCCCTAAACCTTGCCGTTCCCTAACCCTAACCCTAGCCCGGAACGGAAACCCACCACCAGCCCTACACGTTACCCTATGATGTACCCTACTCCTGGCCCTTACGCTGGCACTGACACGTGCGTCAGCACACAGCCTGACCATCCCACGATCCTCCCAATACAGAAATGGGCAGAAGATCTCAAGAGACGTTTCTTCAAAGAAGACACAGAGATGGCCAAGGCGCACATGAGAAGCTGCTCAAGAGCACTAATTATTAGAGAAATGCAAATCAAAACTACAATGAGGTATCACCTCACACCTGTTAGAATCGGCATCATCAGAAAATCTACAAACAACAAATTCTGGGGAGGGTGTGGACAAAAGGAGCCCTCTTCCACTATTGGTGGGAATGTAAATTGATAGAGTCACTATGGAGAACACTATGGAGTTTCCTTAAAAAATCTAGAAATAGAATTACCATCTGATCCAGCAATTCCACTTCTGGGCATATACCCAAAGAAAACCATAAATCAAAAAGGCACATTCACCACAATGTTCATTGCAGCACTATTTACAATAGCCAGGTAATGGAAGCAAACTAAATGCCCAAAGACAGATGAATGGATAAAGATGGGGTACATATATAAAATGGAATATTACTCGGCCATAAAAAGGAATGAATCTGGGTCATTTGTAGAGACATCGATGGATCTAGAGACAGTCATACAGAATGAAGTAAGTCAGAAAGGGGAAAACAAATATTGTATATTAATGCATATATGTGGAACCTAAAAAATGGTACAGATGAACTGGTTTGCAGGGAAGAAATAGAGACACAGAGGTAGAGAACAAACGTATGGACACCAAGTGTGGGAAGCCATGGGGTGGTGGTGGTGGGACGAGTTGGGAGATTGAGATTGACCTGTATACATGTATATGCATAAAATACATAACTAATAATAACCCGCTGTATAAAAAAGTAAATAAAATTAAATTTCAAAATGTTAAAATATAAAATTTAAAAATAAAACAGAAAAAAGCTCTTCCCTTCACACAGATGTATTTATAGGAATAAATTATTTCCATGCTTATATCTATAAATACATAAAAGAGGAATAAAAGCTAACTTGAACCATAAACGAAGAAAAACCTGAACCGACCAGTTATACAGAGAAAAACACTATCAGGGCACTTGCTCCAACGGTAAACAATATTGAAATTGTTCAGAGGTGGGGAATCATCTCCCGTACAGCCAGCAACCCACACCCCACACAAGGAGCTTCCTCATTGCAAAGCGGGGGGACCGAGCCGAGGCATCTCTGAACAAAGGTGAGCTGAGCCCCAGGCCAGCTGTTGCTGAACTGTTCCCACCCTTCCCAGGTAAAACACCTGAATATGTACAAGGGCTTGAAAGACTAGAGGAAGGGCCGTGGAGCCACAACAGCGAGAGAACGCAGGCCAACTTGGTGCCTCCAGGCCAGCCAGGGTGGTCCTGGCCCAGGGCACTCTTCCGGAAGCTTTCCATTGTCCTGCCAGAGATACCCCACCTGTCCCGGCCCCCACTGATTTTTTCCTTCCTCACCTCTGTCCGGAGAGAAATTCCAGCGGGAGGTATGGGTGACACATCCTCTTCTTTACAGGTGGCAGCTTGGCAACTCCTGCAGAAAGGCCAGCAGAACTCCACTCACACCGGGCCACCAACAAAGCTGTGGCCCCTCACTCCCTCCCACCAGCACAGCCCCGAGACTGCTCACGGGGCAAAGAATATGGAGGCAGGCACAGCTTCAGGGGCTATTGCTGCCTGGAGCGCTGTTTATATTGACCTCAACCAGGCACACCTGGGGAGGGCCGGCCGGCAGGATAAGGCTGCCCACGTCAGCTAATCCACAACCCTCAGGGAATCACAGTGTTGAAAATGGACCTCGCTAAAGCAGAATAGAAGCCAAGGAAAAAAAGGACACAATGCCATTTGCAGCACCGTAGATGAGCCTAGAGGTTATCACATGACTTGTAGTAAGTCAGAAAGTGAAAGACACATATCGTATCATATCACTTATAGGTGTTACCTAAAAATGGATACCAGGGCAGATATTTCCACGGAGAAGGGCAATCACAGATTCATTAAACAAACTTATGGTTCACCAATGGAAAGGTGTGAGGATGGGTTTCATTACGATATTGGGGTTAACAGACATATACAAACACAGGTGACATATATAATCACCTAAGACCTACGGAATACAAAGAGAGGACTACTCAACATTCTGTCTTAACGTACATGGGCAAAGGATCCCAGGAAGAACAGACATCTGTATATGTGTAAAAGAACCACATCTTCCACACCTACAACAAGCCAAGCATTGTAATCAAACTTGCTGTAATAAAAAATAAAAAATTAGGGCTTCCCTGGTGGCGCAGTGGTTGAGAGTCCGCCTGCCGATGCAGGGGACACGGGTTCGTGCCCCGTTCTGGGAAGATCCCACATGCCGCAGAGCGGCTAGGCCCGTGAGCCATGGCCGCTGAGCCTGTGCGTCCGGAGCCTGTGCTCCGCAAGGGGAGAGGCCACAACAGTGAGAGGCCCGCCTACCGCAAAAAAAATAAATAAATAAAAAAATAAAAATAAAAAATTAAATTAAAAACACGAACAAGAAGTAGTGAGACAAACTTGAGGGGCTTTCTCCTGGCACATTCCATTCTAAATTCCAATCTAGATCAAGACTTCCATTGAGGCTCTGTTGCACTAATAACCTGATTTGAAAGAGAGAACTGCTGCCACCTTGTGGCCGTTTCACACAACAGCAGCTTTAATCCCAGCGCTAAAGGTCAGTTGATATTCAAAATCATTGCAGGCCTGTAAATGACACCTGCCCTGAAAACAAATCCTGGGGTCACGTATCGACCAAAAAATTCAAAGGACGTCCATATTTCAAAACGACCGTTTCAAAAGCCATATTTTACGCACATTAGTGTTCTGCTTCTTTGTCTTTCTTTCTTTTTTGGTTAAAAACACGGGAATGGAAAAAGGCATCCCTCAGAAGGGGCGAAAATAGTTGCAAACGAATCAATGGACAAAGGTTTAATCTCCAATATATATAAACAGCTCATGCAGCTTAATATTAAAAAAACAAACAACCCAATACAAACATGGGCAGAATATCTAAAGAGACGTTTCTTCAAAGAAGACACAGAGATGGCTAAGACGCACATGAAAAGCTGCTCAAGAGCACTAATTATTAGAGAAATGCAAATCAAAACTACAATGAGGTATCACCTCACACCTGTTAGAATCAGCAGCATCAGAAAATCTACAGACAACAAATTCTGGGGAGGGTGTGGACAAAAGGAGCCCTCTTCCACTATTGTTGGGAATGTAAATTGATACAGTCACTATGGAGAACAGTATGGAGTTTCCTTAAAAAACCTACAAATAGAAACCTTGACTTTCCCTAACCCTAACCATAGGCTGGAACGGAAACCTACCACCAACCCTGCACCTTATCTACGCGGTACACTAATCCTAATCCGTACGCTGGCACTAACCGGTGAGTCAACATGTACCCTGACACTAACACGTTTCCGTACCCTCAGCTGTGCCCCAAACCTTGCCATTGCCTATCCTTAACCTTAGCCCGGAACAGAAACCTACCATCAGCCCTACACCTTACCCTAAGCCGTACCCTAATCCTAATCCATACGTCAACACGTACCCTGACCCTAACACGTTTCCGTACCCTCACCTCTGCCATAAACCTTGCCGTTCCCTTACCTTAACCCTAGCCCGGAACGGAAAACTACCACCAACCCTACACCTTACCTTACGCCCTACCCTAATCCTAATTCGTATGCTGACACTAACCTGTGCATCAACACGTACCCTGACCCTAACACGTTTCGTACCCTCACCTGTGCCCTAAACTTTGCCAGTCCCTAAACATAACCCTAGACTGGAACGGAAACCTACCACCAACCCTACACCTTACTCTATGCGGTACCCTAATCCTCATGCGTACGCTCACACTAACCCGTGAGTCAACACGTACCCTGAACCTAACACAATTCCGTACCATCACCTGTGCCCTATACCTTGCAATTCGCTATCCCTAACCCTACACCGGAATGTAAACCTACCGCCATCCGTACACCTTACTGTACGCCGTACCCTAATCCTAATGCGTACGATGACACTATTCCATGCATCAACATGCACCATGAACCTAACACGTTTCTGTACCCTCACCTGTGCCCTAAGCCTTGCCGTTCACTAACCCTAACCCTAGCCCTGAACTGAAACCCACCACCAGCCCTACACCATACCCTATGCCTTACCCTACTCCTGGCCTGTATGCTGGCACTGACCCGTGCGTCAGCACGTAGCCTGCCTCACCCAAGTTTCCGTACCCTCACCTGTGCCCTTAGCCTTGCCGTTCCCTAACCCTAACCCTAGCCCAGAACGGAAACCCACCACCAGCCCTACACCTTACCCTACGCCGTACCCTACTCCTGGCCCATACGCTGGCACTGACCCATGCGTCAGCAGGTAGCCTGACCCTCCCACGTTTCCGTACCCTCACCTGTGCCCTAAAACTTGACGTTCCCTAACCCTAATCAAACCCCGGAATGGACACCCACCACCAGTCTTACACCTTACCCTACGCCGTACCCTACTCCTGGTCCACACCCTGGCACTGACCCGTGCTTCAGCATGTAGCCTGACCCTCCCACGTTTCCGTACCCTCACCTGTGCCCTAAGCCTTGCCGTTCCCTAACCCTAACCCTACACTTTACCCTACGCCATACCCTATTCCTGGGCCGTACGCTGGCACTGACACTTGCGTCAGCACGTAGCCTGACCCTCCCACGTTTCTGTACCCTCACCTGTGCCCTAAGCCTTGCCATTCCCTAACCCTAACCCTAGCCGGAAACGGAAACCCACCACCAGCCCTACACCTTACCCTACGCCGTACCCTACTCCTGGGCCGTACACTGGAACTGACCCTTGTGTAAGCACGTAGCCTGCCACTCCCATGTTTCCATACCCTCACCTGTGCCCTAAGCCTTGCCGATCCCTAACCCTAACCCTACCCTGGAACAGAAACCCACCACCAGCCCTACACCTTACCCTACGCCGTACCCTAATTCTGGCGCGTACGCTGGCACTGACCCGTGTGTCAGCACGTAGCGTGCCTCTCCCTCGTTTCAGTACCCTTACCTGTGCCCTAAGCCTTGCCGTTCCCTAACCCTAACCCGGAACAGAAACCCACCAACAGCCCTACACCTTACCCTACTCCGTACCCTAATCCTGGCCCGTACACTGGCACTGAAACGTGCGTCAGCACATAGCCTGACCCTCCCACGTTTCTGTACCCTCAGCTGTGCCCTAAGCCTTGCCGTTCCCTAACCCTAACCCTAGCGCGGAATGGAAACCCACAACTAGCCCTACACCATACTTTACTCCAGACCCGTACGCTGGCACTGACACGTTTGTCAGCACGTAGCCTGCCTCTCCCACGTGTCCCTATGCTCACCTGTTCCCTAAACCTTGCCGTTCCCTAACCCTAACCCTAGCCCGGAACGGAAACCCACCACCAGCCCTACACGTTACCCTATGATGTACCCTACTCCTGGCCCTTACGCTGGCACTGACACGTGCGTCAGCACACAGCCTGACCATCCCACGATCCTCCCAATACAGAAATGGGCAGAAGATCTCAAGAGACGTTTCTTCAAAGAAGACACAGAGATGGCCAAGGCGCACATGAGAAGCTGCTCAAGAGCACTAATTATTAGAGAAATGCAAATCAAAACTACAATGAGGTATCACCTCACACCTGTTAGAATCGGCATCATCAGAAAATCTACAAACAACAAATTCTGGGGAGGGTGTGGACAAAAGGAGCCCTCTTCCACTATTGGTGGGAATGTAAATTGATAGAGTCACTATGGAGAACACTATGGAGTTTCCTTAAAAAATCTAGAAATAGAATTACCATCTGATCCAGCAATTCCACTTCTGGGCATATACCCAAAGAAAACCATAAATCAAAAAGGCACATTCACCACAATGTTCATTGCAGCACTATTTACAATAGCCAGGTAATGGAAGCAAACTAAACGCCCAAAGACAGATGAATGGATAAAGATGGGGTACATATATAAAATGGAATATTACTCGGCCATAAAAAGGAATGAATCTGGGTCATTTGTAGAGACATCGATGGATCTAGAGACAGTCATACAGAATGAAGTAAGTCAGAAAGGGGAAAACAAATATTGTATATTAATGCATATATGTGGAACCTAAAAAATGGTACAGATGAACTGGTTTGCAGGGAAGAAATAGAGACACAGAGGTAGAGAACAAACGTATGGACACCAAGTGTGGGAAGCCATGGGGTGGTGGTGGTGGGACGAGTTGGGAGATTGAGATTGACCTGTATACATGTATATGCATAAAATACATAACTAATAATAACCCGCTGTATAAAAAAGTAAATAAAATTAAATTTCAAAATGTTAAAATATAAAATTTAAAAATAAAACAGAAAAAAGCTCTTCTCTTCACACAGATGTATTTATAGGAATAAATTATTTCCATGCTTATATCTATAAATACATAAAAGAGGAATAAAAGCTAACTTGAACCATAAACGAAGAAAAACCTGAACCGACCAGTTATACAGAGAAAAACACTATCAGGGCACTTGCTCCAACGGTAAACAATATTGAAATTGTTCAGAGGTGGGGAATCATCTCCCGTACAGCCAGCAACCCACACCCCACACAAGGAGCTTCCTCATTGCAAAGCGGGGGGACCGAGCCGAGGCATCTCTGAACAAAGGTGAGCTGAGCCCCAGGCCAGCTGTTGCTGAACTGTTCCCACCCTTCCCAGGTAAAACACCTGAATGTGTACAAGGGCTTGAAAGACTAGAGGAAGGGCCGTGGAGCCACAACAGCGAGAGAACGCAGGCCAACTTGGTGCCTCCAGGCCAGCCAGGGTGGTCCTGGCCCAGGGCACTCTTCCGGAAGCTTTCCATTGTCCTGCCAGAGATACCCCACCTGTCCCGGCCCCCACTGATTTTTTCCTTCCTCACCTCTGTCCGGAGAGAAATTCCAGCGGGAGGTATGGGTGACACATCCTCTTCTTTACAGGTGGCAGCTTGGCAACTCCTGCAGAAAGGCCAGCAGAACTCCACTCACACCGGGCCACCAACAAAGCTGTGGCCCCTCACTCCCTCCCACCAGCACAGCCCCGAGACTGCTCACGGGGCAAAGAATATGGAGGCAGGCACAGCTTCAGGGGCTATTGCTGCCTGGAGCGCTGTTTATATTGACCTCAACCAGGCACACCTGGGGAGGGCCGGCCGGCAGGATAAGGCTGCCCACGTCAGCTAATCCACAACCCTCAGGGAATCACAGTGTTGAAAATGGACCTCGCTAAAGCAGAATAGAAGCCAAGGAAAAAAAGGACACAATGCCATTTGCAGCACCGTAGATGAGCCTAGAGGTTATCACATGACTTGTAGTAAGTCAGAAAGTGAAAGACACATATCGTATCATATCACTTATAGGTGTTACCTAAAAATGGATACCAGGGCAGATATTTCCACGGAGAAGGGCAATCACAGATTCATTAAACAAACTTATGGTTCACCAATGGAAAGGTGTGAGGATGGGTTTCATTACGATATTGGGGTTAACAGACATATACAAACACAGGTGACATATATAATCACCTAAGACCTACGGAATACAAAGAGAGGACTACTCAACATTCTGTCTTAACGTACATGGGCAAAGGATCCCAGGAAGAACAGACATCTGTATATGTGTAAAAGAACCACATCTTCCACACCTACAACAAGCCAAGCATTGTAATCAAACTTGCTGTAATAAAAAATAAAAAATTAAATTAAAAACACGAACAAGAAGTAGTGAGACAAACTTGAGGGGCTTTCTCCTGGCACATTCCATTCTAAATTCCAATCTAGAACAAGACTTCCATTGAGGCTCTGTTGCACTAATAACCTGATTTGAAAGAGAGAACTGCTGCCACCTTGTGGCCGTTTCACACAACAGCAGCTTTAATCCCAGCGCTAAAGGTCAGTTGATATTCAAAATCATTGCAGGCCTGTAAATGACACCTGCCCTGAAAACAAATCCTGGGGTCACATATCGACCAAAAAATTCAAAGGACGTCCATATTTCAAAACGACCGTTTCAAAAGCCATATTTTACGCACATTAGTGTTCTGCTTCTTTGTCTTTCTTTCTTTTTTGGTTAAAAACACGGGAATGGAAAAAGGCATCCCTCAGAAGGGGCGAAAATAGTTGCAAACGAATCAATGGACAAAGGTTTAATCTCCAATATATATAAACAGCTCATGCAGCTTAATATTAAAAAAACAAACAACCCAATACAAACATGGGCAGAATATCTAAAGAGACGTTTCTTCAAAGAAGACACAGAGATGGCTAAGACGCACATGAAAAGCTGCTCAAGAGCACTAATTATTAGAGAAATGCAAATCAAAACTACAATGAGGTATCACCTCACACCTGTTAGAATCAGCATCATCAGAAAATCTACAGACAACAAATTCTGGGGAGGGTGTGGACAAAAGGAGCCCTCTTCCACTATTGTTGGGAATGTAAATTGATACAGTCACTATGGAGAACAGTATGGAGTTTCCTTAAAAAACCTACAAATAGAAACCTTGACTTTCCCTAACCCTAACCATAGGCTGGAACGGAAACCTACCACCAACCCTGCACCTTATCTACGCGGTACACTAATCCTAATCCGTACGCTGGCACTAACCGGTGAGTCAACATGTACCCTGACACTAACACGTTTCCGTACCCTCAGCTGTGCCCCAAACCTTGCCGTTGCCTATCCTTAACCTTAGCCCGGAACAGAAACCTACCATCAGCCCTACACCTTACCCTAAGCCGTACCCTAATGCTAATCCATACGTCAACACGTACCCTGACCCTAACACGTTTCCGTACCCTCACCTCTGCCATAAACCTTGCCGTTCCCTTACCTTAACCCTAGCCCGGAACGGAAAACTACCACCAACCCTACACCTTACCTTACGCCATACCCTAATCCTAATTCGTATGCTGACACTAACCTGTGCATCAACACGTACCCTGACCCTAACACGTTTCGTACCCTCACCTGTGCCCTAAACTTTGCCAGTCCCTAAACATAACCCTAGACTGGAACGGAAACCTACCACCAACCCTACACCTTACTCTATGCGGTACCCTAATCCTCATGCGTACGCTCACACTAACCCGTGAGTCAACACGTACCCTGAACCTAACACAATTCCGTACCATCACCTGTGCCCTATACCTTGCAATTCGCTATCCCTAACCCTACACCGGAATGTAAACCTACCGCCATCCGTACACCTTACTGTACGCCGTACCCTAATCCTAATGCGTACGATGACACTATTCCATGCATCAACATGCACCATGAACCTAACACGTTTCTGTACCCTCACCTATGCCCTAAGCCTTGCCGTTCACTAACCCTAACCCTAGCCCTGAACTGAAACCCACCACCAGCCCTACACCATACCCTATGCCTTACCCTACTCCTGGCCTGTATGCTGGCACTGACCCGTGCGTCAGCACATAGCCTGCCTCACCCAAGTTTCCGTACCCTCACCTGTGCCCTTAGCCTTGCCGTTCCCTAACCCTAACCCTAGCCCAGAACGGAAACCCACCACCAGCCCTACACCTTACCCTACGCCGTACCCTACTCCTGGCCCATACGCTGGCACTGACCCATGCGTCAGCAGGTAGCCTGACCCTCCCACGTTTCCGTACCCTCACCTGTGCCCTAAAACTTGACGTTCCCTAACCCTAATCAAACCCCGGAATGGACACCCACCACCAGTCTTACACCTTACCCTACGCCGTACCCTACTCCTGGTCCACACCCTGGCACTGACCCGTGCTTCAGCATGTAGCCTGACCCTCCCACGTTTCCGTACCCTCACCTGTGCCCTAAGCCTTGCCGTTCCCTAACCCTAACCCTACACTTTACCCTACGCCATACCCTATTCCTGGGCCGTACGCTGGCACTGACACTTGCGTCAGCACGTAGCCTGACCCTCCCACGTTTCTGTACCCTCACCTGTGCCCTAAGCCTTGCCATTCCCTAACCCTAACCCTAGCCGGAAACGGAAACCCACCACCAGCCCTACACCTTACCCTACGCCGTACCCTACTCCTGGGCCGTACACTGGAACTGACCCTTGTGTAAGCACGTAGCCTGCCACTCCCATGTTTCCATACCCTCACCTGTGCCCTAAGCCTTGCCGATCCCTAACCCTAACCCTACCCTGGAACAGAAACCCACCACCAGCCCTACACCTTACCCTACGCCGTACCCTAATTCTGGCGCGTACGCTGGCACTGACCCGTGTGTCAGCACGTAGCGTGCCTCTCCCTCGTTTCAGTACCCTTACCTGTGCCCTAAGCCTTGCCATTCCCTAACCCTAACCCGGAACAGAAACCCACCAACAGCCCTACACCTTACCCTACTCCGTACCCTAATCCTGGCCCGTACACTGGCACTGAAACGTGCGTCAGCACATAGCCTGACCCTCCCACGTTTCTGTACCCTCAGCTGTGCCCTAAGCCTTGCCGTTCCCTAACCCTAACCCTAGCGCGGAATGGAAACCCACAACTAGCCCTACACCATACTTTACTCCAGACCCGTACGCTGGCACTGACACGTTTGTCAGCACGTAGCCTGCCTCTCCCACGTGTCCCTATGCTCACCTGTTCCCTAAACCTTGCCGTTCCCTAACCCTAACCCTAGCCCGGAACGGAAACCCACCACCAGCCCTACACGTTACCCTATGATGTACCCTACTCCTGGCCCTTACGCTGGCACTGACACGTGCGTCAGCACACAGCCTGACCATCCCACGATCCTCCCAATACAGAAATGGGCAGAAGATCTCAAGAGACGTTTCTTCAAAGAAGACACAGAGATGGCCAAGGCGCACATGAGAAGCTGCTCAAGAGCACTAATTATTAGAGAAATGCAAATCAAAACTACAATGAGGTATCACCTCACACCTGTTAGAATCGGCATCATCAGAAAATCTACAAACAACAAATTCTGGGGAGGGTGTGGACAAAAGGAGCCCTCTTCCACTATTGGTGGGAATGTAAATTGATAGAGTCACTATGGAGAACACTATGGAGTTTCCTTAAAAAATCTAGAAATAGAATTACCATCTGATCCAGCAATTCCACTTCTGGGCATATACCCAAAGAAAACCATAAATCAAAAAGGCACATTCACCACAATGTTCATTGCAGCACTATTTACAATAGCCAGGTAATGGAAGCAAACTAAATGCCCAAAGACAGATGAATGGATAAAGATGGGGTACATATATAAAATGGAATATTACTCGGCCATAAAAAGGAATGAATCTGGGTCATTTGTAGAGACATCGATGGATCTAGAGACAGTCATACAGAATGAAGTAAGTCAGAAAGGGGAAAACAAATATTGTATATTAATGCATATATGTGGAACCTAAAAAATGGTACAGATGAACTGGTTTGCAGGGAAGAAATAGAGACACAGAGGTAGAGAACAAACGTATGGACACCAAGTGTGGGAAGCCATGGGGTGGTGGTGGTGGGACGAGTTGGGAGATTGAGATTGACCTGTATACATGTATATGCATAAAATACATAACTAATAATAACCCGCTGTATAAAAAAGTAAATAAAATTAAATTTCAAAATGTTAAAATATAAAATTTAAAAATAAAACAGAAAAAAGCTCTTCCCTTCACACAGATGTATTTATAGGAATAAATTATTTCCATGCTTATATCTATAAATACATAAAAGAGGAATAAAAGCTAACTTGAACCATAAACGAAGAAAAACCTGAACCGACCAGTTATACAGAGAAAAACACTATCAGGGCACTTGCTCCAACGGTAAACAATATTGAAATTGTTCAGAGGTGGGGAATCATCTCCCGTACAGCCAGCAACCCACACCCCACACAAGGAGCTTCCTCATTGCAAAGCGGGGGGACCGAGCCGAGGCATCTCTGAACAAAGGTGAGCTGAGCCCCAGGCCAGCTGTTGCTGAACTGTTCCCACCCTTCCCAGGTAAAACACCTGAATATGTACAAGGGCTTGAAAGACTAGAGGAAGGGCCGTGGAGCCACAACAGCGAGAGAACGCAGGCCAACTTGGTGCCTCCAGGCCAGCCAGGGTGGTCCTGGCCCAGGGCACTCTTCCGGAAGCTTTCCATTGTCCTGCCAGAGATACCCCACCTGTCCCGGCCCCCACTGATTTTTTCCTTCCTCACCTCTGTCCGGAGAGAAATTCCAGCGGGAGGTATGGGTGACACATCCTCTTCTTTACAGGTGGCAGCTTGGCAACTCCTGCAGAAAGGCCAGCAGAACTCCACTCACACCGGGCCACCAACAAAGCTGTGGCCCCTCACTCCCTCCCACCAGCACAGCCCCGAGACTGCTCACGGGGCAAAGAATATGGAGGCAGGCACAGCTTCAGGGGCTATTGCTGCCTGGAGCGCTGTTTATATTGACCTCAACCAGGCACACCTGGGGAGGGCCGGCCGGCAGGATAAGGCTGCCCACGTCAGCTAATCCACAACCCTCAGGGAATCACAGTGTTGAAAATGGACCTCGCTAAAGCAGAATAGAAGCCAAGGAAAAAAAGGACACAATGCCATTTGCAGCACCGTAGATGAGCCTAGAGGTTATCACATGACTTGTAGTAAGTCAGAAAGTGAAAGACACATATCGTATCATATCACTTATAGGTGTTACCTAAAAATGGATACCAGGGCAGATATTTCCACGGAGAAGGGCAATCACAGATTCATTAAACAAACTTATGGTTCACCAATGGAAAGGTGTGAGGATGGGTTTCATTACGATATTGGGGTTAACAGACATATACAAACACAGGTGACATATATAATCACCTAAGACCTACGGAATACAAAGAGAGGACTACTCAACATTCTGTCTTAACGTACATGGGCAAAGGATCCCAGGAAGAACAGACATCTGTATATGTGTAAAAGAACCACATCTTCCACACCTACAACAAGCCAAGCATTGTAATCAAACTTGCTGTAATAAAAAATAAAAAATTAAATTAAAAACACGAACAAGAAGTAGTGAGACAAACTTGAGGGGCTTTCTCCTGGCACATTCCATTCTAAATTCCAATCTAGAACAAGACTTCCATTGAGGCTCTGTTGCACTAATAACCTGATTTGAAAGAGAGAACTGCTGCCACCTTGTGGCCGTTTCACACAACAGCAGCTTTAATCCCAGCGCTAAAGGTCAGTTGATATTCAAAATCATTGCAGGCCTGTAAATGACACCTGCCCTGAAAACAAATCCTGGGGTCACATATCGACCAAAAAATTCAAAGGACGTCCATATTTCAAAACGACCGTTTCAAAAGCCATATTTTACGCACATTAGTGTTCTGCTTCTTTGTCTTTCTTTCTTTTTTGGTTAAAAACACGGGAATGGAAAAAGGCATCCCTCAGAAGGGGCGAAAATAGTTGCAAACGAATCAATGGACAAAGGTTTAATCTCCAATATATATAAACAGCTCATGCAGCTTAATATTAAAAAAACAAACAACCCAATACAAACATGGGCAGAATATCTAAAGAGACGTTTCTTCAAAGAAGACACAGAGATGGCTAAGACGCACATGAAAAGCTGCTCAAGAGCACTAATTATTAGAGAAATGCAAATCAAAACTACAATGAGGTATCACCTCACACCTGTTAGAATCAGCATCATCAGAAAATCTACAGACAACAAATTCTGGGGAGGGTGTGGACAAAAGGAGCCCTCTTCCACTATTGTTGGGAATGTAAATTGATACAGTCACTATGGAGAACAGTATGGAGTTTCCTTAAAAAACCTACAAATAGAAACCTTGACTTTCCCTAACCCTAACCATAGGCTGGAACGGAAACCTACCACCAACCGTGCACCTTATCTACGCGGTACACTAATCCTAATCCGTACGCTGGCACTAACCGGTGAGTCAACATGTACCCTGACACTAACACGTTTCCGTACCCTCAGCTGTGCCCCAAACCTTGCCGTTGCCTATCCTTAACCTTAGCCCGGAACAGAAACCTACCATCAGCCCTACACCTTACCCTAAGCCGTACCCTAATCCTAATCCATACGTCAACACGTACCCTGACCCTAACACGTTTCCGTACCCTCACCTCTGCCATAAACCTTGCCGTTCCCTTACCTTAACCCTAGCCCGGAACGGAAAACTACCACCAACCCTACACCTTACCTTACGCCATACCCTAATCCTAATTCGTATGCTGACACTAACCTGTGCATCAACACGTACCCTGACCCTAACACGTTTCGTACCCTCACCTGTGCCCTAAACTTTGCCAGTCCCTAAACATAACCCTAGACTGGAACGGAAACCTACCACCAACCCTACACCTTACTCTATGCGGTACCCTAATCCTCATGCGTACGCTCACACTAACCCGTGAGTCAACACGTACCCTGAACCTAACACAATTCCGTACCATCACCTGTGCCCTATACCTTGCAATTCGCTATCCCTAACCCTACACCGGAATGTAAACCTACCGCCATCCGTACACCTTACTGTACGCCGTACCCTAATCCTAATGCGTACGATGACACTATTCCATGCATCAACATGCACCATGAACCTAACACGTTTCTGTACCCTCACCTGTGCCCTAAGCCTTGCCGTTCACTAACCCTAACCCTAGCCCTGAACTGAAACCCACCACCACCCTACACCATACCCTATGCCTTACCCTACTCCTGGCCTGTATGCTGGCACTGACCCGTGCGTCAGCACATAGCCTGCCTCACCCAAGTTTCCGTACCCTCACCTGTGCCCTTAGCCTTGCCGTTCCCTAACCCTAACCCTAGCCCAGAACGGAAACCCACCACCAGCCCTACACCTTACCCTACGCCGTACCCTACTCCTGGCCCATACGCTGGCACTGACCCATGCGTCAGCAGGTAGCCTGACCCTCCCACGTTTCCGTACCCTCACCTGTGCCCTAAAACTTGACGTTCCCTAACCCTAATCAAACCCCGGAATGGACACCCACCACCAGTCTTACACCTTACCCTACGCCGTACCCTACTCCTGGTCCACACCCTGGCACTGAACCGTGCTTCAGCATGTAGCCTGACCCTCCCACGTTTCCGTACCCTCACCTGTGCCCTAAGCCTTGCCGTTCCCTAACCCTAACCCTACACTTTACCCTACGCCATACCCTATTCCTGGGCCGTACGCTGGCACTGACACTTGCGTCAGCACGTAGCCTGACCCTCCCACGTTTCTGTACCCTCACCTGTGCCCTAAGCCTTGCCATTCCCTAACCCTAACCCTAGCCGGAAACGGAAACCCACCACCAGCCCTACACCTTACCCTACGCCGTACCCTACTCCTGGGCCGTACACTGGAACTGACCCTTGTGTAAGCACGTAGCCTGCCACTCCCATGTTTCCATACCCTCACCTGTGCCCTAAGCCTTGCCGATCCCTAACCCTAACCCTACCCTGGAACAGAAACCCACCACCAGCCCTACACCTTACCCTACGCCGTACCCTAATTCTGGCGCGTACGCTGGCACTGACCCGTGTGTCAGCACGTAGCGTGCCTCTCCCTCGTTTCAGTACCCTTACCTGTGCCCTAAGCCTTGCCGTTCCCTAACCCTAACCCGGAACAGAAACCCACCAACAGCCCTACACCTTACCCTACTCCGTACCCTAATCCTGGCCCGTACACTGGCACTGAAACGTGCGTCAGCACATAGCCTGACCCTCCCACGTTTCTGTACCCTCAGCTGTGCCCTAAGCCTTGCCGTTCCCTAACCCTAACCCTAGCGCGGAATGGAAACCCACAACTAGCCCTACACCATACTTTACTCCAGACCCGTACGCTGGCACTGACACGTTTGTCAGCACGTAGCCTGCCTCTCCCACGTGTCCCTATGCTCACCTGTTCCCTAAACCTTGCCGTTCCCTAACCCTAACCCTAGCCCGGAACGGAAACCCACCACCAGCCCTACACGTTACCCTATGATGTACCCTACTCCTGGCCCTTACGCTGGCACTGACACGTGCGTCAGCACACAGCCTGACCATCCCACGATCCTCCCAATACAGAAATGGGCAGAAGATCTCAAGAGACGTTTCTTCAAAGAAGACACAGAGATGGCCAAGGCGCACATGAGAAGCTGCTCAAGAGCACTAATTATTAGAGAAATGCAAATCAAAACTACAATGAGGTATCACCTCACACCTGTTAGAATCGGCATCATCAGAAAATCTACAAACAACAAATTCTGGGGAGGGTGTGGACAAAAGGAGCCCTCTTCCACTATTGGTGGGAATGTAAATTGATAGAGTCACTATGGAGAACACTATGGAGTTTCCTTAAAAAATCTAGAAATAGAATTACCATCTGATCCAGCAATTCCACTTCTGGGCATATACCCAAAGAAAACCATAAATCAAAAAGGCACATTCACCACAATGTTCATTGCAGCACTATTTACAATAGCCAGGTAATGGAAGCAAACTAAATGCCCAAAGACAGATGAATGGATAAAGATGGGGTACATATATAAAATGGAATATTACTCGGCCATAAAAAGGAATGAATCTGGGTCATTTGTAGAGACATCGATGGATCTAGAGACAGTCATACAGAATGAAGTAAGTCAGAAAGGGGAAAACAAATATTGTATATTAATGCATATATGTGGAACCTAAAAAATGGTACAGATGAACTGGTTTGCAGGGAAGAAATAGAGACACAGAGGTAGAGAACAAACGTATGGACACCAAGTGTGGGAAGCCATGGGGTGGTGGTGGTGGGACGAGTTGGGAGATTGAGATTGACCTGTATACATGTATATGCATAAAATACATAACTAATAATAACCCGCTGTATAAAAAAGTAAATAAAATTAAATTTCAAAATGTTAAAATATAAAATTTAAAAATAAAACAGAAAAAAGCTCTTCCCTTCACACAGATGTATTTATAGGAATAAATTATTTCCATGCTTATATCTATAAATACATAAAAGAGGAATAAAAGCTAACTTGAACCATAAACGAAGAAAAACCTGAACCGACCAGTTATACAGAGAAAAACACTATCAGGGCACTTGCTCCAACGGTAAACAATATTGAAATTGTTCAGAGGTGGGGAATCATCTCCCGTACAGCCAGCAACCCACACCCCACACAAGGAGCTTCCTCATTGCAAAGCGGGGGGACCGAGCCGAGGCATCTCTGAACAAAGGTGAGCTGAGCCCCAGGCCAGCTGTTGCTGAACTGTTCCCACCCTTCCCAGGTAAAACACCTGAATATGTACAAGGGCTTGAAAGACTAGAGGAAGGGCCGTGGAGCCACAACAGCGAGAGAACGCAGGCCAACTTGGTGCCTCCAGGCCAGCCAGGGTGGTCCTGGCCCAGGGCACTCTTCCGGAAGCTTTCCATTGTCCTGCCAGAGATACCCCACCTGTCCCGGCCCCCACTGATTTTTTCCTTCCTCACCTCTGTCCGGAGAGAAATTCCAGCGGGAGGTATGGGTGACACATCCTCTTCTTTACAGGTGGCAGCTTGGCAACTCCTGCAGAAAGGCCAGCAGAACTCCACTCACACCGGGCCACCAACAAAGCTGTGGCCCCTCACTCCCTCCCACCAGCACAGCCCCGAGACTGCTCACGGGGCAAAGAATATGGAGGCAGGCACAGCTTCAGGGGCTATTGCTGCCTGGAGCGCTGTTTATATTGACCTCAACCAGGCACACCTGGGGAGGGCCGGCCGGCAGGATAAGGCTGCCCACGTCAGCTAATCCACAACCCTCAGGGAATCACAGTGTTGAAAATGGACCTCGCTAAAGCAGAATAGAAGCCAAGGAAAAAAAGGACACAATGCCATTTGCAGCACCGTAGATGAGCCTAGAGGTTATCACATGACTTGTAGTAAGTCAGAAAGTGAAAGACACATATCGTATCATATCACTTATAGGTGTTACCTAAAAATGGATACCAGGGCAGATATTTCCACGGAGAAGGGCAATCACAGATTCATTAAACAAACTTATGGTTCACCAATGGAAAGGTGTGAGGATGGGTTTCATTACGATATTGGGGTTAACAGACATATACAAACACAGGTGACATATATAATCACCTAAGACCTACGGAATACAAAGAGAGGACTACTCAACATTCTGTCTTAACGTACATGGGCAAAGGATCCCAGGAAGAACAGACATCTGTATATGTGTAAAAGAACCACATCTTCCACACCTACAACAAGCCAAGCATTGTAATCAAACTTGCTGTAATAAAAAATAAAAAATTAAATTAAAAACACGAACAAGAAGTAGTGAGACAAACTTGAGGGGCTTTCTCCTGGCACATTCCATTCTAAATTCCAATCTAGAACAAGACTTCCATTGAGGCTCTGTTGCACTAATAACCTGATTTGAAAGAGAGAACTGCTGCCACCTTGTGGCCGTTTCACACAACAGCAGCTTTAATCCCAGCGCTAAAGGTCAGTTGATATTCAAAATCATTGCAGGCCTGTAAATGACACCTGCCCTGAAAACAAATCCTGGGGTCACATATCGACCAAAAAATTCAAAGGACGTCCATATTTCAAAACGACCGTTTCAAAAGCCATATTTTACGCACATTAGTGTTCTGCTTCTTTGTCTTTCTTTCTTTTTTGGTTAAAAACACGGGAATGGAAAAAGGCATCCCTCAGAAGGGGCGAAAATAGTTGCAAACGAATCAATGGACAAAGGTTTAATCTCCAATATATATAAACAGCTCATGCAGCTTAATATTAAAAAAACAAACAACCCAATACAAACATGGGCAGAATATCTAAAGAGACGTTTCTTCAAAGAAGACACAGAGATGGCTAAGACGCACATGAAAAGCTGCTCAAGAGCACTAATTATTAGAGAAATGCAAATCAAAACTACAATGAGGTATCACCTCACACCTGTTAGAATCAGCATCATCAGAAAATCTACAGACAACAAATTCTGGGGAGGGTGTGGACAAAAGGAGCCCTCTTCCACTATTGTTGGGAATGTAAATTGATACAGTCACTATGGAGAACAGTATGGAGTTTCCTTAAAAAACCTACAAATAGAAACCTTGACTTTCCCTAACCCTAACCATAGGCTGGAACGGTAACCTACCACCAACCCTGCACCTTATCTACGCGGTACACTAATCCTAATCCGTACGCTGGCACTAACCGGTGAGTCAACATGTACCCTGACACTAACACGTTTCCGTACCCTCAGCTGTGCCCCAAACCTTGCCGTTGCCTATCCTTAACCTTAGCCCGGAACAGAAACCTACCATCAGCCCTACACCTTACCCTAAGCCGTACCCTAATCCTAATCCATACGTCAACACGTACCCTGACCCTAACACGTTTCCGTACCCTCACCTCTGCCATAAACCTTGCCGTTCCCTTACCTTAACCCTAGCCCGGAACGGAAAACTACCACCAACCCTACACCTTACCTTACGCCATACCCTAATCCTAATTCGTATGCTGACACTAACCTGTGCATCAACACGTACCCTGACCCTAACACGTTTCGTACCCTCACCTGTGCCCTAAACTTTGCCAGTCCCTAAACATAACCCTAGACTGGAACGGAAACCTACCACCAACCCTACACCTTACTCTATGCGGTACCCTAATCCTCATGCGTACGCTCACACTAACCCGTGAGTCAACACGTACCCTGAACCTAACACAATTCCGTACCATCACCTGTGCCCTATACCTTGCAATTCGCTATCCCTAACCCTACACCGGAATGTAAACCTACCGCCATCCGTACACCTTACTGTACGCCGTACCCTAATCCTAATGCGTACGATGACACTATTCCATGCATCAACATGCACCATGAACCTAACACGTTTCTGTACCCTCACCTATGCCCTAAGCCTTGCCGTTCACTAACCCTAACCCTAGCCCTGAACTGAAACCCACCACCAGCCCTACACCATACCCTATGCCTTACCCTACTCCTGGCCTGTATGCTGGCACTGACCCGTGCGTCAGCACATAGCCTGCCTCACCCAAGTTTCCGTACCCTCACCTGTGCCCTTAGCCTTGCCGTTCCCTAACCCTAACCCTAGCCCAGAACGGAAACCCACCACCAGCCCTACACCTTACCCTACGCCGTACCCTACTCCTGGCCCATACGCTGGCACTGACCCATGCGTCAGCAGGTAGCCTGACCCTCCCACGTTTCCGTACCCTCACCTGTGCCCTAAAACTTGACGTTCCCTAACCCTAATCAAACCCCGGAATGGACACCCACCACCAGTCTTACACCTTACCCTACGCCGTACCCTACTCCTGGTCCACACCCTGGCACTGACCCGTGCTTCAGCATGTAGCCTGACCCTCCCACGTTTCCGTACCCTCACCTGTGCCCTAAGCCTTGCCGTTCCCTAACCCTAACCCTACACTTTACCCTACGCCATACCCTATTCCTGGGCCGTACGCTGGCACTGACACTTGCGTCAGCACGTAGCCTGACCCTCCCACGTTTCTGTACCCTCACCTGTGCCCTAAGCCTTGCCATTCCCTAACCCTAACCCTAGCCGGAAACGGAAACCCACCACCAGCCCTACACCTTACCCTACGCCGTACCCTACTCCTGGGCCGTACACTGGAACTGACCCTTGTGTAAGCACGTAGCCTGCCACTCCCATGTTTCCATACCCTCACCTGTGCCCTAAGCCTTGCCGATCCCTAACCCTAACCCTACCCTGGAACAGAAACCCACCACCAGCCCTACACCTTACCCTACGCCGTACCCTAATTCTGGCGCGTACGCTGGCACTGACCCGTGTGTCAGCACGTAGCGTGCCTCTCCCTCGTTTCAGTACCCTTACCTGTGCCCTAAGCCTTGCCATTCCCTAACCCTAACCCGGAACAGAAACCCACCAACAGCCCTACACCTTACCCTACTCCGTACCCTAATCCTGGCCCGTACACTGGCACTGAAACGTGCGTCAGCACATAGCCTGACCCTCCCACGTTTCTGTACCCTCAGCTGTGCCCTAAGCCTTGCCGTTCCCTAACCCTAACCCTAGCGCGGAATGGAAACCCACAACTAGCCCTACACCATACTTTACTCCAGACCCGTACGCTGGCACTGACACGTTTGTCAGCACGTAGCCTGCCTCTCCCACGTGTCCCTATGCTCACCTGTTCCCTAAACCTTGCCGTTCCCTAACCCTAACCCTAGCCCGGAACGGAAACCCACCACCAGCCCTACACGTTACCCTATGATGTACCCTACTCCTGGCCCTTACGCTGGCACTGACACGTGCGTCAGCACACAGCCTGACCATCCCACGATCCTCCCAATACAGAAATGGGCAGAAGATCTCAAGAGACGTTTCTTCAAAGAAGACACAGAGATGGCCAAGGCGCACATGAGAAGCTGCTCAAGAGCACTAATTATTAGAGAAATGCAAATCAAAACTACAATGAGGTATCACCTCACACCTGTTAGAATCGGCATCATCAGAAAACCTACAAACAACAAATTCTGGGGAGGGTGTGGACAAAAGGAGCCCTCTTCCACTATTGGTGGGAATGTAAATTGATAGAGTCACTATGGAGAACACTATGGAGTTTCCTTAAAAAATCTAGAAATAGAATTACCATCTGATCCAGCAATTCCACTTCTGGGCATATACCCAAAGAAAACCATAAATCAAAAAGGCACATTCACCACAATGTTCATTGCAGCACTATTTACAATAGCCAGGTAATGGAAGCAAACTAAATGCCCAAAGACAGATGAATGGATAAAGATGGGGTACATATATAAAATGGAATATTACTCGGCCATAAAAAGGAATGAATCTGGGTCATTTGTAGAGACATCGATGGATCTAGAGACAGTCATACAGAATGAAGTAAGTCAGAAAGGGGAAAACAAATATTGTATATTAATGCATATATGTGGAACCTAAAAAATGGTACAGATGAACTGGTTTGCAGGGAAGAAATAGAGACACAGAGGTAGAGAACAAACGTATGGACACCAAGTGTGGGAAGCCATGGGGTGGTGGTGGTGGGACGAGTTGGGAGATTGAGATTGACCTGTATACATGTATATGCATAAAATACATAACTAATAATAACCCGCTGTATAAAAAAGTAAATAAAATTAAATTTCAAAATGTTAAAATATAAAATTTAAAAATAAAACAGAAAAAAGCTCTTCCCTTCACACAGATGTATTTATAGGAATAAATTATTTCCATGCTTATATCTATAAATACATAAAAGAGGAATAAAAGCTAACTTGAACCATAAACGAAGAAAAACCTGAACCGACCAGTTATACAGAGAAAAACACTATCAGGGCACTTGCTCCAACGGTAAACAATATTGAAATTGTTCAGAGGTGGGGAATCATCTCCCGTACAGCCAGCAACCCACACCCCACACAAGGAGCTTCCTCATTGCAAAGCGGGGGGACCGAGCCGAGGCATCTCTGAACAAAGGTGAGCTGAGCCCCAGGCCAGCTGTTGCTGAACTGTTCCCACCCTTCCCAGGTAAAACACCTGAATATGTACAAGGGCTTGAAAGACTAGAGGAAGGGCCGTGGAGCCACAACAGCGAGAGAACGCAGGCCAACTTGGTGCCTCCAGGCCAGCCAGGGTGGTCCTGGCCCAGGGCACTCTTCCGGAAGCTTTCCATTGTCCTGCCAGAGATACCCCACCTGTCCCGGCCCCCACTGATTTTTTCCTTCCTCACCTCTGTCCGGAGAGAAATTCCAGCGGGAGGTATGGGTGACACATCCTCTTCTTTACAGGTGGCAGCTTGGCAACTCCTGCAGAAAGGCCAGCAGAACTCCACTCACACCGGGCCACCAACAAAGCTGTGGCCCCTCACTCCCTCCCACCAGCACAGCCCCGAGACTGCTCACGGGGCAAAGAATATGGAGGCAGGCACAGCTTCAGGGGCTATTGCTGCCTGGAGCGCTGTTTATATTGACCTCAACCAGGCACACCTGGGGAGGGCCGGCCGGCAGGATAAGGCTGCCCACGTCAGCTAATCCACAACCCTCAGGGAATCACAGTGTTGAAAATGGACCTCGCTAAAGCAGAATAGAAGCCAAGGAAAAAAAGGACACAATGCCATTTGCAGCACCGTAGATGAGCCTAGAGGTTATCACATGACTTGTAGTAAGTCAGAAAGTGAAAGACACATATCGTATCATATCACTTATAGGTGTTACCTAAAAATGGATACCAGGGCAGATATTTCCACGGAGAAGGGCAATCACAGATTCATTAAACAAACTTATGGTTCACCAATGGAAAGGTGTGAGGATGGGTTTCATTACGATATTGGGGTTAACAGACATATACAAACACAGGTGACATATATAATCACCTAAGACCTACGGAATACAAAGAGAGGACTACTCAACATTCTGTCTTAACGTACATGGGCAAAGGATCCCAGGAAGAACAGACATCTGTATATGTGTAAAAGAACCACATCTTCCACACCTACAACAAGCCAAGCATTGTAATCAAACTTGCTGTAATAAAAAATAAAAAATTAAATTAAAAACACGAACAAGAAGTAGTGAGACAAACTTGAGGGGCTTTCTCCTGGCACATTCCATTCTAAATTCCAATCTAGAACAAGACTTCCATTGAGGCTCTGTTGCACTAATAACCTGATTTGAAAGAGAGAACTGCTGCCACCTTGTGGCCGTTTCACACAACAGCAGCTTTAATCCCAGCGCTAAAGGTCAGTTGATATTCAAAATCATTGCAGGCCTGTAAATGACACCTGCCCTGAAAACAAATCCTGGGGTCACATATCGACCAAAAAATTCAAAGGACGTCCATATTTCAAAACGACCGTTTCAAAAGCCATATTTTACGCACATTAGTGTTCTGCTTCTTTGTCTTTCTTTCTTTTTTGGTTAAAAACACGGGAATGGAAAAAGGCATCCCTCAGAAGGGGCGAAAATAGTTGCAAACGAATCAATGGACAAAGGTTTAATCTCCAATATATATAAACAGCTCATGCAGCTTAATATTAAAAAAACAAACAACCCAATACAAACATGGGCAGAATATCTAAAGAGACGTTTCTTCAAAGAAGACACAGAGATGGCTAAGACGCACATGAAAAGCTGCTCAAGAGCACTAATTATTAGAGAAATGCAAATCAAAACTACAATGAGGTATCACCTCACACCTGTTAGAATCAGCATCATCAGAAAATCTACAGACAACAAATTCTGGGGAGGGTGTGGACAAAAGGAGCCCTCTTCCACTATTGTTGGGAATGTAAATTGATACAGTCACTATGGAGAACAGTATGGAGTTTCCTTAAAAAACCTACAAATAGAAACCTTGACTTTCCCTAACCCTAACCATAGGCTGGAACGGAAACCTACCACCAACCCTGCACCTTATCTACGCGGTACACTAATCCTAATCCGTACGCTGGCACTAACCGGTGAGTCAACATGTACCCTGACACTAACACGTTTCCGTACCCTCAGCTGTGCCCCAAACCTTGCCGTTGCCTATCCTTAACCTTAGCCCGGAACAGAAACCTACCATCAGCCCTACACCTTACCCTAAGCCGTACCCTAATCCTAATCCATACGTCAACACGTACCCTGACCCTAACACGTTTCCGTACCCTCACCTCTGCCATAAACCTTGCCGTTCCCTTACCTTAACCCTAGCCCGGAACGGAAAACTACCACCAACCCTACACCTTACCTTACGCCATACCCTAATCCTAATTCGTATGCTGACACTAACCTGTGCATCAACACGTACCCTGACCCTAACACGTTTCGTACCCTCACCTGTGCCCTAAACTTTGCCAGTCCCTAAACATAACCCTAGACTGGAACGGAAACCTACCACCAACCCTACACCTTACTCTATGCGGTACCCTAATCCTCATGCGTACGCTCACACTAACCCGTGAGTCAACACGTACCCTGAACCTAACACAATTCCGTACCATCACCTGTGCCCTATACCTTGCAATTCGCTATCCCTAACCCTACACCGGAATGTAAACCTACCGCCATCCGTACACCTTACTGTACGCCGTACCCTAATCCTAATGCGTACGATGACACTATTCCATGCATCAACATGCACCATGAACCTAACACGTTTCTGTACCCTCACCTGTGCCCTAAGCCTTGCCGTTCACTAACCCTAACCCTAGCCCTGAACTGAAACCCACCACCAGCCCTACACCATACCCTATGCCTTACCCTACTCCTGGCCTGTATGCTGGCACTGACCCGTGCGTCAGCACATAGCCTGCCTCACCCAAGTTTCCGTACCCTCACCTGTGCCCTTAGCCTTGCCGTTCCCTAACCCTAACCCTAGCCCAGAACGGAAACCCACCACCAGCCCTACACCTTACCCTACGCCGTACCCTACTCCTGGCCCATACGCTGGCACTGACCCATGCGTCAGCAGGTAGCCTGACCCTCCCACGTTTCCGTACCCTCACCTGTGCCCTAAAACTTGACGTTCCCTAACCCTAATCAAACCCCGGAATGGACACCCACCACCAGTCTTACACCTTACCCTACGCCGTACCCTACTCCTGGTCCACACCCTGGCACTGACCCGTGCTTCAGCATGTAGCCTGACCCTCCCACGTTTCCGTACCCTCACCTGTGCCCTAAGCCTTGCCGTTCCCTAACCCTAACCCTACACTTTACCCTACGCCATACCCTATTCCTGGGCCGTACGCTGGCACTGACACTTGCGTCAGCACGTAGCCTGACCCTCCCACGTTTCTGTACCCTCACCTGTGCCCTAAGCCTTGCCATTCCCTAACCCTAACCCTAGCCGGAAACGGAAACCCACCACCAGCCCTACACCTTACCCTACGCCGTACCCTACTCCTGGGCCGTACACTGGAACTGACCCTTGTGTAAGCACGTAGCCTGCCACTCCCATGTTTCCATACCCTCACCTGTGCCCTAAGCCTTGCCGATCCCTAACCCTAACCCTACCCTGGAACAGAAACCCACCACCAGCCCTACACCTTACCCTACGCCGTACCCTAATTCTGGCGCGTACGCTGGCACTGACCCGTGTGTCAGCACGTAGCGTGCCTCTCCCTCGTTTCAGTACCCTTACCTGTGCCCTAAGCCTTGCCGTTCCCTAACCCTAACCCGGAACAGAAACCCACCAACAGCCCTACACCTTACCCTACTCCGTACCCTAATCCTGGCCCGTACACTGGCACTGAAACGTGCGTCAGCACATAGCCTGACCCTCCCACGTTTCTGTACCCTCAGCTGTGCCCTAAGCCTTGCCGTTCCCTAACCCTAACCCTAGCGCGGAATGGAAACCCACAACTAGCCCTACACCATACTTTACTCCAGACCCGTACGCTGGCACTGACACGTTTGTCAGCACGTAGCCTGCCTCTCCCACGTGTCCCTATGCTCACCTGTTCCCTAAACCTTGCCGTTCCCTAACCCTAACCCTAGCCCGGAACGGAAACCCACCACCAGCCCTACACGTTACCCTATGATGTACCCTACTCCTGGTCCTTATGCTGGCACTGACACGTGCGTCAGCACACAGCCTGACCATCCCACGATCCTCCCAATACAGAAATGGGCAGAAGATCTCAAGAGACGTTTCTTCAAAGAAGACACAGAGATGGCCAAGGCGCACATGAGAAGCTGCTCAAGAGCACTAATTATTAGAGAAATGCAAATCAAAACTACAATGAGGTATCACCTCACACCTGTTAGAATCGGCATCATCAGAAAATCTACAAACAACAAATTCTGGGGAGGGTGTGGACAAAAGGAGCCCTCTTCCACTATTGGTGGGAATGTAAATTGATAGAGTCACTATGGAGAACACTATGGAGTTTCCTTAAAAAATCTAGAAATAGAATTACCATCTGATCCAGCAATTCCACTTCTGGGCATATACCCAAAGAAAACCATAAATCAAAAAGGCACATTCACCACAATGTTCATTGCAGCACTATTTACAATAGCCAGGTAATGGAAGCAAACTAAATGCCCAAAGACAGATGAATGGATAAAGATGGGGTACATATATAAAATGGAATATTACTCGGCCATAAAAAGGAATGAATCTGGGTCATTTGTAGAGACATCGATGGATCTAGAGACAGTCATACAGAATGAAGTAAGTCAGAAAGGGGAAAACAAATATTGTATATTAATGCATATATGTGGAACCTAAAAAATGGTACAGATGAACTGGTTTGCAGGGAAGAAATAGAGACACAGAGGTAGAGAACAAACGTATGGACACCAAGTGTGGGAAGCCATGGGGTGGTGGTGGTGGGACGAGTTGGGAGATTGAGATTGACCTGTATACATGTATATGCATAAAATACATAACTAATAATAACCCGCTGTATAAAAAAGTAAATAAAATTAAATTTCAAAATGTTAAAATATAAAATTTAAAAATAAAACAGAAAAAAGCTCTTCCCTTCACACAGATGTATTTATAGGAATAAATTATTTCCATGCTTATATCTATAAATACATAAAAGAGGAATAAAAGCTAACTTGAACCATAAACGAAGAAAAACCTGAACCGACCAGTTATACAGAGAAAAACACTATCAGGGCACTTGCTCCAACGGTAAACAATATTGAAATTGTTCAGAGGTGGGGAATCATCTCCCGTACAGCCAGCAACCCACACCCCACACAAGGAGCTTCCTCATTGCAAAGCGGGGGGACCGAGCCGAGGCATCTCTGAACAAAGGTGAGCTGAGCCCCAGGCCAGCTGTTGCTGAACTGTTCCCACCCTTCCCAGGTAAAACACCTGAATATGTACAAGGGCTTGAAAGACTAGAGGAAGGGCCGTGGAGCCACAACAGCGAGAGAACGCAGGCCAACTTGGTGCCTCCAGGCCAGCCAGGGTGGTCCTGGCCCAGGGCACTCTTCCGGAAGCTTTCCATTGTCCTGCCAGAGATACCCCACCTGTCCCGGCCCCCACTGATTTTTTCCTTCCTCACCTCTGTCCGGAGAGAAATTCCAGCGGGAGGTATGGGTGACACATCCTCTTCTTTACAGGTGGCAGCTTGGCAACTCCTGCAGAAAGGCCAGCAGAACTCCACTCACACCGGGCCACCAACAAAGCTGTGGCCCCTCACTCCCTCCCACCAGCACAGCCCCGAGACTGCTCACGGGGCAAAGAATATGGAGGCAGGCACAGCTTCAGGGGCTATTGCTGCCTGGAGCGCTGTTTATATTGACCTCAACCAGGCACACCTGGGGAGGGCCGGCCGGCAGGATAAGGCTGCCCACGTCAGCTAATCCACAACCCTCAGGGAATCACAGTGTTGAAAATGGACCTCGCTAAAGCAGAATAGAAGCCAAGGAAAAAAAGGACACAATGCCATTTGCAGCACCGTAGATGAGCCTAGAGGTTATCACATGACTTGTAGTAAGTCAGAAAGTGAAAGACACATATCGTATCATATCACTTATAGGTGTTACCTAAAAATGGATACCAGGGCAGATATTTCCACGGAGAAGGGCAATCACAGATTCATTAAACAAACTTATGGTTCACCAATGGAAAGGTGTGAGGATGGGTTTCATTACGATATTGGGGTTAACAGACATATACAAACACAGGTGACATATATAATCACCTAAGACCTACGGAATACAAAGAGAGGACTACTCAACATTCTGTCTTAACGTACATGGGCAAAGGATCCCAGGAAGAACAGACATCTGTATATGTGTAAAAGAACCACATCTTCCACACCTACAACAAGCCAAGCATTGTAATCAAACTTGCTGTAATAAAAAATAAAAAATTAAATTAAAAACACGAACAAGAAGTAGTGAGACAAACTTGAGGGGCTTTCTCCTGGCACATTCCATTCTAAATTCCAATCTAGAACAAGACTTCCATTGAGGCTCTGTTGCACTAATAACCTGATTTGAAAGAGAGAACTGCTGCCACCTTGTGGCCGTTTCACACAACAGCAGCTTTAATCCCAGCGCTAAAGGTCAGTTGATATTCAAAATCATTGCAGGCCTGTAAATGACACCTGCCCTGAAAACAAATCCTGGGGTCACATATCGACCAAAAAATTCAAAGGACGTCCATATTTCAAAACGACCGTTTCAAAAGCCATATTTTACGCACATTAGTGTTCTGCTTCTTTGTCTTTCTTTCTTTTTTGGTTAAAAACACGGGAATGGAAAAAGGCATCCCTCAGAAGGGGCGAAAATAGTTGCAAACGAATCAATGGACAAAGGTTTAATCTCCAATATATATAAACAGCTCATGCAGCTTAATATTAAAAAAACAAACAACCCAATACAAACATGGGCAGAATATCTAAAGAGACGTTTCTTCAAAGAAGACACAGAGATGGCTAAGACGCACATGAAAAGCTGCTCAAGAGCACTAATTATTAGAGAAATGCAAATCAAAACTACAATGAGGTATCACCTCACACCTGTTAGAATCAGCAGCATCAGAAAATCTACAGACAACAAATTCTGGGGAGGGTGTGGACAAAAGGAGCCCTCTTCCACTATTGTTGGGAATGTAAATTGATACAGTCACTATGGAGAACAGTATGGAGTTTCCTTAAAAAACCTACAAATAGAAACCTTGACTTTCCCTAACCCTAACCATAGGCTGGAACGGAAACCTACCACCAACCCTGCACCTTATCTACGCGGTACACTAATCCTAATCCGTACGCTGGCACTAACCGGTGAGTCAACATGTACCCTGACACTAACACGTTTCCGTACCCTCAGCTGTGCCCCAAACCTTGCCGTTGCCTATCCTTAACCTTAGCCCGGAACAGAAACCTACCATCAGCCCTACACCTTACCCTAAGCCGTACCCTAATCCTAATCCATACGTCAACACGTACCCTGACCCTAACACGTTTCCGTACCCTCACCTCTGCCATAAACCTTGCCGTTCCCTTACCTTAACCCTAGCCCGGAACGGAAAACTACCACCAACCCTACACCTTACCTTACGCCATACCCTAATCCTAATTCGTATGCTGACACTAACCTGTGCATCAACACGTACCCTGACCCTAACACGTTTCGTACCCTCACCTGTGCCCTAAACTTTGCCAGTCCCTAAACATAACCCTAGACTGGAACGGAAACCTACCACCAACCCTACACCTTACTCTATGCGGTACCCTAATCCTCATGCGTACGCTCACACTAACCCGTGAGTCAACACGTACCCTGAACCTAACACAATTCCGTACCATCACCTGTGCCCTATACCTTGCAATTCGCTATCCCTAACCCTACACCGGAATGTAAACCTACCGCCATCCGTACACCTTACTGTACGCCGTACCCTAATCCTAATGCGTACGATGACACTATTCCATGCATCAACATGCACCATGAACCTAACACGTTTCTGTACCCTCACCTGTGCCCTAAGCCTTGCCGTTCACTAACCCTAACCCTAGCCCTGAACTGAAACCCACCACCAGCCCTACACCATACCCTATGCCTTACCCTACTCCTGGCCTGTATGCTGGCACTGACCCGTGCGTCAGCACATAGCCTGCCTCACCCAAGTTTCCGTACCCTCACCTGTGCCCTTAGCCTTGCCGTTCCCTAACCCTAACCCTAGCCCAGAACGGAAACCCACCACCAGCCCTACACCTTACCCTACGCCGTACCCTACTCCTGGCCCATACGCTGGCACTGACCCATGCGTCAGCAGGTAGCCTGACCCTCCCACGTTTCCGTACCCTCACCTGTGCCCTAAAACTTGACGTTCCCTAACCCTAATCAAACCCCGGAATGGACACCCACCACCAGTCTTACACCTTACCCTACGCCGTACCCTACTCCTGGTCCACACCCTGGCACTGACCCGTGCTTCAGCATGTAGCCTGACCCTCCCACGTTTCCGTACCCTCACCTGTGCCCTAAGCCTTGCCGTTCCCTAACCCTAACCCTACACTTTACCCTACGCCATACCCTATTCCTGGGCCGTACGCTGGCACTGACACTTGCGTCAGCACGTAGCCTGACCCTCCCACGTTTCTGTACCCTCACCTGTGCCCTAAGCCTTGCCATTCCCTAACCCTAACCCTAGCCGGAAACGGAAACCCACCACCAGCCCTACACCTTACCCTACGCCGTACCCTACTCCTGGGCCGTACACTGGAACTGACCCTTGTGTAAGCACGTAGCCTGCCACTCCCATGTTTCCATACCCTCACCTGTGCCCTAAGCCTTGCCGATCCCTAACCCTAACCCTACCCTGGAACAGAAACCCACCACCAGCCCTACACCTTACCCTACGCCGTACCCTAATTCTGGCGCGTACGCTGGCACTGACCCGTGTGTCAGCACGTAGCGTGCCTCTCCCTCGTTTCAGTACCCTTACCTGTGCCCTAAGCCTTGCCGTTCCCTAACCCTAACCCGGAACAGAAACCCACCAACAGCCCTACACCTTACCCTACTCCGTACCCTAATCCTGGCCCGTACACTGGCACTGAAACGTGCGTCAGCACATAGCCTGACCCTCCCACGTTTCTGTACCCTCAGCTGTGCCCTAAGCCTTGCCGTTCCCTAACCCTAACCCTAGCGCGGAATGGAAACCCACAACTAGCCCTACACCATACTTTACTCCAGACCCGTACGCTGGCACTGACACGTTTGTCAGCACGTAGCCTGCCTCTCCCACGTGTCCCTATGCTCACCTGTTCCCTAAACCTTGCCGTTCCCTAACCCTAACCCTAGCCCGGAACGGAAACCCACCACCAGCCCTACACGTTACCCTATGATGTACCCTACTCCTGGCCCTTACGCTGGCACTGACACGTGCGTCAGCACACAGCCTGACCATCCCACGATCCTCCCAATACAGAAATGGGCAGAAGATCTCAAGAGACGTTTCTTCAAAGAAGACACAGAGATGGCCAAGGCGCACATGAGAAGCTGCTCAAGAGCACTAATTATTAGAGAAATGCAAATCAAAACTACAATGAGGTATCACCTCACACCTGTTAGAATCGGCATCATCAGAAAATCTACAAACAACAAATTCTGGGGAGGGTGTGGACAAAAGGAGCCCTCTTCCACTATTGGTGGGAATGTAAATTGATAGAGTCACTATGGAGAACACTATGGAGTTTCCTTAAAAAATCTAGAAATAGAATTACCATCTGATCCAGCAATTCCACTTCTGGGCATATACCCAAAGAAAACCATAAATCAAAAAGGCACATTCACCACAATGTTCATTGCAGCACTATTTACAATAGCCAGGTAATGGAAGCAAACTAAATGCCCAAAGACAGATGAATGGATAAAGATGGGGTACATATATAAAATGGAATATTACTCGGCCATAAAAAGGAATGAATCTGGGTCATTTGTAGAGACATCGATGGATCTAGAGACAGTCATACAGAATGAAGTAAGTCAGAAAGGGGAAAACAAATATTGTATATTAATGCATATATGTGGAACCTAAAAAATGGTACAGATGAACTGGTTTGCAGGGAAGAAATAGAGACACAGAGGTAGAGAACAAACGTATGGACACCAAGTGTGGGAAGCCATGGGGTGGTGGTGGTGGGACGAGTTGGGAGATTGAGATTGACCTGTATACATGTATATGCATAAAATACATAACTAATAATAACCCGCTGTATAAAAAAGTAAATAAAATTAAATTTCAAAATGTTAAAATATAAAATTTAAAAATAAAACAGAAAAAAGCTCTTCCCTTCACACAGATGTATTTATAGGAATAAATTATTTCCATGCTTATATCTATAAATACATAAAAGAGGAATAAAAGCTAACTTGAACCATAAACGAAGAAAAACCTGAACCGACCAGTTATACAGAGAAAAACACTATCAGGGCACTTGCTCCAACGGTAAACAATATTGAAATTGTTCAGAGGTGGGGAATCATCTCCCGTACAGCCAGCAACCCACACCCCACACAAGGAGCTTCCTCATTGCAAAGCGGGGGGACCGAGCCGAGGCATCTCTGAACAAAGGTGAGCTGAGCCCCAGGCCAGCTGTTGCTGAACTGTTCCCACCCTTCCCAGGTAAAACACCTGAATATGTACAAGGGCTTGAAAGACTAGAGGAAGGGCCGTGGAGCCACAACAGCGAGAGAACGCAGGCCAACTTGGTGCCTCCAGGCCAGCCAGGGTGGTCCTGGCCCAGGGCACTCTTCCGGAAGCTTTCCATTGTCCTGCCAGAGATACCCCACCTGTCCCGGCCCCCACTGATTTTTTCCTTCCTCACCTCTGTCCGGAGAGAAATTCCAGCGGGAGGTATGGGTGACACATCCTCTTCTTTACAGGTGGCAGCTTGGCAACTCCTGCAGAAAGGCCAGCAGAACTCCACTCACACCAGGCCACCAACAAAGCTGTGGCCCCTCACTCCCTCCCACCAGCACAGCCCCGAGACTGCTCACGGGGCAAAGAATATGGAGGCAGGCACAGCTTCAGGGGCTATTGCTGCCTGGAGCGCTGTTTATATTGACCTCAACCAGGCACACCTGGGGAGGGCCGGCCGGCAGGATAAAGCTGCCCACGTCAGCTAATCCACAACCCTCAGGGAATCACAGTGTTGAAAATGGACCTCGCTAAAGCAGAATAGAAGCCAAGGAAAAAAAGGACACAATGCCATTTGCAGCACCGTAGATGAGCCTAGAGGTTATCACATGACTTGTAGTAAGTCAGAAAGTGAAAGACACATATCGTATCATATCACTTATAGGTGTTACCTAAAAATGGATACCAGGGCAGATATTTCCACGGAGAAGGGCAATCACAGATTCATTAAACAAACTTATGGTTCACCAATGGAAAGGTGTGAGGATGGGTTTCATTACGATATTGGGGTTAACAGACATATACAAACACAGGTGACATATATAATCACCTAAGACCTACGGAATACAAAGAGAGGACTACTCAACATTCTGTCTTAACGTACATGGGCAAAGGATCCCAGGAAGAACAGACATCTGTATATGTGTAAAAGAACCACATCTTCCACACCTACAACAAGCCAAGCATTGTAATCAAACTTGCTGTAATAAAAAATAAAAAATTAGGGCTTCCCTGGTGGCGCAGTGGTTGAGAGTCCGCCTGCCGATGCAGGGGACACGGGTTCGTGCCCCGGTCTGGGAAGATCCCACATGCTGCAGAGCGGCTAGGCCCGTGAGCCATGGCCGCTGAGCCTGTGCGTCCGGAGCCTGTGCTCCGCAAGGGGAGAGGCCACAACAGTGAGAGGCCCGCCTACCGCAAAAAAAAAAAAATAAATAAATAAATAAATAAAAAATTAAATTAAAAACACGAACAAGAAGTAGTGAGACAAACTTGAGGGGCTTTCTCCTGGCACATTCCATTCTAAATTCCAATCTAGAACAAGACTTCCATTGAGGCTCTGTTGCACTAATAACCTGATTTGAAAGAGAGAACTGCTGCCACCTTGTGGCCGTTTCACACAACAGCAGCTTTAATCCCAGCGCTAAAGGTCAGTTGATATTCAAAATCATTGCAGGCCTGTAAATGACACCTGCCCTGAAAACAAATCCTGGGGTCACATATCGACCAAAAAATTCAAAGGACGTCCATATTTCAAAACGACCGTTTCAAAAGCCATATTTTACGCACATTAGTGTTCTGCTTCTTTGTCTTTCTTTCTTTTTTGGTTAAAAACACGGGAATGGAAAAAGGCATCCCTCAGAAGGGGCGAAAATAGTTGCAAACGAATCAATGGACAAAGGTTTAATCTCCAATATATATAAACAGCTCATGCAGCTTAATATTAAAAAAACAAACAACCCAATACAAACATGGGCAGAATATCTAAAGAGACGTTTCTTCAAAGAAGACACAGAGATGGCTAAGACGCACATGAAAAGCTGCTCAAGAGCACTAATTATTAGAGAAATGCAAATCAAAACTACAATGAGGTATCACCTCACACCTGTTAGAATCAGCATCATCAGAAAATCTACAGACAACAAATTCTGGGGAGGGTGTGGACAAAAGGAGCCCTCTTCCACTATTGTTGGGAATGTAAATTGATACAGTCACTATGGAGAACAGTATGGAGTTTCCTTAAAAAACCTACAAATAGAAACCTTGACTTTCCCTAACCCTAACCATAGGCTGGAACGGAAACCTACCACCAACCGTGCACCTTATCTACGCGGTACACTAATCCTAATCCGTACGCTGGCACTAACCGGTGAGTCAACATGTACCCTGACACTAACACGTTTCCGTACCCTCAGCTGTGCCCCAAACCTTGCCGTTGCCTATCCTTAACCTTAGCCCGGAACAGAAACCTACCATCAGCCCTACACCTTACCCTAAGCCGTACCCTAATCCTAATCCATACGTCAACACGTACCCTGACCCTAACACGTTTCCGTACCCTCACCTCTGCCATAAACCTTGCCGTTCCCTTACCTTAACCCTAGCCCGGAACGGAAAACTACCACCAACCCTACACCTTACCTTACGCCATACCCTAATCCTAATTCGTATGCTGACACTAACCTGTGCATCAACACGTACCCTGACCCTAACACGTTTCGTACCCTCACCTGTGCCCTAAACTTTGCCAGTCCCTAAACATAACCCTAGACTGGAACGGAAACCTACCACCAACCCTACACCTTACTCTATGCGGTACCCTAATCCTCATGCGTACGCTCACACTAACCCGTGAGTCAACACGTACCCTGAACCTAACACAATTCCGTACCATCACCTGTGCCCTATACCTTGCAATTCGCTATCCCTAACCCTACACCGGAATGTAAACCTACCGCCATCCGTACACCTTACTGTACGCCGTACCCTAATCCTAATGCGTACGATGACACTATTCCATGCATCAACATGCACCATGAACCTAACACGTTTCTGTACCCTCACCTGTGCCCTAAGCCTTGCCGTTCACTAACCCTAACCCTAGCCCTGAACTGAAACCCACCACCAGCCCTACACCATACCCTATGCCTTACCCTACTCCTGGCCTGTATGCTGGCACTGACCCGTGCGTCAGCACGTAGCCTGCCTCACCCAAGTTTCCGTACCCTCACCTGTGCCCTTAGCCTTGCCGTTCCCTAACCCTAACCCTAGCCCAGAACGGAAACCCACCACCAGCCCTACACCTTACCCTACGCCGTACCCTACTCCTGGCCCATACGCTGGCACTGACCCATGCGTCAGCAGGTAGCCTGACCCTCCCACGTTTCCGTACCCTCACCTGTGCCCTAAAACTTGACGTTCCCTAACCCTAATCAAACCCCGGAATGGACACCCACCACCAGTCTTACACCTTACCCTACGCCGTACCCTACTCCTGGTCCACACCCTGGCACTGACCCGTGCTTCAGCATGTAGCCTGACCCTCCCACGTTTCCGTACCCTCACCTGTGCCCTAAGCCTTGCCGTTCCCTAACCCTAACCCTACACTTTACCCTACGCCATACCCTATTCCTGGGCCGTACGCTGGCACTGACACTTGCGTCAGCACGTAGCCTGACCCTCCCACGTTTCTGTACCCTCACCTGTGCCCTAAGCCTTGCCATTCCCTAACCCTAACCCTAGCCGGAAACGGAAACCCACCACCAGCCCTACACCTTACCCTACGCCGTACCCTACTCCTGGGCCGTACACTGGAACTGACCCTTGTGTAAGCACGTAGCCTGCCACTCCCATGTTTCCATACCCTCACCTGTGCCCTAAGCCTTGCCGATCCCTAACCCTAACCCTACCCTGGAACAGAAACCCACCACCAGCCCTACACCTTACCCTACGCCGTACCCTAATTCTGGCGCGTACGCTGGCACTGACCCGTGTGTCAGCACGTAGCGTGCCTCTCCCTCGTTTCAGTACCCTTACCTGTGCCCTAAGCCTTGCCGTTCCCTAACCCTAACCCGGAACAGAAACCCACCAACAGCCCTACACCTTACCCTACTCCGTACCCTAATCCTGGCCCGTACACTGGCACTGAAACGTGCGTCAGCACATAGCCTGACCCTCCCACGTTTCTGTACCCTCAGCTGTGCCCTAAGCCTTGCCGTTCCCTAACCCTAACCCTAGCGCGGAATGGAAACCCACAACTAGCCCTACACCATACTTTACTCCAGACCCGTACGCTGGCACTGACACGTTTGTCAGCACGTAGCCTGCCTCTCCCACGTGTCCCTATGCTCACCTGTTCCCTAAACCTTGCCGTTCCCTAACCCTAACCCTAGCCCGGAACGGAAACCCACCACCAGCCCTACACGTTACCCTATGATGTACCCTACTCCTGGCCCTTACGCTGGCACTGACACGTGCGTCACCACACAGCCTGACCATCCCACGATCCTCCCAATACGGAAATGGGCAGAAGATCTCAAGAGACGTTTCTTCAAAGAAGACACAGAGATGGCCAAGGCGCACATGAGAAGCTGCTCAAGAGCACTAATTATTAGAGAAATGCAAATCAAAACTACAATGAGGTATCACCTCACACCTGTTAGAATCGGCATCATCAGAAAATCTACAAACAACAAATTCTGGGGAGGGTGTGGACAAAAGGAGCCCTCTTCCACTATTGGTGGGAATGTAAATTGATAGAGTCACTATGGAGAACACTATGGAGTTTCCTTAAAAAATCTAGAAATAGAATTACCATCTGATCCAGCAATTCCACTTCTGGGCATATACCCAAAGAAAACCATAAATCAAAAAGGCACATTCACCACAATGTTCATTGCAGCACTATTTACAATAGCCAGGTAATGGAAGCAAACTAAATGCCCAAAGACAGATGAATGGATAAAGATGGGGTACATATATAAAATGGAATATTACTCGGCCATAAAAAGGAATGAATCTGGGTCATTTGTAGAGACATCGATGGATCTAGAGACAGTCATACAGAATGAAGTAAGTCAGAAAGGGGAAAACAAATATTGTATATTAATGCATATATGTGGAACCTAAAAAATGGTACAGATGAACTGGTTTGCAGGGAAGAAATAGAGACACAGAGGTAGAGAACAAACGTATGGACACCAAGTGTGGGAAGCCATGGGGTGGTGGTGGTGGGACGAGTTGGGAGATTGAGATTGACCTGTATACATGTATATGCATAAAATACATAACTAATAATAACCCGCTGTATAAAAAAGTAAATAAAATTAAATTTCAAAATGTTAAAATATAAAATTTAAAAATAAAACAGAAAAAAGCTCTTCCCTTCACACAGATGTATTTATAGGAATAAATTATTTCCATGCTTATATCTATAAATACATAAAAGAGGAATAAAAGCTAACTTGAACCATAAACGAAGAAAAACCTGAACCGACCAGTTATACAGAGAAAAACACTATCAGGGCACTTGCTCCAACGGTAAACAATATTGAAATTGTTCAGAGGTGGGGAATCATCTCCCGTACAGCCAGCAACCCACACCCCACACAAGGAGCTTCCTCATTGCAAAGCGGGGGGACCGAGCCGAGGCATCTCTGAACAAAGGTGAGCTGAGCCCCAGGCCAGCTGTTGCTGAACTGTTCCCACCCTTCCCAGGTAAAACACCTGAATATGTACAAGGGCTTGAAAGACTAGAGGAAGGGCCGTGGAGCCACAACAGCGAGAGAACGCAGGCCAACTTGGTGCCTCCAGGCCAGCCAGGGTGGTCCTGGCCCAGGGCACTCTTCCGGAAGCTTTCCATTGTCCTGCCAGAGATACCCCACCTGTCCCGGCCCCCACTGATTTTTTCCTTCCTCACCTCTGTCCGGAGAGAAATTCCAGCGGGAGGTATGGGTGACACATCCTCTTCTTTACAGGTGGCAGCTTGGCAACTCCTGCAGAAAGGCCAGCAGAACTCCACTCACACCGGGCCACCAACAAAGCTGTGGCCCCTCACTCCCTCCCACCAGCACAGCCCCGAGACTGCTCACGGGGCAAAGAATATGGAGGCAGGCACAGCTTCAGGGGCTATTGCTGCCTGGAGCGCTGTTTATATTGACCTCAACCAGGCACACCTGGGGAGGGCCGGCCGGCAGGATAAGGCTGCCCACGTCAGCTAATCCACAACCCTCAGGGAATCACAGTGTTGAAAATGGACCTCGCTAAAGCAGAATAGAAGCCAAGGAAAAAAAGGACACAATGCCATTTGCAGCACCGTAGATGAGCCTAGAGGTTATCACATGACTTGTAGTAAGTCAGAAAGTGAAAGACACATATCGTATCATATCACTTATAGGTGTTACCTAAAAATGGATACCAGGGCAGATATTTCCACGGAGAAGGGCAATCACAGATTCATTAAACAAACTTATGGTTCACCAATGGAAAGGTGTGAGGATGGGTTTCATTACGATATTGGGGTTAACAGACATATACAAACACAGGTGACATATATAATCACCTAAGACCTACGGAATACAAAGAGAGGACTACTCAACATTCTGTCTTAACGTACATGGGCAAAGGATCCCAGGAAGAACAGACATCTGTATATGTGTAAAAGAACCACATCTTCCACACCTACAACAAGCCAAGCATTGTAATCAAACTTGCTGTAATAAAAAATAAAAAATTAAATTAAAAACACGAACAAGAAGTAGTGAGACAAACTTGAGGGGCTTTCTCCTGGCACAGTCCATTCTAAATTCCAATCTAGAACAAGACTTCCATTGAGGCTCTGTTGCACTAATAACCTGATTTGAAAGAGAGAACTGCTGCCACCTTGTGGCCGTTTCACACAACAGCAGCTTTAATCCCAGCGCTAAAGGTCAGTTGATATTCAAAATCATTGCAGGCCTGTAAATGACACCTGCCCTGAAAACAAATCCTGGGGTCACATATCGACCAAAAAATTCAAAGGACGTCCATATTTCAAAACGACCGTTTCAAAAGCCATATTTTACGCACATTAGTGTTCTGCTTCTTTGTCTTTCTTTCTTTTTTGGTTAAAAACACGGGAATGGAAAAAGGCATCCCTCAGAAGGGGCGAAAATAGTTGCAAACGAATCAATGGACAAAGGTTTAATCTCCAATATATATAAACAGCTCATGCAGCTTAATATTAAAAAAACAAACAACCCAATACAAACATGGGCAGAATATCTAAAGAGACGTTTCTTCAAAGAAGACACAGAGATGGCTAAGACGCACATGAAAAGCTGCTCAAGAGCACTAATTATTAGAGAAATGCAAATCAAAACTACAATGAGGTATCACCTCACACCTGTTAGAATCAGCATCATCAGAAAATCTACAGACAACAAATTCTGGGGAGGGTGTGGACAAAAGGAGCCCTCTTCCACTATTGTTGGGAATGTAAATTGATACAGTCACTATGGAGAACAGTATGGAGTTTCCTTAAAAAACCTACAAATAGAAACCTTGACTTTCCCTAACCCTAACCATAGGCTGGAACGGAAACCTACCACCAACCGTGCACCTTATCTACGCGGTACACTAATCCTAATCCGTACGCTGGCACTAACCGGTGAGTCAACATGTACCCTGACACTAACACGTTTCCGTACCCTCAGCTGTGCCCCAAACCTTGCCGTTGCCTATCCTTAACCTTAGCCCGGAACAGAAACCTACCATCAGCCCTACACCTTACCCTAAGCCGTACCCTAATCCTAATCCATACGTCAACACGTACCCTGACCCTAACACGTTTCCGTACCCTCACCTCTGCCATAAACCTTGCCGTTCCCTTACCTTAACCCTAGCCCGGAACGGAAAACTACCACCAACCCTACACCTTACCTTACGCCATACCCTAATCCTAATTCGTATGCTGACACTAACCTGTGCATCAACACGTACCCTGACCCTAACACGTTTCGTACCCTCACCTGTGCCCTAAACTTTGCCAGTCCCTAAACATAACCCTAGACTGGAACGGAAACCTACCACCAACCCTACACCTTACTCTATGCGGTACCCTAATCCTCATGCGTACGCTCACACTAACCCGTGAGTCAACACGTACCCTGAACCTAACACAATTCCGTACCATCACCTGTGCCCTATACCTTGCAATTCGCTATCCCTAACCCTACACCGGAATGTAAACCTACCGCCAACCGTACACCTTACTGTACGCCGTACCCTAATCCTAATGCGTACGATGACACTATTCCATGCATCAACATGCACCATGAACCTAACACGTTTCTGTACCCTCACCTGTGCCCTAAGCCTTGCCGTTCACTAACCCTAACCCTAGCCCTGAACTGAAACCCACCACCAGCCCTACACCATACCCTATGCCTTACCCTACTCCTGGCCTGTATGCTGGCACTGACCCGTGCGTCAGCACGTAGCCTGCCTCACCCAAGTTTCCGTACCCTCACCTGTGCCCTTAGCCTTGCCGTTCCCTAACCCTAACCCTAGCCCAGAACGGAAACCCACCACCAGCCCTACACCTTACCCTACGCCGTACCCTACTCCTGGCCCATACGCTGGCACTGACCCATGCGTCAGCAGGTAGCCTGACCCTCCCACGTTTCCGTACCCTCACCTGTGCCCTAAAACTTGACGTTCCCTAACCCTAATCAAACCCCGGAATGGACACCCACCACCAGTCTTACACCTTACCCTACGCCGTACCCTACTCCTGGTCCACACCCTGGCACTGACCCGTGCTTCAGCATGTAGCCTGACCCTCCCACGTTTCCGTACCCTCACCTGTGCCCTAAGCCTTGCCGTTCCCTAACCCTAACCCTACACTTTACCCTACACCATACCCTATTCCTGGGCCGTACGCTGGCACTGACACTTGCGTCAGCACGTAGCCTGACCCTCCCACGTTTCTGTACCCTCACCTGTGCCCTAAGCCTTGCCATTCCCTAACCCTAACCCTAACCGGAAACGGAAACCCACCACCAGCCCTACACCTTACCCTACGCCGTACCCTACTCCTGGGCCGTACACTGGAACTGACCCTTGTGTAAGCACGTAGCCTGCCACTCCCATGTTTCCATACCCTCACCTGTGCCCTAAGCCTTGCCGATCCCTAACCCTAACCCTACCCTGGAACAGAAACCCACCACCAGCCCTACACCTTACCCTACGCCGTACCCTAATTCTGGCGCGTACGCTGGCACTGACCCGTGTGTCAGCACGTAGCGTGCCTCTCCCTCGTTTCAGTACCCTTACCTGTGCCCTAAGCCTTGCCGTTCCCTAACCCTAACCCGGAACAGAAACCCACCAACAGCCCTACACCTTACCCTACTCCGTACCCTAATCCTGGCCCGTACACTGGCACTGAAACGTGCGTCAGCACATAGCCTGACCCTCCCACGTTTCTGTACCCTCAGCTGTGCCCTAAGCCTTGCCGTTCCCTAACCCTAACCCTAGCGCGGAATGGAAACCCACAACTAGCCCTACCGCATACTTTACTCCAGACCCGTACGCTGGCACTGACACGTTTGTCAGCACGTAGCCTGCCTCTCCCACGTGTCCCTATGCTCACCTGTTCCCTAAACCTTGCCGTTCCCTAACCCTAACCCTAGCCCGGAACGGAAACCCACCACCAGCCCTACACGTTACCCTATGATGTACCCTACTCCTGGCCCTTACGCTGGCACTGACACGTGCGTCAGCACACAGCCTGACCATCCCACGATCCTCCCAATACAGAAATGGGCAGAAGATCTCAAGAGACGTTTCTTCAAAGAAGACACAGAGATGGCCAAGGCGCACATGAGAAGCTGCTCAAGAGCACTAATTATTAGAGAAATGCAAATCAAAACTACAATGAGGTATCACCTCACACCTGTTAGAATCGGCATCATCAGAAAATCTACAAACAACAAATTCTGGGGAGGGTGTGGACAAAAGGAGCCCTCTTCCACTATTGGTGGGAATGTAAATTGATAGAGTCACTATGGAGAACACTATGGAGTTTCCTTAAAAAATCTAGAAATAGAATTACCATCTGATCCAGCAATTCCACTTCTGGGCATATACCCAAAGAAAACCATAAATCAAAAAGGCACATTCACCACAATGTTCATTGCAGCACTATTTACAATAGCCAGGTAATGGAAGCAAACTAAACGCCCAAAGACAGATGAATGGATAAAGATGGGGTACATATATAAAATGGAATATTACTCGGCCATAAAAAGGAATGAATCTGGGTCATTTGTAGAGACATCGATGGATCTAGAGACAGTCATACAGAATGAAGTAAGTCAGAAAGGGGAAAACAAATATTGTATATTAATGCATATATGTGGAACCTAAAAAATGGTACAGATGAACTGGTTTGCAGGGAAGAAATAGAGACACAGAGGTAGAGAACAAACGTATGGACACCAAGTGTGGGAAGCCATGGGGTGGTGGTGGTGGGACGAGTTGGGAGATTGAGATTGACCTGTATACATGTATATGCATAAAATACATAACTAATAATAACCCGCTGTATAAAAAAGTAAATAAAATTAAATTTCAAAATGTTAAAATATAAAATTTAAAAATAAAACAGAAAAAAGCTCTTCCCTTCACACAGATGTATTTATAGGAATAAATTATTTCCATGCTTATATCTATAAATACATAAAAGAGGAATAAAAGCTAACTTGAACCATAAACGAAGAAAAACCTGAACCGACCAGTTATACAGAGAAAAACACTATCAGGGCACTTGCTCCAACGGTAAACAATATTGAAATTGTTCAGAGGTGGGGAATCATCTCCCGTACAGCCAGCAACCCACACCCCACACAAGGAGCTTCCTCATTGCAAAGCGGGGGGACCGAGCCGAGGCATCTCTGAACAAAGGTGAGCTGAGCCCCAGGCCAGCTGTTGCTGAACTGTTCCCACCCTTCCCAGGTAAAACACCTGAATATGTACAAGGGCTTGAAAGACTAGAGGAAGGGCCGTGGAGCCACAACAGCGAGAGAACGCAGGCCAACTTGGTGCCTCCAGGCCAGCCAGGGTGGTCCTGGCCCAGGGCACTCTTCCGGAAGCTTTCCATTGTCCTGCCAGAGATACCCCACCTGTCCCGGCCCCCACTGATTTTTTCCTTCCTCACCTCTGTCCGGAGAGAAATTCCAGCGGGAGGTATGGGTGACACATCCTCTTCTTTACAGGTGGCAGCTTGGCAACTCCTGCAGAAAGGCCAGCAGAACTCCACTCACACCGGGCCACCAACAAAGCTGTGGCCCCTCACTCCCTCCCACCAGCACAGCCCCGAGACTGCTCACGGGGCAAAGAATATGGAGGCAGGCACAGCTTCAGGGGCTATTGCTGCCTGGAGCGCTGTTTATATTGACCTCAACCAGGCACACCTGGGGAGGGCCGGCCGGCAGGATAAGGCTGCCCACGTCAGCTAATCCACAACCCTCAGGGAATCACAGTGTTGAAAATGGACCTCGCTAAAGCAGAATAGAAGCCAAGGAAAAAAAGGACACAATGCCATTTGCAGCACCGTAGATGAGCCTAGAGGTTATCACATGACTTGTAGTAAGTCAGAAAGTGAAAGACACATATCGTATCATATCACTTATAGGTGTTACCTAAAAATGGATACCAGGGCAGATATTTCCACGGAGAAGGGCAATCACAGATTCATTAAACAAACTTATGGTTCACCAATGGAAAGGTGTGAGGATGGGTTTCATTACGATATTGGGGTTAACAGACATATACAAACACAGGTGACATATATAATCACCTAAGACCTACGGAATACAAAGAGAGGACTACTCAACATTCTGTCTTAACGTACATGGGCAAAGGATCCCAGGAAGAACAGACATCTGTATATGTGTAAAAGAACCACATCTTCCACACCTACAACAAGCCAAGCATTGTAATCAAACTTGCTGTAATAAAAAATAAAAAATTAAATTAAAAACACGAACAAGAAGTAGTGAGACAAACTTGAGGGGCTTTCTCCTGGCACATTCCATTCTAAATTCCAATCTAGAACAAGACTTCCATTGAGGCTCTGTTGCACTAATAACCTGATTTGAAAGAGAGAACTGCTGCCACCTTGTGGCCGTTTCACACAACAGCAGCTTTAATCCCAGCGCTAAAGGTCAGTTGATATTCAAAATCATTGCAGGCCTGTAAATGACACCTGCCCTGAAAACAAATCCTGGGGTCACATATCGACCAAAAAATTCAAAGGACGTCCATATTTCAAAACGACCGTTTCAAAAGCCATATTTTACGCACATTAGTGTTCTGCTTCTTTGTCTTTCTTTCTTTTTTGGTTAAAAACACGGGAATGGAAAAAGGCATCCCTCAGAAGGGGCGAAAATAGTTGCAAACGAATCAATGGACAAAGGTTTAATCTCCAATATATATAAACAGCTCATGCAGCTTAATATTAAAAAAACAAACAACCCAATACAAACATGGGCAGAATATCTAAAGAGACGTTTCTTCAAAGAAGACACAGAGATGGCTAAGACGCACATGAAAAGCTGCTCAAGAGCACTAATTATTAGAGAAATGCAAATCAAAACTACAATGAGGTATCACCTCACACCTGTTAGAATCAGCATCATCAGAAAATCTACAGACAACAAATTCTGGGGAGGGTGTGGACAAAAGGAGCCCTCTTCCACTATTGTTGGGAATGTAAATTGATACAGTCACTATGGAGAACAGTATGGAGTTTCCTTAAAAAACCTACAAATAGAAACCTTGACTTTCCCTAACCCTAACCATAGGCTGGAACGGAAACCTACCACCAACCGTGCACCTTATCTACGCGGTACACTAATCCTAATCCGTACGCTGGCACTAACCGGTGAGTCAACATGTACCCTGACACTAACACGTTTCCGTACCCTCAGCTGTGCCCCAAACCTTGCCGTTGCCTATCCTTAACCTTAGCCCGGAACAGAAACCTACCATCAGCCCTACACCTTACCCTAAGCCGTACCCTAATCCTAATCCATACGTCAACACGTACCCTGACCCTAACACGTTTCCGTACCCTCACCTCTGCCATAAACCTTGCCGTTCCCTTACCTTAACCCTAGCCCGGAACGGAAAACTACCACCAACCCTACACCTTACCTTACGCCATACCCTAATCCTAATTCGTATGCTGACACTAACCTGTGCATCAACACGTACCCTGACCCTAACACGTTTCGTACCCTCACCTGTGCCCTAAACTTTGCCAGTCCCTAAACATAACCCTAGACTGGAACGGAAACCTACCACCAACCCTACACCTTACTCTATGCGGTACCCTAATCCTCATGCGTACGCTCACACTAACCCGTGAGTCAACACGTACCCTGAACCTAACACAATTCCGTACCATCACCTGTGCCCTATACCTTGCAATTCGCTATCCCTAACCCTACACCGGAATGTAAACCTACCGCCAACCGTACACCTTACTGTACGCCGTACCCTAATCCTAATGCGTACGATGACACTATTCCATGCATCAACATGCACCATGAACCTAACACGTTTCTGTACCCTCACCTGTGCCCTAAGCCTTGCCGTTCACTAACCCTAACCCTAGCCCTGAACTGAAACCCACCACCAGCCCTACACCATACCCTATGCCTTACCCTACTCCTGGCCTGTATGCTGGCACTGACCCGTGCGTCAGCACGTAGCCTGCCTCACCCAAGTTTCCGTACCCTCACCTGTGCCCTTAGCCTTGCCGTTCCCTAACCCTAACCATAGCCCAGAACGGAAACCCACCACCAGCCCTACACCTTACCCTACGCCGTACCCTACTCCTGGCCCATACGCTGGCACTGACCCATGCGTCAGCAGGTAGCCTGACCCTCCCACGTTTCCGTACCCTCACCTGTGCCCTAAAACTTGACGTTCCCTAACCCTAATCAAACCCCGGAATGGACACCCACCACCAGTCTTACACCTTACCCTACGCCGTACCCTACTCCTGGTCCACACCCTGGCACTGACCCGTGCTTCAGCATGTAGCCTGACCCTCCCACGTTTCCGTACCCTCACCTGTGCCCTAAGCCTTGCCGTTCCCTAACCCTAACCCTACACTTTACCCTACGCCATACCCTATTCCTGGGCCGTACGCTGGCACTGACACTTGCGTCAGCACGTAGCCTGACCCTCCCACGTTTCTGTACCCTCACCTGTGCCCTAAGCCTTGCCATTCCCTAACCCTAACCCTAGCCGGAAACAGAAACCCACCACCAGCCCTACACCTTACCCTACGCCGTACCCTACTCCTGGGCCGTACACTGGAACTGACCCTTGTGTAAGCACGTAGCCTGCCACTCCCATGTTTCCATACCCTCACCTGTGCCCTAAGCCTTGCCGATCCCTAACCCTAACCCTACCCTGGAACAGAAACCCACCACCAGCCCTACACCTTACCCTACGCCGTACCCTAATTCTGGCGCGTACGCTGGCACTGACCCGTGTGTCAGCACGTAGCGTGCCTCTCCCTCGTTTCAGTACCCTTACCTGTGCCCTAAGCCTTGCCGTTCCCTAACCCTAACCCGGAACAGAAACCCACCAACAGCCCTACACCTTACCTTACTCCGTACCCTAATCCTGGCCCGTACACTGGCACTGAAACGTGCGTCAGCACATAGCCTGACCCTCCCACGTTTCTGTACCCTCAGCTGTGCCCTAAGCCTTGCCGTTCCCTAACCCTAACCCTAGCGCGGAATGGAAACCCACAACTAGCCCTACACCATACTTTACTCCAGACCCGTACGCTGGCACTGACACGTTTGTCAGCACGTAGCCTGCCTCTCCCACGTGTCCCTATGCTCACCTGTTCCCTAAACCTTGCCGTTCCCTAACCCTAACCCTAGCCCGGAACGGAAACCCACCACCAGCCCTACACGTTACCCTATGATGTACCCTACTCCTGGCCCTTACGCTGGCACTGACACGTGCGTCAGCACACAGCCTGACCATCCCACGATCCTCCCAATACAGAAATGGGCAGAAGATCTCAAGAGACGTTTCTTCAAAGAAGACACAGAGATGGCCAAGGTGCACATGAGAAGCTGCTCAAGAGCACTAATTATTAGAGAAATGCAAATCAAAACTACAATGAGGTATCACCTCACACCTGTTAGAATCGGCATCATCAGAAAATCTACAAACAACAAATTCTGGGGAGGGTGTGGACAAAAGGAGCCCTCTTCCACTATTGGTGGGAATGTAAATTGATAGAGTCACTATGGAGAACACTATGGAGTTTCCTTAAAAAATCTAGAAATAGAATTACCATCTGATCCAGCAATTCCACTTCTGGGCATATACCCAAAGAAAACCATAAATCAAAAAGGCACATTCACCACAATGTTCATTGCAGCACTATTTACAATAGCCAGGTAATGGAAGCAAACTAAATGCCCAAAGACAGATGAATGGATAAAGATGGGGTACATATATAAAATGGAATATTACTCGGCCATAAAAAGGAATGAATCTGGGTCATTTGTAGAGACATCGATGGATCTAGAGACAGTCATACAGAATGAAGTAAGTCAGAAAGGGGAAAACAAATATTGTATATTAATGCATATATGTGGAACCTAAAAAATGGTACAGATGAACTGGTTTGCAGGGAAGAAATAGAGACACAGAGGTAGAGAACAAACGTATGGACACCAAGTGTGGGAAGCCATGGGGTGGTGGTGGTGGGACGAGTTGGGAGATTGAGATTGACCTGTATACATGTATATGCATAAAATACATAACTAATAATAACCCGCTGTATAAAAAAGTAAATAAAATTAAATTTCAAAATGTTAAAATATAAAATTTAAAAATAAAACAGAAAAAAGCTCTTCCCTTCACACAGATGTATTTATAGGAATAAATTATTTCCATGCTTATATCTATAAATACATAAAAGAGGAATAAAAGCTAACTTGAACCATAAACGAAGAAAAACCTGAACCGACCAGTTATACAGAGAAAAACACTATCAGGGCACTTGCTCCAACGGTAAACAATATTGAAATTGTTCAGAGGTGGGGAATCATCTCCCGTACAGCCAGCAACCCACACCCCACACAAGGAGCTTCCTCATTGCAAAGCGGGGGGACCGAGCCGAGGCATCTCTGAACAAAGGTGAGCTGAGCCCCAGGCCAGCTGTTGCTGAACTGTTCCCACCCTTCCCAGGTAAAACACCTGAATATGTACAAGGGCTTGAAAGACTAGAGGAAGGGCCGTGGAGCCACAACAGCGAGAGAACGCAGGCCAACTTGGTGCCTCCAGGCCAGCCAGGGTGGTCCTGGCCCAGGGCACTCTTCCGGAAGCTTTCCATTGTCCTGCCAGAGATACCCCACCTGTCCCGGCCCCCACTGATTTTTTCCTTCCTCACCTCTGTCCGGAGAGAAATTCCAGCGGGAGGTATGGGTGACACATCCTCTTCTTTACAGGTGGCAGCTTGGCAACTCCTGCAGAAAGGCCAGCAGAACTCCACTCACACCGGGCCACCAACAAAGCTGTGGCCCCTCACTCCCTCCCACCAGCACAGCCCCGAGACTGCTCACGGGGCAAAGAATATGGAGGCAGGCACAGCTTCAGGGGCTATTGCTGCCTGGAGCGCTGTTTATATTGACCTCAACCAGGCACACCTGGGGAGGGCCGGCCGGCAGGATAAGGCTGCCCACGTCAGCTAATCCACAACCCTCAGGGAATCACAGTGTTGAAAATGGACCTCGCTAAAGCAGAATAGAAGCCAAGGAAAAAAAGGACACAATGCCATTTGCAGCACCGTAGATGAGCCTAGAGGTTATCACATGACTTGTAGTAAGTCAGAAAGTGAAAGACACATATCGTATCATATCACTTATAGGTGTTACCTAAAAATGGATACCAGGGCAGATATTTCCACGGAGAAGGGCAATCACAGATTCATTAAACAAACTTATGGTTCACCAATGGAAAGGTGTGAGGATGGGTTTCATTACGATATTGGGGTTAACAGACATATACAAACACAGGTGACATATATAATCACCTAAGACCTACGGAATACAAAGAGAGGACTACTCAACATTCTGTCTTAACGTACATGGGCAAAGGATCCCAGGAAGAACAGACATCTGTATATGTGTAAAAGAACCACATCTTCCACACCTACAACAAGCCAAGCATTGTAATCAAACTTGCTGTAATAAAAAATAAAAAATTAAATTAAAAACACGAACAAGAAGTAGTGAGACAAACTTGAGGGGCTTTCTCCTGGCACATTCCATTCTAAATTCCAATCTAGAACAAGACTTCCATTGAGGCTCTGTTGCACTAATAACCTGATTTGAAAGAGAGAACTGCTGCCACCTTGTGGCCGTTTCACACAACAGCAGCTTTAATCCCAGCGCTAAAGGTCAGTTGATATTCAAAATCATTGCAGGCCTGTAAATGACACCTGCCCTGAAAACAAATCCTGGGGTCACATATCGACCAAAAAATTCAAAGGACGTCCATATTTCAAAACGACCGTTTCAAAAGCCATATTTTACGCACATTAGTGTTCTGCTTCTTTGTCTTTCTTTCTTTTTTGGTTAAAAACACGGGAATGGAAAAAGGCATCCCTCAGAAGGGGCGAAAATAGTTGCAAACGAATCAATGGACAAAGGTTTAATCTCCAATATATATAAACAGCTCATGCAGCTTAATATTAAAAAAACAAACAACCCAATTCAAACATGGGCAGAATATCTAAAGAGACGTTTCTTCAAAGAAGACACAGAGATGGCTAAGACGCACATGAAAAGCTGCTCAAGAGCACTAATTATTAGAGAAATGCAAATCAAAACTACAATGAGGTATCACCTCACACCTGTTAGAATCAGCATCATCAGAAAATCTACAGACAACAAATTCTGGGGAGGGTGTGGACAAAAGGAGCCCTCTTCCACTATTGTTGGGAATGTAAATTGATACAGTCACTATGGAGAACAGTATGGAGTTTCCTTAAAAAACCTACAAATAGAAACCTTGACTTTCCCTAACCCTAACCATAGGCTGGAACGGAAACCTACCACCAACCGTGCACCTTATCTACGCGGTACACTAATCCTAATCCGTACGCTGGCACTAACCGGTGAGTCAACATGTACCCTGACACTAACACGTTTCCGTACCCTCAGCTGTGCCCCAAACCTTGCCGTTGCCTATCCTTAACCTTAGCCCGGAACAGAAACCTACCATCAGCCCTACACCTTACCCTAAGCCGTACCCTAATCCTAATCCATACGTCAACACGTACCCTGACCCTAACACGTTTCCGTACCCTCACCTCTGCCATAAACCTTGCCGTTCCCTTACCTTAACCCTAGCCCGGAACGGAAAACTACCACCAACCCTACACCTTACCTTACGCCATACCCTAATCCTAATTCGTATGCTGACACTAACCTGTGCATCAACACGTACCCTGACCCTAACACGTTTCGTACCCTCACCTGTGCCCTAAACTTTGCCAGTCCCTAAACATAACCCTAGACTGGAACGGAAACCTACCACCAACCCTACACCTTACTCTATGCGGTACCCTAATCCTCATGCGTACGCTCACACTAACCCGTGAGTCAACACGTACCCTGAACCTAACACAATTCCGTACCATCACCTGTGCCCTATACCTTGCAATTCGCTATCCCTAACCCTACACCGGAATGTAAACCTACCGCCAACCGTACACCTTACTGTACGCCGTACCCTAATCCTAATGCGTACGATGACACTATTCCATGCATCAACATGCACCATGAACCTAACACGTTTCTGTACCCTCACCTGTGCCCTAAGCCTTGCCGTTCACTAACCCTAACCCTAGCCCTGAACTGAAACCCACCACCAGCCCTACACCATACCCTATGCCTTACCCTACTCCTGGCCTGTATGCTGGCACTGACCCGTGCGTCAGCACGTAGCCTGCCTCACCCAAGTTTCCGTACCCTCACCTGTGCCCTTAGCCTTGCCGTTCCCTAACCCTAACCCTAGCCCAGAACGGAAACCCACCACCAGCCCTACACCTTACCCTACGCCGTACCCTACTCCTGGCCCATACGCTGGCACTGACCCATGCGTCAGCAGGTAGCCTGACCCTCCCACGTTTCCGTACCCTCACCTGTGCCCTAAAACTTGACGTTCCCTAACCCTAATCAAACCCCGGAATGGACACCCACCACCAGTCTTACACCTTACCCTACGCCGTACCCTACTCCTGGTCCACACCCTGGCACTGACCCGTGCTTCAGCATGTAGCCTGACCCTCCCACGTTTCCGTACCCTCACCTGTGCCCTAAGCCTTGCCGTTCCCTAACCCTAACCCTACACTTTACCCTACGCCATACCCTATTCCTGGGCCGTACGCTGGCACTGACACTTGCGTCAGCACGTAGCCTGACCCTCCCACGTTTCTGTACCCTCACCTGTGCCCTAAGCCTTGCCATTCCCTAACCCTAACCCTAGCCGGAAACAGAAACCCACCACCAGCCCTACACCTTACCCTACGCCGTACCCTACTCCTGGGCCGTACACTGGAACTGACCCTTGTGTAAGCACGTAGCCTGCCACTCCCATGTTTCCATACCCTCACCTGTGCCCTAAGCCTTGCCGATCCCTAACCCTAACCCTACCCTGGAACAGAAACCCACCACCAGCCCTACACCTTACCCTACGCCGTACCCTAATTCTGGCGCGTACGCTGGCACTGACCCGTGTGTCAGCACGTAGCGTGCCTCTCCCTCGTTTCAGTACCCTTACCTGTGCCCTAAGCCTTGCCGTTCCCTAACCCTAACCCGGAACAGAAACCCACCAACAGCCCTACACCTTACCTTACTCCGTACCCTAATCCTGGCCCGTACACTGGCACTGAAACGTGCGTCAGCACATAGCCTGACCCTCCCACGTTTCTGTACCCTCAGCTGTGCCCTAAGCCTTGCCGTTCCCTAACCCTAACCCTAGCGCGGAATGGAAACCCACAACTAGCCCTACACCATACTTTACTCCAGACCCGTACGCTGGCACTGACACGTTTGTCAGCACGTAGCCTGCCTCTCCCACGTGTCCCTATGCTCACCTGTTCCCTAAACCTTGCCGTTCCCTAACCCTAACCCTAGCCCGGAACGGAAACCCACCACCAGCCCTACACGTTACCCTATGATGTACCCTACTCCTTGCCCTTACGCTGGCACTGACACGTGCGTCAGCACACAGCCTGACCATCCCACGATCCTCCCAATACAGAAATGGGCAGAAGATCTCAAGAGACGTTTCTTCAAAGAAGACACAGAGATGGCCAAGGTGCACATGAGAAGCTGCTCAAGAGCACTAATTATTAGAGAAATGCAAATCAAAACTACAATGAGGTATCACCTCACACCTGTTAGAATCGGCATCATCAGAAAATCTACAAACAACAAATTCTGGGGAGGGTGTGGACAAAAGGAGCCCTCTTCCACTATTGGTGGGAATGTAAATTGATAGAGTCACTATGGAGAACACTATGGAGTTTCCTTAAAAAATCTAGAAATAGAATTACCATCTGATCCAGCAATTCCACTTCTGGGCATATACCCAAAGAAAACCATAAATCAAAAAGGCACATTCACCACAATGTTCATTGCAGCACTATTTACAATAGCCAGGTAATGGAAGCAAACTAAATGCCCAAAGACAGATGAATGGATAAAGATGGGGTACATATATAAAATGGAATATTACTCGGCCATAAAAAGGAATGAATCTGGGTCATTTGTAGAGACATCGATGGATCTAGAGACAGTCATACAGAATGAAGTAAGTCAGAAAGGGGAAAACAAATATTGTATATTAATGCATATATGTGGAACCTAAAAAATGGTACAGATGAACTGGTTTGCAGGGAAGAAATAGAGACACAGAGGTAGAGAACAAACGTATGGACACCAAGTGTGGGAAGCCATGGGGTGGTGGTGGTGGGACGAGTTGGGAGATTGAGATTGACCTGTATACATGTATATGCATAAAATACATAACTAATAATAACCCGCTGTATAAAAAAGTAAATAAAATTAAATTTCAAAATGTTAAAATATAAAATTTAAAAATAAAACAGAAAAAAGCTCTTCCCTTCACACAGATGTATTTATAGGAATAAATTATTTCCATGCTTATATCTATAAATACATAAAAGAGGAATAAAAGCTAACTTGAACCATAAACGAAGAAAAACCTGAACCGACCAGTTATACAGAGAAAAACACTATCAGGGCACTTGCTCCAACGGTAAACAATATTGAAATTGTTCAGAGGTGGGGAATCATCTCCCGTACAGCCAGCAACCCACACCCCACACAAGGAGCTTCCTCATTGCAAAGCGGGGGGACCGAGCCGAGGCATCTCTGAACAAAGGTGAGCTGAGCCCCAGGCCAGCTGTTGCTGAACTGTTCCCACCCTTCCCAGGTAAAACACCTGAATATGTACAAGGGCTTGAAAGACTAGAGGAAGGGCCGTGGAGCCACAACAGCGAGAGAACGCAGGCCAACTTGGTGCCTCCAGGCCAGCCAGGGTGGTCCTGGCCCAGGGCACTCTTCCGGAAGCTTTCCATTGTCCTGCCAGAGATACCCCACCTGTCCCGGCCCCCACTGATTTTTTCCTTCCTCACCTCTGTCCGGAGAGAAATTCCAGCGGGAGGTATGGGTGACACATCCTCTTCTTTACAGGTGGCAGCTTGGCAACTCCTGCAGAAAGGCCAGCAGAACTCCACTCACACCGGGCCACCAACAAAGCTGTGGCCCCTCACTCCCTCCCACCAGCACAGCCCCGAGACTGCTCACGGGGCAAAGAATATGGAGGCAGGCACAGCTTCAGGGGCTATTGCTGCCTGGAGCGCTGTTTATATTGACCTCAACCAGGCACACCTGGGGAGGGCCGGCCGGCAGGATAAGGCTGCCCACGTCAGCTAATCCACAACCCTCAGGGAATCACAGTGTTGAAAATGGACCTCGCTAAAGCAGAATAGAAGCCAAGGAAAAAAAGGACACAATGCCATTTGCAGCACCGTAGATGAGCCTAGAGGTTATCACATGACTTGTAGTAAGTCAGAAAGTGAAAGACACATATCGTATCATATCACTTATAGGTGTTACCTAAAAATGGATACCAGGGCAGATATTTCCACGGAGAAGGGCAATCACAGATTCATTAAACAAACTTATGGTTCACCAATGGAAAGGTGTGAGGATGGGTTTCATTACGATATTGGGGTTAACAGACATATACAAACACAGGTGACATATATAATCACCTAAGACCTACGGAATACAAAGAGAGGACTACTCAACATTCTGTCTTAACGTACATGGGCAAAGGATCCCAGGAAGAACAGACATCTGTATATGTGTAAAAGAACCACATCTTCCACACCTACAACAAGCCAAGCATTGTAATCAAACTTGCTGTAATAAAAAATAAAAAATTAAATTAAAAACACGAACAAGAAGTAGTGAGACAAACTTGAGGGGCTTTCTCCTGGCACATTCCATTCTAAATTCCAATCTAGAACAAGACTTCCATTGAGGCTCTGTTGCACTAATAACCTGATTTGAAAGAGAGAACTGCTGCCACCTTGTGGCCGTTTCACACAACAGCAGCTTTAATCCCAGCGCTAAAGGTCAGTTGATATTCAAAATCATTGCAGGCCTGTAAATGACACCTGCCCTGAAAACAAATCCTGGGGTCACATATCGACCAAAAAATTCAAAGGACGTCCATATTTCAAAACGACCGTTTCAAAAGCCATATTTTACGCACATTAGTGTTCTGCTTCTTTGTCTTTCTTTCTTTTTTGGTTAAAAACACGGGAATGGAAAAAGGCATCCCTCAGAAGGGGCGAAAATAGTTGCAAACGAATCAATGGACAAAGGTTTAATCTCCAATATATATAAACAGCTCATGCAGCTTAATATTAAAAAAACAAACAACCCAATACAAACATGGGCAGAATATCTAAAGAGACGTTTCTTCAAAGAAGACACAGAGATGGCTAAGACGCACATGAAAAGCTGCTCAAGAGCACTAATTATTAGAGAAATGCAAATCAAAACTACAATGAGGTATCACCTCACACCTGTTAGAATCAGCATCATCAGAAAATCTACAGACAACAAATTCTGGGGAGGGTGTGGACAAAAGGAGCCCTCTTCCACTATTGTTGGGAATGTAAATTGATACAGTCACTATGGAGAACAGTATGGAGTTTCCTTAAAAAACCTACAAATAGAAACCTTGACTTTCCCTAACCCTAACCATAGGCTGGAACGGAAACCTACCACCAACCGTGCACCTTATCTACGCGGTACACTAATCCTAATCCGTACGCTGGCACTAACCGGTGAGTCAACATGTACCCTGACACTAACACGTTTCCGTACCCTCAGCTGTGCCCCAAACCTTGCCGTTGCCTATCCTTAACCTTAGCCCGGAACAGAAACCTACCATCAGCCCTACACCTTACCCTAAGCCGTACCCTAATCCTAATCCATACGTCAACACGTACCCTGACCCTAACACGTTTCCGTACCCTCACCTCTGCCATAAACCTTGCCGTTCCCTTACCTTAACCCTAGCCCGGAACGGAAAACTACCACCAACCCTACACCTTACCTTACGCCATACCCTAATCCTAATTCGTATGCTGACACTAACCTGTGCATCAACACGTACCCTGACCCTAACACGTTTCGTACCCTCACCTGTGCCCTAAACTTTGCCAGTCCCTAAACATAACCCTAGACTGGAACGGAAACCTACCACCAACCCTACACCTTACTCTATGCGGTACCCTAATCCTCATGCGTACGCTCACACTAACCCGTGAGTCAACACGTACCCTGAACCTAACACAATTCCGTACCATCACCTGTGCCCTATACCTTGCAATTCGCTATCCCTAACCCTACACCGGAATGTAAACCTACCGCCAACCGTACACCTTACTGTACGCCGTACCCTAATCCTAATGCGTACGATGACACTATTCCATGCATCAACATGCACCATGAACCTAACACGTTTCTGTACCCTCACCTGTGCCCTAAGCCTTGCCGTTCACTAACCCTAACCCTAGCCCTGAACTGAAACCCACCACCAGCCCTACACCATACCCTATGCCTTACCCTACTCCTGGCCTGTATGCTGGCACTGACCCGTGCGTCAGCACGTAGCCTGCCTCACCCAAGTTTCCGTACCCTCACCTGTGCCCTTAGCCTTGCCGTTCCCTAACCCTAACCCTAGCCCAGAACGGAAACCCACCACCAGCCCTACACCTTACCCTACGCCGTACCCTACTCCTGGCCCATACGCTGGCACTGACCCATGCGTCAGCAGGTAGCCTGACCCTCCCACGTTTCCGTACCCTCACCTGTGCCCTAAAACTTGACGTTCCCTAACCCTAATCAAACCCCGGAATGGACACCCACCACCAGTCTTACACCTTACCCTACGCCGTACCCTACTCCTGGTCCACACCCTGGCACTGACCCGTGCTTCAGCATGTAGCCTGACCCTCCCACGTTTCCGTACCCTCACCTGTGCCCTAAGCCTTGCCGTTCCCTAACCCTAACCCTACACTTTACCCTACACCATACCCTATTCCTGGGCCGTACGCTGGCACTGACACTTGCGTCAGCACGTAGCCTGACCCTCCCACGTTTCTGTACCCTCACCTGTGCCCTAAGCCTTGCCATTCCCTAACCCTAACCCTAGCCGGAAACGGAAACCCACCACCAGCCCTACACCTTACCCTACGCCGTACCCTACTCCTGGGCCGTACACTGGAACTGACCCTTGTGTAAGCACGTAGCCTGCCACTCCCATGTTTCCATACCCTCACCTGTGCCCTAAGCCTTGCCGATCCCTAACCCTAACCCTACCCTGGAACAGAAACCCACCACCAGCCCTACACCTTACCCTACGCCGTACCCTAATTCTGGCGCGTACGCTGGCACTGACCCGTGTGTCAGCACGTAGCGTGCCTCTCCCTCGTTTCAGTACCCTTACCTGTGCCCTAAGCCTTGCCGTTCCCTAACCCTAACCCGGAACAGAAACCCACCAACAGCCCTACACCTTACCTTACTCCGTACCCTAATCCTGGCCCGTACACTGGCACTGAAACGTGCGTCAGCACATAGCCTGACCCTCCCACGTTTCTGTACCCTCAGCTGTGCCCTAAGCCTTGCCGTTCCCTAACCCTAACCCTAGCGCGGAATGGAAACCCACAACTAGCCCTACACCATACTTTACTCCAGACCCGTACGCTGGCACTGACACGTTTGTCAGCACGTAGCCTGCCTCTCCCACGTGTCCCTATGCTCACCTGTTCCCTAAACCTTGCCGTTCCCTAACCCTAACCCTAGCCCGGAACGGAAACCCACCACCAGCCCTACACGTTACCCTATGATGTACCCTACTCCTGGCCCTTACGCTGGCACTGACACGTGCGTCAGCACACAGCCTGACCATCCCACGATCCTCCCAATACAGAAATGGGCAGAAGATCTCAAGAGACGTTTCTTCAAAGAAGACACAGAGATGGCCAAGGTGCACATGAGAAGCTGCTCAAGAGCACTAATTATTAGAGAAATGCAAATCAAAACTACAATGAGGTATCACCTCACACCTGTTAGAATCGGCATCATCAGAAAATCTACAAACAACAAATTCTGGGGAGGGTGTGGACAAAAGGAGCCCTCTTCCACTATTGGTGGGAATGTAAATTGATAGAGTCACTATGGAGAACACTATGGAGTTTCCTTAAAAAATCTAGAAATAGAATTACCATCTGATCCAGCAATTCCACTTCTGGGCATATACCCAAAGAAAACCATAAATCAAAAAGGCACATTCACCACAATGTTCATTGCAGCACTATTTACAATAGCCAGGTAATGGAAGCAAACTAAATGCCCAAAGACAGATGAATGGATAAAGATGGGGTACATATATAAAATGGAATATTACTCGGCCATAAAAAGGAATGAATCTGGGTCATTTGTAGAGACATCGATGGATCTAGAGACAGTCATACAGAATGAAGTAAGTCAGAAAGGGGAAAACAAATATTGTATATTAATGCATATATGTGGAACCTAAAAAATGGTACAGATGAACTGGTTTGCAGGGAAGAAATAGAGACACAGAGGTAGAGAACAAACGTATGGACACCAAGTGTGGGAAGCCATGGGGTGGTGGTGGTGGGACGAGTTGGGAGATTGAGATTGACCTGTATACATGTATATGCATAAAATACATAACTAATAATAACCCGCTGTATAAAAAAGTAAATAAAATTAAATTTCAAAATGTTAAAATATAAAATTTAAAAATAAAACAGAAAAAAGCTCTTCCCTTCACACAGATGTATTTATAGGAATAAATTATTTCCATGCTTATATCTATAAATACATAAAAGAGGAATAAAAGCTAACTTGAACCATAAACGAAGAAAAACCTGAACCGACCAGTTATACAGAGAAAAACACTATCAGGGCACTTGCTCCAACGGTAAACAATATTGAAATTGTTCAGAGGTGGGGAATCATCTCCCGTACAGCCAGCAACCCACACCCCACACAAGGAGCTTCCTCATTGCAAAGCGGGGGGACCGAGCCGAGGCATCTCTGAACAAAGGTGAGCTGAGCCCCAGGCCAGCTGTTGCTGAACTGTTCCCACCCTTCCCAGGTAAAACACCTGAATATGTACAAGGGCTTGAAAGACTAGAGGAAGGGCCGTGGAGCCACAACAGCGAGAGAACGCAGGCCAACTTGGTGCCTCCAGGCCAGCCAGGGTGGTCCTGGCCCAGGGCACTCTTCCGGAAGCTTTCCATTGTCCTGCCAGAGATACCCCACCTGTCCCGGCCCCCACTGATTTTTTCCTTCCTCACCTCTGTCCGGAGAGAAATTCCAGCGGGAGGTATGGGTGACACATCCTCTTCTTTACAGGTGGCAGCTTGGCAACTCCTGCAGAAAGGCCAGCAGAACTCCACTCACACCGGGCCACCAACAAAGCTGTGGCCCCTCACTCCCTCCCACCAGCACAGCCCCGAGACTGCTCACGGGGCAAAGAATATGGAGGCAGGCACAGCTTCAGGGGCTATTGCTGCCTGGAGCGCTGTTTATATTGACCTCAACCAGGCACACCTGGGGAGGGCCGGCCGGCAGGATAAGGCTGCCCACGTCAGCTAATCCACAACCCTCAGGGAATCACAGTGTTGAAAATGGACCTCGCTAAAGCAGAATAGAAGCCAAGGAAAAAAAGGACACAATGCCATTTGCAGCACCGTAGATGAGCCTAGAGGTTATCACATGACTTGTAGTAAGTCAGAAAGTGAAAGACACATATCGTATCATATCACTTATAGGTGTTACCTAAAAATGGATACCAGGGCAGATATTTCCACGGAGAAGGGCAATCACAGATTCATTAAACAAACTTATGGTTCACCAATGGAAAGGTGTGAGGATGGGTTTCATTACGATATTGGGGTTAACAGACATATACAAACACAGGTGACATATATAATCACCTAAGACCTACGGAATACAAAGAGAGGACTACTCAACATTCTGTCTTAACGTACATGGGCAAAGGATCCCAGGAAGAACAGACATCTGTATATGTGTAAAAGAACCACATCTTCCACACCTACAACAAGCCAAGCATTGTAATCAAACTTGCTGTAATAAAAAATAAAAAATTAAATTAAAAACACGAACAAGAAGTAGTGAGACAAACTTGAGGGGCTTTCTCCTGGCACATTCCATTCTAAATTCCAATCTAGAACAAGACTTCCATTGAGGCTCTGTTGCACTAATAACCTGATTTGAAAGAGAGAACTGCTGCCACCTTGTGGCCGTTTCACACAACAGCAGCTTTAATCCCAGCGCTAAAGGTCGGTTGATATTCAAAATCATTGCAGGCCTGTAAATGACACCTGCCCTGAAAACAAATCCTGGGGTCACATATCGACCAAAAAATTCAAAGGACGTCCATATTTCAAAACGACCGTTTCAAAAGCCATATTTTACGCACATTAGTGTTCTGCTTCTTTGTCTTTCTTTCTTTTTTGGTTAAAAACACGGGAATGGAAAAAGGCATCCCTCAGAAGGGGCGAAAATAGTTGCAAACGAATCAATGGACAAAGGTTTAATCTCCAATATATATAAACAGCTCATGCAGCTTAATATTAAAAAAACAAACAACCCAATACAAACATGGGCAGAATATCTAAAGAGACGTTTCTTCAAAGAAGACACAGAGATGGCTAAGACGCACATGAAAAGCTGCTCAAGAGCACTAATTATTAGAGAAATGCAAATCAAAACTACAATGAGGTATCACCTCACACCTGTTAGAATCAGCATCATCAGAAAATCTACAGACAACAAATTCTGGGGAGGGTGTGGACAAAAGGAGCCCTCTTCCACTATTGTTGGGAATGTAAATTGATACAGTCACTATGGAGAACAGTATGGAGTTTCCTTAAAAAACCTACAAATAGAAACCTTGACTTTCCCTAACCCTAACCATAGGCTGGAACGGAAACCTACCACCAACCGTGCACCTTATCTACGTGGTACACTAATCCTAATCCGTACGCTGGCACTAACCGGTGAGTCAACATGTACCCTGACACTAACACGTTTCCGTACCCTCAGCTGTGCCCCAAACCTTGCCGTTGCCCATCCTTAACCTTAGCCCGGAACAGAAACCTACCATCAGCCCTACACCTTACCCTAAGCCGTACCCTAATCCTAATCCATACGTCAACACGTACCCTGACCCTAACACGTTTCCGTACCCTCACCTCTGCCATAAACCTTGCCGTTCCCTTACCTTAACCCTAGCCCGGAACGGAAAACTACCACCAACCCTACACCTTACCTTACGCCATACCCTAATCCTAATTCGTATGCTGACACTAACCTGTGCATCAACACGTACCCTGACCCTAACACGTTTCGTACCCTCACCTGTGCCCTAAACTTTGCCAGTCCCTAAACATAACCCTAGACTGGAACGGAAACCTACCACCAACCCTACACCTTACTCTATGCGGTACCCTAATCCTCATGCGTACGCTCACACTAACCCGTGAGTCAACACGTACCCTGAACCTAACACAATTCCGTACCATCACCTGTGCCCTATACCTTGCAATTCGCTATCCCTAACCCTACACCGGAATGTAAACCTACCGCCAACCGTACACCTTACTGTACGCCGTACCCTAATCCTAATGCGTACGATGACACTATTCCATGCATCAACATGCACCATGAACCTAACACGTTTCTGTACCCTCACCTGTGCCCTAAGCCTTGCCGTTCACTAACCCTAACCCTAGCCCTGAACTGAAACCCACCACCAGCCCTACACCATACCCTATGCCTTACCCTACTCCTGGCCTGTATGCTGGCACTGACCCGTGCGTCAGCACGTAGCCTGCCTCACCCAAGTTTCCGTACCCTCACCTGTGCCCTTAGCCTTGCCGTTCCCTAACCCTAACCCTAGCCCAGAACGGAAACCCACCACCAGCCCTACACCTTACCCTACGCCGTACCCTACTCCTGGCCCATACGCTGGCACTGACCCATGCGTCAGCAGGTAGCCTGACCCTCCCACGTTTCCGTACCCTCACCTGTGCCCTAAAACTTGACGTTCCCTAACCCTAATCAAACCCCGGAATGGACACCCACCACCAGTCTTACACCTTACCCTACGCCGTACCCTACTCCTGGTCCACACCCTGGCACTGACCCGTGCTTCAGCATGTAGCCTGACCCTCCCACGTTTCCGTACCCTCACCTGTGCCCTAAGCCTTGCCGTTCCCTAACCCTAACCCTACACTTTACCCTACGCCATACCCTATTCCTGGGCCGTACGCTGGCACTGACACTTCCGTCAGCACGTAGCCTGACCCTCCCACGTTTCTGTACCCTCACCTGTGCCCTAAGCCTTGCCATTCCCTAACCCTAACCCTAGCCGGAAACAGAAACCCACCACCAGCCCTACACCTTACCCTACGCCGTACCCTACTCCTGGGCCGTACACTGGAACTGACCCTTGTGTAAGCACGTAGCCTGCCACTCCCATGTTTCCATACCCTCACCTGTGCCCTAAGCCTTGCCGATCCCTAACCCTAACCCTACCCTGGAACAGAAACCCACCACCAGCCCTACACCTTACCCTACGCCGTACCCTAATTCTGGCGCGTACGCTGGCACTGACCCGTGTGTCAGCACGTAGCGTGCCTCTCCCTCGTTTCAGTACCCTTACCTGTGCCCTAAGCCTTGCCGTTCCCTAACCCTAACCCGGAACAGAAACCCACCAACAGCCCTACACCTTACCCTACACCGTACCCTAATCCTGGCCCGTACACTGGCACTGAAACGTGCGTCAGCACATAGCCTGACCCTCCCACGTTTCTGTACCCTCAGCTGTGCCCTAAGCCTTGCCGTTCCCTAACCCTAACCCTAGCGCGGAATGGAAACCCACAACTAGCCCTACACCATACTTTACTCCAGACCCGTACGCTGGCACTGACACGTTTGTCAGCACGTAGCCTGCCTCTCCAACGTGTCCCTATGCTCACCTGTTCCCTAAACCTTGCCGTTCCCTAACCCTAACCCTAGCCCGGAACGGAAACCCACCACCAGCCCTACACGTTACCCTATGATGTACCCTACTCCTGGCCCTTACGCTGGCACTGACACGTGCGTCAGCACACAGCCTGACCATCCCACGATCCTCCCAATACAGAAATGGGCAGAAGATCTCAAGAGACGTTTCTTCAAAGAAGACACAGAGATGGCCAAGGCGCACATGAGAAGCTGCTCAAGAGCACTAATTATTAGAGAAATGCAAATCAAAACTACAATGAGGTATCACCTCACACCTGTTAGAATCGGCATCATCAGAAAATCTACAAACAACAAATTCTGGGGAGGGTGTGGACAAAAGGAGCCCTCTTCCACTATTGGTGGGAATGTAAATTGATAGAGTCACTATGGAGAACACTATGGAGTTTCCTTAAATAATCTAGAAATAGAATTACCATCTGATCCAGCAATTCCACTTCTGGGCATATACCCAAAGAAAACCATAAATCAAAAAGGCACATTCACCACAATGTTCATTGCAGCACTATTTACAATAGCCAGGTAATGGAAGCAAACTAAACGCCCAAAGACAGATGAATGGATAAAGATGGGGTACATATATAAAATGGAATATTACTCGGCCATAAAAAGGAATGAATCTGGGTCATTTGTAGAGACATCGATGGATCTAGAGACAGTCATACAGAATGAAGTAAGTCAGAAAGGGGAAAACAAATATTGTATATTAATGCATATATGTGGAACCTAAAAAATGGTACAGATGAACTGGTTTGCAGGGAAGAAATAGAGACACAGAGGTAGAGAACAAACGTATGGACACCAAGTGTGGGAAGCCATGGGGTGGTGGTGGTGGGACGAGTTGGGAGATTGAGATTGACCTGTATACATGTATATGCATAAAATACATAACTAATAATAACCCGCTGTATAAAAAAGTAAATAAAATTAAATTTCAAAATGTTAAAATATAAAATTTAAAAATAAAACAGAAAAAAGCTCTTCCCTTCACACAGATGTATTTATAGGAATAAATTATTTCCATGCTTATATCTATAAATACATAAAAGAGGAATAAAAGCTAACTTGAACCATAAACGAAGAAAAACCTGAACCGACCAGTTATACAGAGAAAAACACTATCAGGGCACTTGCTCCAACGGTAAACAATATTGAAATTGTTCAGAGGTGGGGAATCATCTCCCGTACAGCCAGCAACCCACACCCCACACAAGGAGCTTCCTCATTGCAAAGCGGGGGGACCGAGCCGAGGCATCTCTGAACAAAGGTGAGCTGAGCCCCAGGCCAGCTGTTGCTGAACTGTTCCCACCCTTCCCAGGTAAAACACCTGAATATGTACAAGGGCTTGAAAGACTAGAGGAAGGGCCGTGGAGCCACAACAGCGAGAGAACGCAGGCCAACTTGGTGCCTCCAGGCCAGCCAGGGTGGTCCTGGCCCAGGGCACTCTTCCGGAAGCTTTCCATTGTCCTGCCAGAGATACCCCACCTGTCCCGGCCCCCACTGATTTTTTCCTTCCTCACCTCTGTCCGGAGAGAAATTCCAGCGGGAGGTATGGGTGACACATCCTCTTCTTTACAGGTGGCAGCTTGGCAACTCCTGCAGAAAGGCCAGCAGAACTCCACTCACACCGGGCCACCAACAAAGCTGTGGCCCCTCACTCCCTCCCACCAGCACAGCCCCGAGACTGCTCACGGGGCAAAGAATATGGAGGCAGGCACAGCTTCAGGGGCTATTGCTGCCTGGAGCGCTGTTTATATTGACCTCAACCAGGCACACCTGGGGAGGGCCGGCCGGCAGGATAAGGCTGCCCACGTCAGCTAATCCACAACCCTCAGGGAATCACAGTGTTGAAAATGGACCTCGCTAAAGCAGAATAGAAGCCAAGGAAAAAAAGGACACAATGCCATTTGCAGCACCGTAGATGAGCCTAGAGGTTATCACATGACTTGTAGTAAGTCAGAAAGTGAAAGACACATATCGTATCATATCACTTATAGGTGTTACCTAAAAATGGATACCAGGGCAGATATTTCCACGGAGAAGGGCAATCACAGATTCATTAAACAAACTTATGGTTCACCAATGGAAAGGTGTGAGGATGGGTTTCATTACGATATTGGGGTTAACAGACATATACAAACACAGGTGACATATATAATCACCTAAGACCTACGGAATACAAAGAGAGGACTACTCAACATTCTGTCTTAACGTACATGGGCAAAGGATCCCAGGAAGAACAGACATCTGTATATGTGTAAAAGAACCACATCTTCCACACCTACAACAAGCCAAGCATTGTAATCAAATTTGCTGTAATAAAAAATAAAAAATTAAATTAAAAACACGAACAAGAAGTAGTGAGACAAACTTGAGGGGCTTTCTCCTGGCACATTCCATTCTAAATTCCAATCTAGAACAAGACTTCCATTGAGGCTCTGTTGCACTAATAACCTGATTTGAAAGAGAGAACTGCTGCCACCTTGTGGCCGTTTCACACAACAGCAGCTTTAATCCCAGCGCTAAAGGTCAGTTGATATTCAAAATCATTGCAGGCCTGTAAATGACACCTGCCCTGAAAACAAATCCTGGGGTCACATATCGACCAAAAAATTCAAAGGACGTCCATATTTCAAAACGACCGTTTCAAAAGCCATATTTTACGCACATTAGTGTTCTGCTTCTTTGTCTTTCTTTCTTTTTTGGTTAAAAACACGGGAATGGAAAAAGGCATCCCTCAGAAGGGGCGAAAATAGTTGCAAACGAATCAATGGACAAAGGTTTAATCTCCAATATATATAAACAGCTCATGCAGCTTAATATTAAAAAAACAAACAACCCAATACAAACATGGGCAGAATATCTAAAGAGACGTTTCTTCAAAGAAGACACAGAGATGGCTAAGACGCACATGAAAAGCTGCTCAAGAGCACTAATTATTAGAGAAATGCAAATCAAAACTACAATGAGGTATCACCTCACACCTGTTAGAATCAGCATCATCAGAAAATCTACAGACAACAAATTCTGGGGAGGGTGTGGACAAAAGGAGCCCTCTTCCACTATTGTTGGGAATGTAAATTGATACAGTCACTATGGAGAACAGTATGGAGTTTCCTTAAAAAACCTACAAATAGAAACCTTGACTTTCCCTAACCCTAACCATAGGCTGGAACGGAAACCTACCACCAACCGTGCACCTTATCTACGCGGTACACTAATCCTAATCCGTACGCTGGCACTAACCGGTGAGTCAACATGTACCCTGACACTAACACGTTTCCGTACCCTCAGCTGTGCCCCAAACCTTGCCGTTGCCTATCCTTAACCTTAGCCCGGAACAGAAACCTACCATCAGCCCTACACCTTACCCTAAGCCGTACCCTAATCCTAATCCATACGTCAACACGTACCCTGACCCTAACACGTTTCCGTACCCTCACCTCTGCCATAAACCTTGCCGTTCCCTTACCTTAACCCTAGCCCGGAACGGAAAACTACCACCAACCCTACACCTTACCTTACGCCATACCCTAATCCTAATTCGTATGCTGACACTAACCTGTGCATCAACACGTACCCTGACCCTAACACGTTTCGTACCCTCACCTGTGCCCTAAACTTTGCCAGTCCCTAAACATAACCCTAGACTGGAACGGAAACCTACCACCAACCCTACACCTTACTCTATGCGGTACCCTAATCCTCATGCGTACGCTCACACTAACCCGTGAGTCAACACGTACCCTGAACCTAACACAATTCCGTACCATCACCTGTGCCCTATACCTTGCAATTCGCTATCCCTAACCCTACACCGGAATGTAAACCTACCGCCAACCGTACACCTTACTGTACGCCGTACCCTAATCCTAATGCGTACGATGACACTATTCCATGCATCAACATGCACCATGAACCTAACACGTTTCTGTACCCTCACCTGTGCCCTAAGCCTTGCCGTTCACTAACCCTAACCCTAGCCCTGAACTGAAACCCACCACCAGCCCTACACCATACCCTATGCCTTACCCTACTCCTGGCCTGTATGCTGGCACTGACCCGTGCGTCAGCACGTAGCCTGCCTCACCCAAGTTTCCGTACCCTCACCTGTGCCCTTAGCCTTCCCGTTCCCTAACCCTAACCCTAGCCCAGAACGGAAACCCACCACCAGCCCTACACCTTACCCTACGCCGTACCCTACTCCTGGCCCATACGCTGGCACTGACCCATGCGTCAGCAGGTAGCCTGACCCTCCCACGTTTCCGTACCCTCATCTGTGCCCTAAAACTTGACGTTCCCTAACCCTAATCAAACCCCGGAATGGACACCCACCACCAGTCTTACACCTTACCCTACGCCGTACCCTACTCCTGGTCCACACCCTGGCACTGACCCGTGCTTCAGCATGTAGCCTGACCCTCCCACGTTTCCGTACCCTCACCTGTGCCCTAAGCCTTGCCGTTCCCTAACCCTAACCCTACACTTTACCCTACGCCATACCCTATTCCTGGGCCGTACGCTGGCACTGACACTTGCGTCAGCACGTAGCCTGACCCTCCCACGTTTCTGTACCCTCACCTGTGCCCTAAGCCTTGCCATTCCCTAACCCTAACCCTAGCCGGAAACGGAAACCCACCACCAGCCCTACACCTTACCCTACGCCGTACCCTACTCCTGGGCCGTACACTGGAACTGACCCTTGTGTAAGCACGTAGCCTGCCACTCCCATGTTTCCATACCCTCACCTGTGCCCTAAGCCTTGCCGATCCCTAACCCTAACCCTACCCTGGAACAGAAACCCACCACCAGCCCTACACCTTACCCTACGCCGTACCCTAATTCTGGCGCGTACGCTGGCACTGACCCGTGTGTCAGCACGTAGCGTGCCTCTCCCTCGTTTCAGTACCCTTACCTGTGCCCTAAGCCTTGCCGTTCCCTAACCCTAACCCGGAACAGAAACCCACCAACAGCCCTACACCTTACCCTACTCCGTACCCTAATCCTGGCCCGTACACTGGCACTGAAACGTGCGTCAGCACATAGCCTGACCCTCCCACGTTTCTGTACCCTCAGCTGTGCCCTAAGCCTTGCCGTTCCCTAACCCTAACCCTAGCGCGGAATGGAAACCCACAACTAGCCCTACACCATACTTTACTCCAGACCCGTACGCTGGCACTGACACGTTTGTCAGCACGTAGCCTGCCTCTCCCACGTGTCCCTATGCTCACCTGTTCCCTAAACCTTGCCGTTCCCTAACCCTAACCCTAGCCCGGAACGGAAACCCACCACCAGCCCTACACGTTACCCTATGATGTACCCTACTCCTGGCCCTTACGCTGGCACTGACACGTGCGTCAGCACACAGCCTGACCATCCCACGATCCTCCCAATACAGAAATGGGCAGAAGATCTCAAGAGACGTTTCTTCAAAGAAGACACAGAGATGGCCAAGGTGCACATGAGAAGCTGCTCAAGAGCACTAATTATTAGAGAAATGCAAATCAAAACTACAATGAGGTATCACCTCACACCTGTTAGAATCGGCATCATCAGAAAATCTACAAACAACAAATTCTGGGGAGGGTGTGGACAAAAGGAGCCCTCTTCCACTATTGGTGGGAATGTAAATTGATAGAGTCACTATGGAGAACACTATGGAGTTTCCTTAAAAAATCTAGAAATAGAATTACCATCTGATCCAGCAATTCCACTTCTGGGCATATACCCAAAGAAAACCATAAATCAAAAAGGCACATTCACCACAATGTTCATTGCAGCACTATTTACAATAGCCAGGTAATGGAAGCAAACTAAATGCCCAAAGACAGATGAATGGATAAAGATGGGGTACATATATAAAATGGAATATTACTCGGCCATAAAAAGGAATGAATCTGGGTCATTTGTAGAGACATCGATGGATCTAGAGACAGTCATACAGAATGAAGTAAGTCAGAAAGGGGAAAACAAATATTGTATATTAATGCATATATGTGGAACCTAAAAAATGGTACAGATGAACTGGTTTGCAGGGAAGAAATAGAGACACAGAGGTAGAGAACAAACGTATGGACACCAAGTGTGGGAAGCCATGGGGTGGTGGTGGTGGGACGAGTTGGGAGATTGAGATTGACCTGTATACATGTATATGCATAAAATACATAACTAATAATAACCCGCTGTATAAAAAAGTAAATAAAATTAAATTTCAAAATGTTAAAATATAAAATTTAAAAATAAAACAGAAAAAAGCTCTTCCCTTCACACAGATGTATTTATAGGAATAAATTATTTCCATGCTTATATCTATAAATACATAAAAGAGGAATAAAAGCTAACTTGAACCATAAACGAAGAAAAACCTGAACCGACCAGTTATACAGAGAAAAACACTATCAGGGCACTTGCTCCAACGGTAAACAATATTGAAATTGTTCAGAGGTGGGGAATCATCTCCCGTACAGCCAGCAACCCACACCCCACACAAGGAGCTTCCTCATTGCAAAGCGGGGGGACCGAGCCGAGGCATCTCTGAACAAAGGTGAGCTGAGCCCCAGGCCAGCTGTTGCTGAACTGTTCCCACCCTTCCCAGGTAAAACACCTGAATATGTACAAGGGCTTGAAAGACTAGAGGAAGGGCCGTGGAGCCACAACAGCGAGAGAACGCAGGCCAACTTGGTGCCTCCAGGCCAGCCAGGGTGGTCCTGGCCCAGGGCACTCTTCCGGAAGCTTTCCATTGTCCTGCCAGAGATACCCCACCTGTCCCGGCCCCCACTGATTTTTTCCTTCCTCACCTCTGTCCGGAGAGAAATTCCAGCGGGAGGTATGGGTGACACATCCTCTTCTTTACAGGTGGCAGCTTGGCAACTCCTGCAGAAAGGCCAGCAGAACTCCACTCACACCGGGCCACCAACAAAGCTGTGGCCCCTCACTCCCTCCCACCAGCACAGCCCCGAGACTGCTCACGGGGCAAAGAATATGGAGGCAGGCACAGCTTCAGGGGCTATTGCTGCCTGGAGCGCTGTTTATATTGACCTCAACCAGGCACACCTGGGGAGGGCCGGCCGGCAGGATAAGGCTGCCCACGTCAGCTAATCCACAACCCTCAGGGAATCACAGTGTTGAAAATGGACCTCGCTAAAGCAGAATAGAAGCCAAGGAAAAAAAGGACACAATGCCATTTGCAGCACCGTAGATGAGCCTAGAGGTTATCACATGACTTGTAGTAAGTCAGAAAGTGAAAGACACATATCGTATCATATCACTTATAGGTGTTACCTAAAAATGGATACCAGGGCAGATATTTCCACGGAGAAGGGCAATCACAGATTCATTAAACAAACTTATGGTTCACCAATGGAAAGGTGTGAGGATGGGTTTCATTACGATATTGGGGTTAACAGACATATACAAACACAGGTGACATATATAATCACCTAAGACCTACGGAATACAAAGAGAGGACTACTCAACATTCTGTCTTAACGTACATGGGCAAAGGATCCCAGGAAGAACAGACATCTGTATATGTGTAAAAGAACCACATCTTCCACACCTACAACAAGCCAAGCATTGTAATCAAACTTGCTGTAATAAAAAATAAAAAATTAAATTAAAAACACGAACAAGAAGTAGTGAGACAAACTTGAGGGGCTTTCTCCTGGCACATTCCATTCTAAATTCCAATCTAGAACAAGACTTCCATTGAGGCTCTGTTGCACTAATAACCTGATTTGAAAGAGAGAACTGCTGCCACCTTGTGGCCGTTTCACACAACAGCAGCTTTAATCCCAGCGCTAAAGGTCAGTTGATATTCAAAATCATTGCAGGCCTGTAAATGACACCTGCCCTGAAAACAAATCCTGGGGTCACATATCGACCAAAAAATTCAAAGGACGTCCATATTTCAAAACGACCGTTTCAAAAGCCATATTTTACGCACATTAGTGTTCTGCTTCTTTGTCTTTCTTTCTTTTTTGGTTAAAAACACGGGAATGGAAAAAGGCATCCCTCAGAAGGGGCGAAAATAGTTGCAAACGAATCAATGGACAAAGGTTTAATCTCCAATATATATAAACAGCTCATGCAGCTTAATATTAAAAAAACAAACAACCCAATACAAACATGGGCAGAATATCTAAAGAGACGTTTCTTCAAAGAAGACACAGAGATGGCTAAGACGCACATGAAAAGCTGCTCAAGAGCACTAATTATTAGAGAAATGCAAATCAAAACTACAATGAGGTATCACCTCACACCTGTTAGAATCAGCATCATCAGAAAATCTACAGACAACAAATTCTGGGGAGGGTGTGGACAAAAGGAGCCCTCTTCCACTATTGTTGGGAATGTAAATTGATACAGTCACTATGGAGAACAGTATGGAGTTTCCTTAAAAAACCTACAAATAGAAACCTTGACTTTCCCTAACCCTAACCATAGGCTGGAACGGAAACCTACCACCAACCGTGCACCTTATCTACGCGGTACACTAATCCTAATCCGTACGCTGGCACTAACCGGTGAGTCAACATGTACCCTGACACTAACACGTTTCCGTACCCTCAGCTGTGCCCCAAACCTTGCCGTTGCCTATCCTTAACCTTAGCCCGGAACAGAAACCTACCATCAGCCCTACACCTTACCCTAAGCCGTACCCTAATCCTAATCCATACGTCAACACGTACCCTGACCCTAACACGTTTCCGTACCCTCACCTCTGCCATAAACCTTGCCGTTCCCTTACCTTAACCCTAGCCCGGAACGGAAAACTACCACCAACCCTACACCTTACCTTACGCCATACCCTAATCCTAATTCGTATGCTGACACTAACCTGTGCATCAACACGTACCCTGACCCTAACACGTTTCGTACCCTCACCTGTGCCCTAAACTTTGCCAGTCCCTAAACATAACCCTAGACTGGAACGGAAACCTACCACCAACCCTACACCTTACTCTATGCGGTACCCTAATCCTCATGCGTACGCTCACACTAACCCGTGAGTCAACACGTACCCTGAACCTAACACAATTCCGTACCATCACCTGTGCCCTATACCTTGCAATTCGCTATCCCTAACCCTACACCGGAATGTAAACCTACCGCCAACCGTACACCTTACTGTACGCCGTACCCTAATCCTAATGCGTACGATGACACTATTCCATGCATCAACATGCACCATGAACCTAACACGTTTCTGTACCCTCACCTGTGCCCTAAGCCTTGCCGTTCACTAACCCTAACCCTAGCCCTGAACTGAAACCCACCACCAGCCCTACACCATACCCTATGCCTTACCCTACTCCTGGCCTGTATGCTGGCACTGACCCGTGCGTCAGCACGTAGCCTGCCTCACCCAAGTTTCCGTACCCTCACCTGTGCCCTTAGCCTTGCCGTTCCCTAACCCTAACCCTAGCCCAGAACGGAAACCCACCACCAGCCCTACACCTTACCCTACGCCGTACCCTACTCCTGGCCCATACGCTGGCACTGACCCATGCGTCAGCAGGTAGCCTGACCCTCCCACGTTTCCGTACCCTCATCTGTGCCCTAAAACTTGACGTTCCCTAACCCTAATCAAACCCCGGAATGGACACCCACCACCAGTCTTACACCTTACCCTACGCCGTACCCTACTCCTGGTCCACACCCTGGCACTGACCCGTGCTTCAGCATGTAGCCTGACCCTCCCACGTTTCCGTACCCTCACCTGTGCCCTAAGCCTTGCCGTTCCCTAACCCTAACCCTACACTTTACCCTACGCCATACCCTATTCCTGGGCCGTACGCTGGCACTGACACTTGCGTCAGCACGTAGCCTGACCCTCCCACGTTTCTGTACCCTCACCTGTGCCCTAAGCCTTGCCATTCCCTAACCCTAACCCTAGCCGGAAACGGAAACCCACCACCAGCCCTACACCTTACCCTACGCCGTACCCTACTCCTGGGCCGTACACTGGAACTGACCCTTGTGTAAGCACGTAGCCTGCCACTCCCATGTTTCCATACCCTCACCTGTGCCCTAAGCCTTGCCGATCCCTAACCCTAACCCTACCCTGGAACAGAAACCCACCACCAGCCCTACACCTTACCCTACGCCGTACCCTAATTCTGGCGCGTACGCTGGCACTGACCCGTGTGTCAGCACGTAGCGTGCCTCTCCCTCATTTCAGTACCCTTACCTGTGCCCTAAGCCTTGCCGTTCCCTAACCCTAACCCGGAACAGAAACCCACCAACAGCCCTACACCTTACCCTACTCCGTACCCTAATCCTGGCCCGTACACTGGCACTGAAACGTGCGTCAGCACATAGCCTGACCCTCCCACGTTTCTGTACCCTCAGCTGTGCCCTAAGCCTTGCCGTTCCCTAACCCTAACCCTAGCGCGGAATGGAAACCCACAACTAGCCCTACACCATACTTTACTCCAGACCCGTACGCTGGCACTGACACGTTTGTCAGCACGTAGCCTGCCTCTCCCACGTGTCCCTATGCTCACCTGTTCCCTAAACCTTGCCGTTCCCTAACCCTAACCCTAGCCCGGAACGGAAACCCACCACCAGCCCTACACGTTACCCTATGATGTACCCTACTCCTGGCCCTTACGCTGGCACTGACACGTGCGTCACCACACAGCCTGACCATCCCACGATCCTCCCAATACAGAAATGGGCAGAAGATCTCAAGAGACGTTTCTTCAAAGAAGACACAGAGATGGCCAAGGCGCACATGAGAAGCTGCTCAAGAGCACTAATTATTAGAGAAATGCAAATCAAAACTACAATGAGGTATCACCTCACACCTGTTAGAATCGGCATCATCAGAAAATCTACAAACAACAAATTCTGGGGAGGGTGTGGACAAAAGGAGCCCTCTTCCACTATTGGTGGGAATGTAAATTGATAGAGTCACTATGGAGAACACTATGGAGTTTCCTTAAAAAATCTAGAAATAGAATTACCATCTGATCCAGCAATTCCACTTCTGGGCATATACCCAAAGAAAACCATAAATCAAAAAGGCACATTCACCACAATGTTCATTGCAGCACTATTTACAATAGCCAGGTAATGGAAGCAAACTAAATGCCCAAAGACAGATGAATGGATAAAGATGGGGTACATATATAAAATGGAATATTACTCGGCCATAAAAAGGAATGAATCTGGGTCATTTGTAGAGACATCGATGGATCTAGAGACAGTCATACAGAATGAAGTAAGTCAGAAAGGGGAAAACAAATATTGTATATTAATGCATATATGTGGAACCTAAAAAATGGTACAGATGAACTGGTTTGCAGGGAAGAAATAGAGACACAGAGGTAGAGAACAAACGTATGGACACCAAGTGTGGGAAGCCATGGGGTGGTGGTGGTGGGACGAGTTGGGAGATTGAGATTGACCTGTATACATGTATATGCATAAAATACATAACTAATAATAACCCGCTGTATAAAAAAGTAAATAAAATTAAATTTCAAAATGTTAAAATATAAAATTTAAAAATAAAACAGAAAAAAGCTCTTCCCTTCACACAGATGTATTTATAGGAATAAATTATTTCCATGCTTATATCTATAAATACATAAAAGAGGAATAAAAGCTAACTTGAACCATAAACGAAGAAAAACCTGAACCGACCAGTTATACAGAGAAAAACACTATCAGGGCACTTGCTCCAATGGTAAACAATATTGAAATTGTTCAGAGGTGGGGAATCATCTCCCGTACAGCCAGCAACCCACACCCCACACAAGGAGCTTCCTCATTGCAAAGCGGGGGGACCGAGCCGAGGCATCTCTGAACAAAGGTGAGCTGAGCCCCAGGCCAGCTGTTGCTGAACTGTTCCCACCCTTCCCAGGTAAAACACCTGAATATGTACAAGGGCTTGAAAGACTAGAGGAAGGGCCGTGGAGCCACAACAGCGAGAGAACGCAGGCCAACTTGGTGCCTCCAGGCCAGCCAGGGTGGTCCTGGCCCAGGGCACTCTTCCGGAAGCTTTCCATTGTCCTGCCAGAGATACCCCACCTGTCCCGGCCCCCACTGATTTTTTCCTTCCTCACCTCTGTCCGGAGAGAAATTCCAGCGGGAGGTATGGGTGACACATCCTCTTCTTTACAGGTGGCAGCTTGGCAACTCCTGCAGAAAGGCCAGCAGAACTCCACTCACACCGGGCCACCAACAAAGCTGTGGCCCCTCACTCCCTCCCACCAGCACAGCCCCGAGACTGCTCACGGGGCAAAGAATATGGAGGCAGGCACAGCTTCAGGGGCTATTGCTGCCTGGAGCGCTGTTTATATTGACCTCAACCAGGCACACCTGGGGAGGGCCGGCCGGCAGGATAAGGCTGCCCACGTCAGCTAATCCACAACCCTCAGGGAATCACAGTGTTGAAAATGGACCTCGCTAAAGCAGAATAGAAGCCAAGGAAAAAAAGGACACAATGCCATTTGCAGCACCGTAGATGAGCCTAGAGGTTATCACATGACTTGTAGTAAGTCAGAAAGTGAAAGACACATATCGTATCATATCACTTATAGGTGTTACCTAAAAATGGATACCAGGGCAGATATTTCCACGGAGAAGGGCAATCACAGATTCATTAAACAAACTTATGGTTCACCAATGGAAAGGTGTGAGGATGGGTTTCATTACGATATTGGGGTTAACAGACATATACAAACACAGGTGACATATATAATCACCTAAGACCTACGGAATACAAAGAGAGGACTACTCAACATTCTGTCTTAACGTACATGGGCAAAGGATCCCAGGAAGAACAGACATCTGTATATGTGTAAAAGAACCACATCTTCCACACCTACAACAAGCCAAGCATTGTAATCAAACTTGCTGTAATAAAAAATAAAAAATTAAATTAAAAACACGAACAAGAAGTAGTGAGACAAACTTGAGGGGCTTTCTCCTGGCACATTCCATTCTAAATTCCAATCTAGAACAAGACTTCCATTGAGGCTCTGTTGCACTAATAACCTGATTTGAAAGAGAGAACTGCTGCCACCTTGTGGCCGTTTCACACAACAGCAGCTTTAATCCCAGCGCTAAAGGTCAGTTGATATTCAAAATCATTGCAGGCCTGTAAATGACACCTGCCCTGAAAACAAATCCTGGGGTCACATATCGACCAAAAAATTCAAAGGACGTCCATATTTCAAAACGACCGTTTCAAAAGCCATATTTTACGCACATTAGTGTTCTGCTTCTTTGTCTTTCTTTCTTTTTTGGTTAAAAACACGGGAATGGAAAAAGGCATCCCTCAGAAGGGGCGAAAATAGTTGCAAACGAATCAATGGACAAAGGTTTAATCTCCAATATATATAAACAGCTCATGCAGCTTAATATTAAAAAAACAAACAACCCAATACAAACATGGGCAGAATATCTAAAGAGACGTTTCTTCAAAGAAGACACAGAGATGGCTAAGACGCACATGAAAAGCTGCTCAAGAGCACTAATTATTAGAGAAATGCAAATCAAAACTACAATGAGGTATCACCTCACACCTGTTAGAATCAGCATCATCAGAAAATCTACAGACAACAAATTCTGGGGAGGGTGTGGACAAAAGGAGCCCTCTTCCACTATTGTTGGGAATGTAAATTGATACAGTCACTATGGAGAACAGTATGGAGTTTCCTTAAAAAACCTACAAATAGAAACCTTGACTTTCCCTAACCCTAACCATAGGCTGGAACGGAAACCTACCACCAACCGTGCACCTTATCTACGCGGTACACTAATCCTAATCCGTACGCTGGCACTAACCGGTGAGTCAACATGTACCCTGACACTAACACGTTTCCGTACCCTCAGCTGTGCCCCAAACCTTGCCGTTGCCTATCCTTAACCTTAGCCCGGAACAGAAACCTACCATCAGCCCTACACCTTACCCTAAGCCGTACCCTAATCCTAATCCATACGTCAACACGTACCCTGACCCTAACACGTTTCCGTACCCTCACCTCTGCCATAAACCTTGCCGTTCCCTTACCTTAACCCTAGCCCGGAACGGAAAACTACCACCAACCCTACACCTTACCTTACGCCATACCCTAATCCTAATTCGTATGCTGACACTAACCTGTGCATCAACACGTACCCTGACCCTAACACGTTTCGTACCCTCACCTGTGCCCTAAACTTTGCCAGTCCCTAAACATAACCCTAGACTGGAACGGAAACCTACCACCAACCCTACACCTTACTCTATGCGGTACCCTAATCCTCATGCGTACGCTCACACTAACCCGTGAGTCAACACGTACCCTGAACCTAACACAATTCCGTACCATCACCTGTGCCCTATACCTTGCAATTCGCTATCCCTAACCCTACACCGGAATGTAAACCTACCGCCAACCGTACACCTTACTGTACGCCGTACCCTAATCCTAATGCGTACGATGACACTATTCCATGCATCAACATGCACCATGAACCTAACACGTTTCTGTACCCTCACCTGTGCCCTAAGCCTTGCCGTTCACTAACCCTAACCCTAGCCCTGAACTGAAACCCACCACCAGCCCTACACCATACCCTATGCCTTACCCTACTCCTGGCCTGTATGCTGGCACTGACCCGTGCGTCAGCACGTAGCCTGCCTCACCCAAGTTTCCGTACCCTCACCTGTGCCCTTAGCCTTGCCGTTCCCTAACCCTAACCCTAGCCCAGAACGGAAACCCACCACCAGCCCTACACCTTACCCTATGCCGTACCCTACTCCTGGCCCATACGCTGGCACTGACCCATGCGTCAGCAGGTAGCCTGACCCTCCCACGTTTCCGTACCCTCATCTGTGCCCTAAAACTTGACGTTCCCTAACCCTAATCAAACCCCGGAATGGACACCCACCACCAGTCTTACACCTTACCCTACGCCGTACCCTACTCCTGGTCCACACCCTGGCACTGACCCGTGCTTCAGCATGTAGCCTGACCCTCCCACGTTTCCGTACCCTCACCTGTGCCCTAAGCCTTGCCGTTCCCTAACCCTAACCCTACACTTTACCCTACGCCATACCCTATTCCTGGGCCGTACGCTGGCACTGACACTTGCGTCAGCACGTAGCCTGACCCTCCCACGTTTCTGTACCCTCACCTGTGCCCTAAGCCTTGCCATTCCCTAACCCTAACCCTAGCCGGAAACGGAAACCCACCACCAGCCCTACACCTTACCCTACGCCGTACCCTACTCCTGGGCCGTACACTGGAACTGACCCTTGTGTAAGCACGTAGCCTGCCACTCCCATGTTTCCATACCCTCACCTGTGCCCTAAGCCTTGCCGATCCCTAACCCTAACCCTACCCTGGAACAGAAACCCACCACCAGCCCTACACCTTACCCTACGCCGTACCCTAATTCTGGCGCGTACGCTGGCACTGACCCGTGTGTCAGCACGTAGCGTGCCTCTCCCTCGTTTCAGTACCCTTACCTGTGCCCTAAGCCTTGCCGTTCCCTAACCCTAACCCGGAACAGAAACCCACCAACAGCCCTACACCTTACCCTACTCCGTACCCTAATCCTGGCCCGTACACTGGCACTGAAACGTGCGTCAGCACATAGCCTGACCCTCCCACGTTTCTGTACCCTCAGCTGTGCCCTAAGCCTTGCCGTTCCCTAACCCTAACCCTAGCGCGGAATGGAAACCCACAACTAGCCCTACACCATACTTTACTCCAGACCCGTACGCTGGCACTGACACGTTTGTCAGCACGTAGCCTGCCTCTCCCACGTGTCCCTATGCTCACCTGTTCCCTAAACCTTGCCGTTCCCTAACCCTAACCCTAGCCCGGAACGGAAACCCACCACCAGCCCTACACGTTACCCTATGATGTACCCTACTCCTGGCCCTTACGCTGGCACTGACACGTGCGTCACCACACAGCCTGACCATCCCACGATCCTCCCAATACAGAAATGGGCAGAAGATCTCAAGAGACGTTTCTTCAAAGAAGACACAGAGATGGCCAAGGCGCACATGAGAAGCTGCTCAAGAGCACTAATTATTAGAGAAATGCAAATCAAAACTACAATGAGGTATCACCTCACACCTGTTAGAATCGGCATCATCAGAAAATCTACAAACAACAAATTCTGGGGAGGGTGTGGACAAAAGGAGCCCTCTTCCACTATTGGTGGGAATGTAAATTGATAGAGTCACTATGGAGAACACTATGGAGTTTCCTTAAAAAATCTAGAAATAGAATTACCATCTGATCCAGCAATTCCACTTCTGGGCATATACCCAAAGAAAACCATAAATCAAAAAGGCACATTCACCACAATGTTCATTGCAGCACTATTTACAATAGCCAGGTAATGGAAGCAAACTAAATGCCCAAAGACAGATGAATGGATAAAGATGGGGTACATATATAAAATGGAATATTACTCGGCCATAAAAAGGAATGAATCTGGGTCATTTGTAGAGACATCGATGGATCTAGAGACAGTCATACAGAATGAAGTAAGTCAGAAAGGGGAAAACAAATATTGTATATTAATGCATATATGTGGAACCTAAAAAATGGTACAGATGAACTGGTTTGCAGGGAAGAAATAGAGACACAGAGGTAGAGAACAAACGTATGGACACCAAGTGTGGGAAGCCATGGGGTGGTGGTGGTGGGACGAGTTGGGAGATTGAGATTGACCTGTATACATGTATATGCATAAAATACATAACTAATAATAACCCGCTGTATAAAAAAGTAAATAAAATTAAATTTCAAAATGTTAAAATATAAAATTTAAAAATAAAACAGAAAAAAGCTCTTCCCTTCACACAGATGTATTTATAGGAATAAATTATTTCCATGCTTATATCTATAAATACATAAAAGAGGAATAAAAGCTAACTTGAACCATAAACGAAGAAAAACCTGAACCGACCAGTTATACAGAGAAAAGCACTATCAGGGCACTTGCTCCAACGGTAAACAATATTGAAATTGTTCAGAGGTGGGGAATCATCTCCCGTACAGCCAGCAACCCACACCCCACACAAGGAGCTTCCTCATTGCAAAGCGGGGGGACCGAGCCGAGGCATCTCTGAACAAAGGTGAGCTGAGCCCCAGGCCAGCTGTTGCTGAACTGTTCCCACCCTTCCCAGGTAAAACACCTGAATATGTACAAGGGCTTGAAAGACTAGAGGAAGGGCCGTGGAGCCACAACAGCGAGAGAACGCAGGCCAACTTGGTGCCTCCAGGCCAGCCAGGGTGGTCCTGGCCCAGGGCACTCTTCCGGAAGCTTTCCATTGTCCTGCCAGAGATACCCCACCTGTCCCGGCCCCCACTGATTTTTTCCTTCCTCACCTCTGTCCGGAGAGAAATTCCAGCGGGAGGTATGGGTGACACATCCTCTTCTTTACAGGTGGCAGCTTGGCAACTCCTGCAGAAAGGCCAGCAGAACTCCACTCACACCGGGCCACCAACAAAGCTGTGGCCCCTCACTCCCTCCCACCAGCACAGCCCCGAGACTGCTCACGGGGCAAAGAATATGGAGGCAGGCACAGCTTCAGGGGCTATTGCTGCCTGGAGCGCTGTTTATATTGACCTCAACCAGGCACACCTGGGGAGGGCCGGCCGGCAGGATAAGGCTGCCCACGTCAGCTAATCCACAACCCTCAGGGAATCACAGTGTTGAAAATGGACCTCGCTAAAGCAGAATAGAAGCCAAGGAAAAAAAGGACACAATGCCATTTGCAGCACCGTAGATGAGCCTAGAGGTTATCACATGACTTGTAGTAAGTCAGAAAGTGAAAGACACATATCGTATCATATCACTTATAGGTGTTACCTAAAAATGGATACCAGGGCAGATATTTCCACGGAGAAGGGCAATCACAGATTCATTAAACAAACTTATGGTTCACCAATGGAAAGGTGTGAGGATGGGTTTCATTACGATATTGGGGTTAACAGACATATACAAACACAGGTGACATATATAATCACCTAAGACCTACGGAATACAAAGAGAGGACTACTCAACATTCTGTCTTAACGTACATGGGCAAAGGATCCCAGGAAGAACAGACATCTGTATATGTGTAAAAGAACCACATCTTCCACACCTACAACAAGCCAAGCATTGTAATCAAACTTGCTGTAATAAAAAATAAAAAATTAAATTAAAAACACGAACAAGAAGTAGTGAGACAAACTTGAGGGGCTTTCTCCTGGCACATTCCATTCTAAATTCCAATCTAGAACAAGACTTCCATTGAGGCTCTGTTGCACTAATAACCTGATTTGAAAGAGAGAACTGCTGCCACCTTGTGGCCGTTTCACACAACAGCAGCTTTAATCCCAGCGCTAAAGGTCAGTTGATATTCAAAATCATTGCAGGCCTGTAAATGACACCTGCCCTGAAAACAAATCCTGGGGTCACATATCGACCAAAAAATTCAAAGGACGTCCATATTTCAAAACGACCGTTTCAAAAGCCATATTTTACGCACATTAGTGTTCTGCTTCTTTGTCTTTCTTTCTTTTTTGGTTAAAAACACGGGAATGGAAAAAGGCATCCCTCAGAAGGGGCGAAAATAGTTGCAAACGAATCAATGGACAAAGGTTTAATCTCCAATATATATAAACAGCTCATGCAGCTTAATATTAAAAAAACAAACAACCCAATACAAACATGGGCAGAATATCTAAAGAGACGTTTCTTCAAAGAAGACACAGAGATGGCTAAGACGCACATGAAAAGCTGCTCAAGAGCACTAATTATTAGAGAAATGCAAATCAAAACTACAATGAGGTATCACCTCACACCTGTTAGAATCAGCATCATCAGAAAATCTACAGACAACAAATTCTGGGGAGGGTGTGGACAAAAGGAGCCCTCTTCCACTATTGTTGGGAATGTAAATTGATACAGTCACTATGGAGAACAGTATGGAGTTTCCTTAAAAAACCTACAAATAGAAACCTTGACTTTCCCTAACCCTAACCATAGGCTGGAACGGAAACCTACCACCAACCGTGCACCTTATCTACGCGGTACACTAATCCTAATCCGTACGCTGGCACTAACCGGTGAGTCAACATGTACCCTGACACTAACACGTTTCCGTACCCTCAGCTGTGCCCCAAACCTTGCCGTTGCCTATCCTTAACCTTAGCCCGGAACAGAAACCTACCATCAGCCCTACACCTTACCCTAAGCCGTACCCTAATCCTAATCCATACGTCAACACGTACCCTGACCCTAACACGTTTCCGTACCCTCACCTCTGCCATAAACCTTGCCGTTCCCTTACCTTAACCCTAGCCCGGAACGGAAAACTACCACCAACCCTACACCTTACCTTACGCCATACCCTAATCCTAATTCGTATGCTGACACTAACCTGTGCATCAACACGTACCCTGACCCTAACACGTTTCGTACCCTCACCTGTGCCCTAAACTTTGCCAGTCCCTAAACATAACCCTAGACTGGAACGGAAACCTACCACCAACCCTACACCTTACTCTATGCGGTACCCTAATCCTCATGCGTACGCTCACACTAACCCGTGAGTCAACACGTACCCTGAACCTAACACAATTCCGTACCATCACCTGTGCCCTATACCTTGCAATTCGCTATCCCTAACCCTACACCGGAATGTAAACCTACCGCCAACCGTACACCTTACTGTACGCCGTACCCTAATCCTAATGCGTACGATGACACTATTCCATGCATCAACATGCACCATGAACCTAACACGTTTCTGTACCCTCACCTGTGCCCTAAGCCTTGCCGTTCACTAACCCTAACCCTAGCCCTGAACTGAAACCCACCACCAGCCCTACACCATACCCTATGCCTTACCCTACTCCTGGCCTGTATGCTGGCACTGACCCGTGCGTCAGCACGTAGCCTGCCTCACCCAAGTTTCCGTACCCTCACCTGTGCCCTTAGCCTTGCCGTTCCCTAACCCTAACCCTAGCCCAGAACGGAAACCCACCACCAGCCCTACACCTTACCCTACGCCGTACCCTACTCCTGGCCCATACGCTGGCACTGACCCATGCGTCAGCAGGTAGCCTGACCCTCCCACGTTTCCGTACCCTCACCTGTGCCCTAAAACTTGACGTTCCCTAACCCTAATCAAACCCCGGAATGGACACCCACCACCAGTCTTACACCTTACCCTACGCCGTACCCTACTCCTGGTCCACACCCTGGCACTGACCCGTGCTTCAGCATGTAGCCTGACCCTCCCACGTTTCCGTACCCTCACCTGTGCCCTAAGCCTTGCCGTTCCCTAACCCTAACCCTACACTTTACCCTACGCCATACCCTATTCCTGGGCCGTACGCTGGCACTGACACTTGCGTCAGCACGTAGCCTGACCCTCCCACGTTTCTGTACCCTCACCTGTGCCCTAAGCCTTGCCATTCCCTAACCCTAACCCTAGCCGGAAACAGAAACCCACCACCAGCCCTACACCTTACCCTACGCCGTACCCTACTCCTGGGCCGTACACTGGAACTGACCCTTGTGTAAGCACGTAGCCTGCCACTCCCATGTTTCCATACCCTCACCTGTGCCCTAAGCCTTGCCGATCCCAAACCCTAACCCTACCCTGGAACAGAAACCCACCACCAGCCCTACACCTTACCCTACGCCGTACCCTAATTCTGGCGCGTACGCTGGCACTGACCCGTGTGTCAGCACGTAGCGTGCCTCTCCCTCGTTTCAGTACCCTTACCTGTGCCCTAAGCCTTGCCGTTCCCTATCCCTAACCCGGAACAGAAACCCACCAACAGCCCTACACCTTACCCTACTCCGTACCCTAATCCTGGCCCGTACACTGGCACTGAAACGTGCGTCAGCACATAGCCTGACCCTCCCACGTTTCTGTACCCTCAGCTGTGCCCTAAGCCTTGCCATTCCCTAACCCTAACCCTAGCGCGGAATGGAAACCCACAACTAGCCCTACACCATACTTTACTCCAGACCCGTACGCTGGCACTGACACGTTTGTCAGCACGTAGCCTGCCTCTCCAACGTGTCCCTATGCTCACCTGTTCCCTAAACCTTGCCGTTCCCTAACCCTAACCCTAGCCCGGAACGGAAACCCACCACCAGCCCTACACGTTACCCTATGATGTACCCTACTCCTGGCCCTTACGCTGGCACTGACACGTGCGTCAGCACACAGCCTGACCATCCCACGATCCTCCCAATACAGAAATGGGCAGAAGATCTCAAGAGACGTTTCTTCAAAGAAGACACAGAGATGGCCAAGGCGCACATGAGAAGCTGCTCAAGAGCACTAATTATTAGAGAAATGCAAATCAAAACTACAATGAGGTATCACCTCACACCTGTTAGAATCGGCATCATCAGAAAATCTACAAACAACAAATTCTGGGGAGGGTGTGGACAAAAGGAGCCCTCTTCCACTATTGGTGGGAATGTAAATTGATAGAGTCACTATGGAGAACACTATGGAGTTTCCTTAAATAATCTAGAAATAGAATTACCATCTGATCCAGCAATTCCACTTCTGGGCATATACCCAAAGAAAACCATAAATCAAAAAGGCACATTCACCACAATGTTCATTGCAGCACTATTTACAATAGCCAGGTAATGGAAGCAAACTAAACGCCCAAAGACAGATGAATGGATAAAGATGGGGTACATATATAAAATGGAATATTACTCGGCCATAAAAAGGAATGAATCTGGGTCATTTGTAGAGACATCGATGGATCTAGAGAGAGTCATACAGAATGAAGTAAGTCAGAAAGGGGAAAACAAATATTGTATATTAATGAATATATGTGGAACCTAAAAAATGGTACAGATGAACTGGTTTGCAGGGAAGAAATAGAGACACAGAGGTAGAGAACAAACGTATGGACACCAAGTGTGGGAAGCCATGGGGTGGTGGTGGTGGGACGAGTTGGGAGATTGAGATTGACCTGTATACATGTATATGCATAAAATACATAACTAATAATAACCCGCTGTATAAAAAAGTAAATAAAATTAAATTTCAAAATGTTAAAATATAAAATTTAAAAATAAAACAGAAAAAAGCTCTTCCCTTCACACAGATGTATTTATAGGAATAAATTATTTCCATGCTTATATCTATAAATACATAAAAGAGGAATAAAAGCTAACTTGAACCATAAACGAAGAAAAACCTGAACCGACCAGTTATACAGAGAAAAACACTATCAGGGCACTTGCTCCAACGGTAAACAATATTGAAATTGTTCAGAGGTGGGGAATCATCTCCCGTACAGCCAGCAACCCACACCCCACACAAGGAGCTTCCTCATTGCAAAGCGGGGGGACCGAGCCGAGGCATCTCTGAACAAAGGTGAGCTGAGCCCCAGGCCAGCTGTTGCTGAACTGTTCCCACCCTTCCCAGGTAAAACACCTGAATATGTACAAGGGCTTGAAAGACTAGAGGAAGGGCCGTGGAGCCACAACAGCGAGAGAACGCAGGCCAACTTGGTGCCTCCAGGCCAGCCAGGGTGGTCCTGGCCCAGGGCACTCTTCCGGAAGCTTTCCATTGTCCTGCCAGAGATACCCCACCTGTCCCGGCCCCCACTGATTTTTTCCTTCCTCACCTCTGTCCGGAGAGAAATTCCAGCGGGAGGTATGGGTGACACATCCTCTTCTTTACAGGTGGCAGCTTGGCAACTCCTGCAGAAAGGCCAGCAGAACTCCACTCACACCGGGCCACCAACAAAGCTGTGGCCCCTCACTCCCTCCCACCAGCACAGCCCCGAGACTGCTCACGGGGCAAAGAATATGGAGGCAGGCACAGCTTCAGGGGCTATTGCTGCCTGGAGCGCTGTTTATATTGACCTCAACCAGGCACACCTGGGGAGGGCCGGCCGGCAGGATAAGGCTGCCCACGTCAGCTAATCCACAACCCTCAGGGAATCACAGTGTTGAAAATGGACCTCGCTAAAGCAGAATAGAAGCCAAGGAAAAAAAGGACACAATGCCATTTGCAGCACCGTAGATGAGCCTAGAGGTTATCACATGACTTGTAGTAAGTCAGAAAGTGAAAGACACATATCGTATCATATCACTTATAGGTGTTACCTAAAAATGGATACCAGGGCAGATATTTCCACGGAGAAGGGCAATCACAGATTCATTAAACAAACTTATGGTTCACCAATGGAAAGGTGTGAGGATGGGTTTCATTACGATATTGGGGTTAACAGACATATACAAACACAGGTGACATATATAATCACCTAAGACCTACGGAATACAAAGAGAGGACTACTCAACATTCTGTCTTAACGTACATGGGCAAAGGATCCCAGGAAGAACAGACATCTGTATATGTGTAAAAGAACCACATCTTCCACACCTACAACAAGCCAAGCATTGTAATCAAACTTGCTGTAATAAAAAATAAAAAATTAAATTAAAAACACGAACAAGAAGTAGTGAGACAAACTTGAGGGGCTTTCTCCTGGCACATTCCATTCTAAATTCCAATCTAGAACAAGACTTCCATTGAGGCTCTGTTGCACTAATAACCTGATTTGAAAGAGAGAACTGCTGCCACCTTGTGGCCGTTTCACACAACAGCAGCTTTAATCCCAGCGCTAAAGGTCAGTTGATATTCAAAATCATTGCAGGCCTGTAAATGACACCTGCCCTGAAAACAAATCCTGGGGTCACATATCGACCAAAAAATTCAAAGGACGTCCATATTTCAAAACGACCGTTTCAAAAGCCATATTTTACGCACATTAGTGTTCTGCTTCTTTGTCTTTCTTTCTTTTTTGGTTAAAAACACGGGAATGGAAAAAGGCATCCCTCAGAAGGGGCGAAAATAGTTGCAAACGAATCAATGGACAAAGGTTTAATCTCCAATATATATAAACAGCTCATGCAGCTTAATATTAAAAAAACAAACAACCCAATACAAACATGGGCAGAATATCTAAAGAGACGTTTCTTCAAAGAAGACACAGAGATGGCTAAGACGCACATGAAAAGCTGCTCAAGAGCACTAATTATTAGAGAAATGCAAATCAAAACTACAATGAGGTATCACCTCACACCTGTTAGAATCAGCATCATCAGAAAATCTACAGACAACAAATTCTGGGGAGGGTGTGGACAAAAGGAGCCCTCTTCCACTATTGTTGGGAATGTAAATTGATACAGTCACTATGGAGAACAGTATGGAGTTTCCTTAAAAAACCTACAAATAGAAACCTTGACTTTCCCTAACCCTAACCATAGGCTGGAACGGAAACCTACCACCAACCGTGCACCTTATCTACGCGGTACACTAATCCTAATCCGTACGCTGGCACTAACCGGTGAGTCAACATGTACCCTGACACTAACACGTTTCCGTACCCTCAGCTGTGCCCCAAACCTTGCCGTTGCCTATCCTTAACCTTAGCCCGGAACAGAAACCTACCATCAGCCCTACACCTTACCCTAAGCCGTACCCTAATCCTAATCCATACGTCAACACGTACCCTGACCCTAACACGTTTCCGTACCCTCACCTCTGCCATAAACCTTGCCGTTCCCTTACCTTAACCCTAGCCCGGAACGGAAAACTACCACCAACCCTACACCTTACCTTACGCCATACCCTAATCCTAATTCGTATGCTGACACTAACCTGTGCATCAACACGTACCCTGACCCTAACACGTTTCGTACCCTCACCTGTGCCCTAAACTTTGCCAGTCCCTAAACATAACCCTAGACTGGAACGGAAACCTACCACCAACCCTACACCTTACTCTATGCGGTACCCTAATCCTCATGCGTACGCTCACACTAACCCGTGAGTCAACACGTACCCTGAACCTAACACAATTCCGTACCATCACCTGTGCCCTATACCTTGCAATTCGCTATCCCTAACCCTACACCGGAATGTAAACCTACCGCCATCCGTACACCTTACTGTACGCCGTACCCTAATCCTAATGCGTACGATGACACTATTCCATGCATCAACATGCACCATGAACCTAACACGTTTCTGTACCCTCACCTGTGCCCTAAGCCTTGCCGTTCACTAACCCTAACCCTAGCCCTGAACTGAAACCCACCACCAGCCCTACACCATACCCTATGCCTTACCCTACTCCTGGCCTGTATGCTGGCACTGACCCGTGCGTCAGCACGTAGCCTGCCTCACCCAAGTTTCCGTACCCTCACCTGTGCCCTTAGCCTTGCCGTTCCCTAACCCTAACCCTAGCCCAGAACGGAAACCCACCACCAGCCCTACACCTTACCCTACGCCGTACCCTACTCCTGGCCCATACGCTGGCACTGACCCATGCGTCAGCAGGTAGCCTGACCCTCCCACGTTTCCGTACCCTCACCTGTGCCCTAAAACTTGACGTTCCCTAACCCTAATCAAACCCCGGAATGGACACCCACCACCAGTCTTACACCTTACCCTACGCCGTACCCTACTCCTGGTCCACACCCTGGCACTGACCCGTGCTTCAGCATGTAGCCTGACCCTCCCACGTTTCCGTACCCTCACCTGTGCCCTAAGCCTTGCCGTTCCCTAACCCTAACCCTACACTTTACCCTACGCCATACCCTATTCCTGGGCCGTACGCTGGCACTGACACTTGCGTCAGCACGTAGCCTGACCCTCCCACGTTTCTGTACCCTCACCTGTGCCCTAAGCCTTGCCATTCCCTAACCCTAACCCTAGCCGGAAACGGAAACCCACCACCAGCCCTACACCTTACCCTACGCCGTACCCTACTCCTGGGCCGTACACTGGAACTGACCCTTGTGTAAGCACGTAGCCTGCCACTCCCATGTTTCCATACCCTCACCTGTGCCCTAAGCCTTGCCGATCCCTAACCCTAACCCTACCCTGGAACAGAAACCCACCACCAGCCCTACACCTTACCCTACGCCGTACCCTAATTCTGGCGCGTACGCTGGCACTGACCCGTGTGTCAGCACGTAGCGTGCCTCTCCCTCGTTTCAGTACCCTTACCTGTGCCCTAAGCCTTGCCGTTCCCTAACCCTAACCCGGAACAGAAACCCACCAACAGCCCTACACCTTACCCTACTCCGTACCCTAATCCTGGCCCGTACACTGGCACTGAAACGTGCGTCAGCAGGTAGCCTGACCCTCCCACGTTTCCGTACCCTCACCTGTGCCCTAAAACTTGACGTTCCCTAACCCTAATCAAACCCCGGAATGGACACCCACCACCAGTCTTACACCTTACCCTACGCCGTACCCTACTCCTGGTCCACACCCTGGCACTGACCCGTGCTTCAGCATGTAGCCTGACCCTCCCACGTTTCCGTACCCTCACCTGTGCCCTAAGCCTTGCCGTTCCCTAACCCTAACCCTACACTTTACCCTACGCCATACCCTATTCCTGGGCCGTACGCTGGCACTGACACTTGCGTCAGCACGTAGCCTGACCCTCCCACGTTTCTGTACCCTCACCTGTGCCCTAAGCCTTGCCATTCCCTAACCCTAACCCTAGCCGGAAACGGAAACCCACCACCAGCCCTACACCTTACCCTACGCCGTACCCTACTCCTGGGCCGTACACTGGAACTGACCCTTGTGTAAGCACGTAGCCTGCCACTCCCATGTTTCCATACCCTCACCTGTGCCCTAAGCCTTGCCGATCCCTAACCCTAACCCTACCCTGGAACAGAAACCCACCACCAGCCCTACACCTTACCCTACGCCGTACCCTAATTCTGGCGCGTACGCTGGCACTGACCCGTGTGTCAGCACGTAGCGTGCCTCTCCCTCGTTTCAGTACCCTTACCTGTGCCCTAAGCCTTGCCGTTCCCTAACCCTAACCCGGAACAGAAACCCACCAACAGCCCTACACCTTACCCTACTCCGTACCCTAATCCTGGCCCGTACACTGGCACTGAAACGTGCGTCAGCACGTAGCCTGACCCTCCCACGTTTCTGTACCCTCAGCTGTGCCCTAAGCCTTGCCGTTCCCTAACCCTAACCCTAGCGCGGAATGGAAACCCACAACTAGCCCTACACCATACTTTACTCCAGACCCGTACGCTGGCACTGACACGTTTGTCAGCACGTAGCCTGCCTCTCCCACGTGTCCCTATGCTCACCTGTTCCCTAAACCTTGCCGTTCCCTAACCCTAACCCTAGCCCGGAACGGAAACCCACCACCAGCCCTACACGTTACCCTATGATGTACCCTACTCCTGGCCCTTACGCTGGCACTGACACGTGCGTCAGCACACAGCCTGACCATCCCACGATCCTCCCAATACGGAAATGGGCAGAAGATCTCAAGAGACGTTTCTTCAAAGAAGACACAGAGATGGCCAAGGCGCACATGAGAAGCTGCTCAAGAGCACTAATTATTAGAGAAATGCAAATCAAAACTACAATGAGGTATCACCTCACACCTGTTAGAATCGGCATCATCAGAAAATCTACAAACAACAAATTCTGGGGAGGGTGTGGACAAAAGGAGCCCTCTTCCACTATTGGTGGGAATGTAAATTGATAGAGTCACTATGGAGAACACTATGGAGTTTCCTTAAAAAATCTAGAAATAGAATTACCATCTGATCCAGCAATTCCACTTCTGGGCATATACCCAAAGAAAACCATAAATCAAAAAGGCACATTCACCACAATGTTCATTGCAGCACTATTTACAATAGCCAGGTAATGGAAGCAAACTAAATGCCCAAAGACAGATGAATGGATAAAGATGGGGTACATATATAAAATGGAATATTACTCGGCCATAAAAAGGAATGAATCTGGGTCATTTGTAGAGACATCGATGGATCTAGAGACAGTCATACAGAATGAAGTAAGTCAGAAAGGGGAAAACAAATATTGTATATTAATGCATATATGTGGAACCTAAAAAATGGTACAGATGAACTGGTTTGCAGGGAAGAAATAGAGACACAGAGGTAGAGAACAAACGTATGGACACCAAGTGTGGGAAGCCATGGGGTGGTGGTGGTGGGACGAGTTGGGAGATTGAGATTGACCTGTATACATGTATATGCATAAAATACATAACTAATAATAACCCGCTGTATAAAAAAGTAAATAAAATTAAATTTCAAAATGTTAAAATATAAAATTTAAAAATAAAACAGAAAAAAGCTCTTCCCTTCACACAGATGTATTTATAGGAATAAATTATTTCCATGCTTATATCTATAAATACATAAAAGAGGAATAAAAGCTAACTTGAACCATAAACGAAGAAAAACCTGAACCGACCAGTTATACAGAGAAAAACACTATCAGGGCACTTGCTCCAACGGTAAACAATATTGAAATTGTTCAGAGGTGGGGAATCATCTCCCGTACAGCCAGCAACCCACACCCCACACAAGGAGCTTCCTCATTGCAAAGCGGGGGGACCGAGCCGAGGCATCTCTGAACAAATGTGAGCTGAGCCCCAGGCCAGCTGTTGCTGAACTGTTCCCACCCTTCCCAGGTAAAACACCTGAATATGTACAAGGGCTTGAAAGACTAGAGGAAGGGCCGTGGAGTCACAACAGCGAGAGAACGCAGGCCAACTTGGTGCCTCCAGGCCAGCCAGGGTGGTCCTGGCCCAGGGCACTCTTCCGGAAGCTTTCCATTGTCCTGCCAGAGATACCCCACCTGTCCCGGCCCCCACTGATTTTTTCCTTCCTCACCTCTGTCCGGAGAGAAATTCCAGCGGGAGGTATGGGTGACACATCCTCTTCTTTACAGGTGGCAGCTTGGCAACTCCTGCAGAAAGGCCAGCAGAACTCCACTCACACCGGGCCACCAACAAAGCTGTGGCCCCTCACTCCCTCCCACCAGCACAGCCCCGAGACTGCTCACGGGGCAAAGAATATGGAGGCAGGCACAGCTTCAGGGGCTATTGCTGCCTGGAGCGCTGTTTATATTGACCTCAACCAGGCACACCTGGGGAGGGCCGGCCGGCAGGATAAGGCTGCCCACGTCAGCTAATCCACAACCCTCAGGGAATCACAGTGTTGAAAATGGACCTCGCTAAAGCAGAATAGAAGCCAAGGAAAAAAAGGACACAATGCCATTTGCAGCACCGTAGATGAGCCTAGAGGTTATCACATGACTTGTAGTAAGTCAGAAAGTGAAAGACACATATCGTATCATATCACTTATAGGTGTTACCTAAAAATGGATACCAGGGCAGATATTTCCACGGAGAAGGGCAATCACAGATTCATTAAACAAACTTATGGTTCACCAATGGAAAGGTGTGAGGATGGGTTTCATTACGATATTGGGGTTAACAGACATATACAAACACAGGTGACATATATAATCACCTAAGACCTACGGAATACAAAGAGAGGACTACTCAACATTCTGTCTTAACGTACATGGGCAAAGGATCCCAGGAAGAACAGACATCTGTATATGTGTAAAAGAACCACATCTTCCACACCTACAACAAGCCAAGCATTGTAATCAAACTTGCTGTAATAAAAAATAAAAAATTAAATTAAAAACACGAACAAGAAGTAGTGAGACAAACTTGAGGGGCTTTCTCCTGGCACATTCCATTCTAAATTCCAATCTAGAACAAGACTTCCATTGAGGCTCTGTTGCACTAATAACCTGATTTGAAAGAGAGAACTGCTGCCACCTTGTGGCCGTTTCACACAACAGCAGCTTTAATCCCAGCGCTAAAGGTCAGTTGATATTCAAAATCATTGCAGGCCTGTAAATGACACCTGCCCTGAAAACAAATCCTGGGGTCACATATCGACCAAAAAATTCAAAGGACGTCCATATTTCAAAACGACCGTTTCAAAAGCCATATTTTACGCACATTAGTGTTCTGCTTCTTTGTCTTTCTTTCTTTTTTGGTTAAAAACACGGGAATGGAAAAAGGCATCCCTCAGAAGGGGCGAAAATAGTTGCAAACGAATCAATGGACAAAGGTTTAATCTCCAATATATATAAACAGCTCATGCAGCTTAATATTAAAAAAACAAACAACCCAATACAAACATGGGCAGAATATCTAAAGAGACGTTTCTTCAAAGAAGACACAGAGATGGCTAAGACGCACATGAAAAGCTGCTCAAGAGCACTAATTATTAGAGAAATGCAAATCAAAACTACAATGAGGTATCACCTCACACCTGTTAGAATCAGCATCATCAGAAAATCTACAGACAACAAATTCTGGGGAGGGTGTGGACAAAAGGAGCCCTCTTCCACTATTGTTGGGAATGTAAATTGATACAGTCACTATGGAGAACAGTATGGAGTTTCCTTAAAAAACCTACAAATAGAAACCTTGACTTTCCCTAACCCTAACCATAGGCTGGAACGGAAACCTACCACCAACCGTGCACCTTATCTACGCGGTACACTAATCCTAATCCGTACGCTGGCACTAACCGGTGAGTCAACATGTACCCTGACACTAACACGTTTCCGTACCCTCAGCTGTGCCCCAAACCTTGCCGTTGCCTATCCTTAACCTTAGCCCGGAACAGAAACCTACCATCAGCCCTACACCTTACCCTAAGCCGTACCCTAATCCTAATCCATACGTCAACACGTACCCTGACCCTAACACGTTTCCGTACCCTCACCTCTGCCATAAACCTTGCCGTTCCCTTACCTTAACCCTAGCCCGGAACGGAAAACTACCACCAACCCTACACCTTACCTTACGCCATACCCTAATCCTAATTCGTATGCTGACACTAACCTGTGCATCAACACGTACCCTGACCCTAACACGTTTCGTACCCTCACCTGTGCCCTAAACTTTGCCAGTCCCTAAACATAACCCTAGACTGGAACGGAAACCTACCACCAACCCTACACCTTACTCTATGCGGTACCCTAATCCTCATGCGTACGCTCACACTAACCCGTGAGTCAACACGTACCCTGAACCTAACACAATTCCGTACCATCACCTGTGCCCTATACCTTGCAATTCGCTATCCCTAACCCTACACCGGAATGTAAACCTACCGCCATCCGTACACCTTACTGTACGCCGTACCCTAATCCTAATGCGTACGATGACACTATTCCATGCATCAACATGCACCATGAACCTAACACGTTTCTGTACCCTCACCTGTGCCCTAAGCCTTGCCGTTCACTAACCCTAACCCTAGCCCTGAACTGAAACCCACCACCAGCCCTACACCTTACCCTATGCCTTACCCTACTCCTGGCCTGTATGCTGGCACTGACCCGTGCGTCAGCACGTAGCCTGCCTCACCCAAGTTTCCGTACCCTCACCTGTGCCCTTAGCCTTGCCGTTCCCTAACCCTAACCCTAGCCCAGAACGGAAACCCACCACCAGCCCTACACCTTACCCTACGCCGTACCCTACTCCTGGCCCATACGCTGGCACTGACCCATGCGTCAGCAGGTAGCCTGACCCTCCCACGTTTCCGTACCCTCACCTGTGCCCTAAAACTTGACGTTCCCTAACCCTAATCAAACCCCGGAATGGACACCCACCACCAGTCTTACACCTTACCCTACGCCGTACCCTACTCCTGGTCCACACCCTGGCACTGACCCGTGCTTCAGCATGTAGCCTGACCCTCCCACGTTTCCGTACCCTCACCTGTGCCCTAAGCCTTGCCGTTCCCTAACCCTAACCCTACACTTTACCCTACGCCATACCCTATTCCTGGGCCGTACGCTGGCACTGACACTTGCGTCAGCACGTAGCCTGACCCTCCCACGTTTCTGTACCCTCACCTGTGCCCTAAGCCTTGCCATTCCCTAACCCTAACCCTAGCCGGAAACGGAAACCCACCACCAGCCCTACACCTTACCCTACGCCGTACCCTACTCCTGGGCCGTACACTGGAACTGACCCTTGTGTAAGCACGTAGCCTGCCACTCCCATGTTTCCATACCCTCACCTGTGCCCTAAGCCTTGCCGATCCCTAACCCTAACCCTACCCTGGAACAGAAACCCACCACCAGCCCTACACCTTACCCTACGCCGTACCCTAATTCTGGCGCGTACGCTGGCACTGACCCGTGTGTCAGCACGTAGCGTGCCTCTCCCTCGTTTCAGTACCCTTACCTGTGCCCTAAGCCTTGCCGTTCCCTAACCCTAACCCGGAACAGAAACCCACCAACAGCCCTACACCTTACCCTACTCCGTACCCTAATCCTGGCCCGTACACTGGCACTGAAACGTGCGTCAGCACATAGCCTGACCCTCCCACGTTTCTGTACCCTCAGCTGTGCCCTAAGCCTTGCCGTTCCCTAACCCTAACCCTAGCGCGGAATGGAAACCCACAACTAGCCCTACACCATACTTTACTCCAGACCCGTACGCTGGCACTGACACGTTTGTCAGCACGTAGCCTGCCTCTCCCACGTGTCCCTATGCTCACCTGTTCCCTAAACCTTGCCGTTCCCTAACCCTAACCCTAGCCCGGAACGGAAACCCACCACCAGCCCTACACGTTACCCTATGATGTACCCTACTCCTGGCCCTTACGCTGGCACTGACACGTGCGTCAGCACACAGCCTGACCATCCCACGATCCTCCCAATACGGAAATGGGCAGAAGATCTCAAGAGACGTTTCTTCAAAGAAGACACAGAGATGGCCAAGGCGCACATGAGAAGCTGCTCAAGAGCACTAATTATTAGAGAAATGCAAATCAAAACTACAATGAGGTATCACCTCACACCTGTTAGAATCGGCATCATCAGAAAATCTACAAACAACAAATTCTGGGGAGGGTGTGGACAAAAGGAGCCCTCTTCCACTATTGGTGGGAATGTAAATTGATAGAGTCACTATGGAGAACACTATGGAGTTTCCTTAAAAAATCTAGAAATAGAATTACCATCTGATCCAGCAATTCCACTTCTGGGCATATACCCAAAGAAAACCATAAATCAAAAAGGCACATTCACCACAATGTTCATTGCAGCACTATTTACAATAGCCAGGTAATGGAAGCAAACTAAATGCCCAAAGACAGATGAATGGATAAAGATGGGGTACATATATAAAATGGAATATTACTCGGCCATAAAAAGGAATGAATCTGGGTCATTTGTAGAGACATCGATGGATCTAGAGACAGTCATACAGAATGAAGTAAGTCAGAAAGGGGAAAACAAATATTGTATATTAATGCATATATGTGGAACCTAAAAAATGGTACAGATGAACTGGTTTGCAGGGAAGAAATAGAGACACAGAGGTAGAGAACAAACGTATGGACACCAAGTGTGGGAAGCCATGGGGTGGTGGTGGTGGGACGAGTTGGGAGATTGAGATTGACCTGTATACATGTATATGCATAAAATACATAACTAATAATAACCCGCTGTATAAAAAAGTAAATAAAATTAAATTTCAAAATGTTAAAATATAAAATTTAAAAATAAAACAGAAAAAAGCTCTTCCCTTCACACAGATGTATTTATAGGAATAAATTATTTCCATGCTTATATCTATAAATACATAAAAGAGGAATAAAAGCTAACTTGAACCATAAACGAAGAAAAACCTGAACCGACCAGTTATACAGAGAAAAACACTATCAGGGCACTTGCTCCAACGGTAAACAATATTGAAATTGTTCAGAGGTGGGGAATCATCTCCCGTACAGCCAGCAACCCACACCCCACACAAGGAGCTTCCTCATTGCAAAGCGGGGGGACCGAGCCGAGGCATCTCTGAACAAAGGTGAGCTGAGCCCCAGGCCAGCTGTTGCTGAACTGTTCCCACCCTTCCCAGGTAAAACACCTGAATATGTACAAGGGCTTGAAAGACTAGAGGAAGGGCCGTGGAGTCACAACAGCGAGAGAACGCAGGCCAACTTGGTGCCTCCAGGCCAGCCAGGGTGGTCCTGGCCCAGGGCACTCTTCCGGAAGCTTTCCATTGTCCTGCCAGAGATACCCCACCTGTCCCGGCCCCCACTGATTTTTTCCTTCCTCACCTCTGTCCGGAGAGAAATTCCAGCGGGAGGTATGGGTGACACATCCTCTTCTTTACAGGTGGCAGCTTGGCAACTCCTGCAGAAAGGCCAGCAGAACTCCACTCACACCGGGCCACCAACAAAGCTGTGGCCCCTCACTCCCTCCCACCAGCACAGCCCCGAGACTGCTCACGGGGCAAAGAATATGGAGGCAGGCACAGCTTCAGGGGCTATTGCTGCCTGGAGCGCTGTTTATATTGACCTCAACCAGGCACACCTGGGGAGGGCCGGCCGGCAGGATAAGGCTGCCCACGTCAGCTAATCCACAACCCTCAGGGAATCACAGTGTTGAAAATGGACCTCGCTAAAGCAGAATAGAAGCCAAGGAAAAAAAGGACACAATGCCATTTGCAGCACCGTAGATGAGCCTAGAGGTTATCACATGACTTGTAGTAAGTCAGAAAGTGAAAGACACATATCGTATCATATCACTTATAGGTGTTACCTAAAAATGGATACCAGGGCAGATATTTCCACGGAGAAGGGCAATCACAGATTCATTAAACAAACTTATGGTTCACCAATGGAAAGGTGTGAGGATGGGTTTCATTACGATATTGGGGTTAACAGACATATACAAACACAGGTGACATATATAATCACCTAAGACCTACGGAATACAAAGAGAGGACTACTCAACATTCTGTCTTAACGTACATGGGCAAAGGATCCCAGGAAGAACAGACATCTGTATATGTGTAAAAGAACCACATCTTCCACACCTACAACAAGCCAAGCATTGTAATCAAACTTGCTGTAATAAAAAATAAAAAATTAAATTAAAAACACGAACAAGAAGTAGTGAGACAAACTTGAGGGGCTTTCTCCTGGCACATTCCATTCTAAATTCCAATCTAGAACAAGACTTCCATTGAGGCTCTGTTGCACTAATAACCTGATTTGAAAGAGAGAACTGCTGCCACCTTGTGGCCGTTTCACACAACAGCAGCTTTAATCCCAGCGCTAAAGGTCAGTTGATATTCAAAATCATTGCAGGCCTGTAAATGACACCTGCCCTGAAAACAAATCCTGGGGTCACATATCGACCAAAAAATTCAAAGGACGTCCATATTTCAAAACGACCGTTTCAAAAGCCATATTTTACGCACATTAGTGTTCTGCTTCTTTGTCTTTCTTTCTTTTTTGGTTAAAAACACGGGAATGGAAAAAGGCATCCCTCAGAAGGGGCGAAAATAGTTGCAAACGAATCAATGGACAAAGGTTTAATCTCCAATATATATAAACAGCTCATGCAGCTTAATATTAAAAAAACAAACAACCCAATACAAACATGGGCAGAATATCTAAAGAGACGTTTCTTCAAAGAAGACACAGAGATGGCTAAGACGCACATGAAAAGCTGCTCAAGAGCACTAATTATTAGAGAAATGCAAATCAAAACTACAATGAGGTATCACCTCACACCTGTTAGAATCAGCATCATCAGAAAATCTACAGACAACAAATTCTGGGGAGGGTGTGGACAAAAGGAGCCCTCTTCCACTATTGTTGGGAATGTAAATTGATACAGTCACTATGGAGAACAGTATGGAGTTTCCTTAAAAAACCTACAAATAGAAACCTTGACTTTCCCTAACCCTAACCATAGGCTGGAACGGAAACCTACCACCAACCGTGCACCTTATCTACGCGGTACACTAATCCTAATCCGTACGCTGGCACTAACCGGTGAGTCAACATGTACCCTGACACTAACACGTTTCCGTACCCTCAGCTGTGCCCCAAACCTTGCCGTTGCCTATCCTTAACCTTAGCCCGGAACAGAAACCTACCATCAGCCCTACACCTTACCCTAAGCCGTACCCTAATCCTAATCCATACGTCAACACGTACCCTGACCCTAACACGTTTCCGTACCCTCACCTCTGCCATAAACCTTGCCGTTCCCTTACCTTAACCCTAGCCCGGAACGGAAAACTACCACCAACCCTACACCTTACCTTACGCCATACCCTAATCCTAATTCGTATGCTGACACTAACCTGTGCATCAACACGTACCCTGACCCTAACACGTTTCGTACCCTCACCTGTGCCCTAAACTTTGCCAGTCCCTAAACATAACCCTAGACTGGAACGGAAACCTACCACCAACCCTACACCTTACTCTATGCGGTACCCTAATCCTCATGCGTACGCTCACACTAACCCGTGAGTCAACACGTACCCTGAACCTAACACAATTCCGTACCATCACCTGTGCCCTATACCTTGCAATTCGCTATCCCTAACCCTACACCGGAATGTAAACCTACCGCCATCCGTACACCTTACTGTACGCCGTACCCTAATCCTAATGCGTACGATGACACTATTCCATGCATCAACATGCACCATGAACCTAACACGTTTCTGTACCCTCACCTGTGCCCTAAGCCTTGCCGTTCACTAACCCTAACCCTAGCCCTGAACTGAAACCCACCACCAGCCCTACACCATACCCTATGCCTTACCCTACTCCTGGCCTGTATGCTGGCACTGACCCGTGCGTCAGCACGTAGCCTGCCTCACCCAAGTTTCCGTACCCTCACCTGTGCCCTTAGCCTTGCCGTTCCCTAACCCTAACCCTAGCCCAGAACGGAAACCCACCACCAGCCCTACACCTTACCCTACGCCGTACCCTACTCCTGGCCCATACGCTGGCACTGACCCATGCGTCAGCAGGTAGCCTGACCCTCCCACGTTTCCGTACCCTCACCTGTGCCCTAAAACTTGACGTTCCCTAACCCTAATCAAACCCCGGAATGGACACCCACCACCAGTCTTACACCTTACCCTACGCCGTACCCTACTCCTGGTCCACACCCTGGCACTGACCCGTGCTTCAGCATGTAGCCTGACCCTCCCACGTTTCCGTACCCTCACCTGTGCCCTAAGCCTTGCCGTTCCCTAACCCTAACCCTACACTTTACCCTACGCCATACCCTATTCCTGGGCCGTACGCTGGCACTGACACTTGCGTCAGCACGTAGCCTGACCCTCCCACGTTTCTGTACCCTCACCTGTGCCCTAAGCCTTGCCATTCCCTAACCCTAACCCTAGCCGGAAACGGAAACCCACCACCAGCCCTACACCTTACCCTACGCCGTACCCTACTCCTGGGCCGTACACTGGAACTGACCCTTGTGTAAGCACGTAGCCTGCCACTCCCATGTTTCCATACCCTCACCTGTGCCCTAAGCCTTGCCGATCCCTAACCCTAACCCTACCCTGGAACAGAAACCCACCACCAGCCCTACACCTTACCCTACGCCGTACCCTAATTCTGGCGCGTACGCTGGCACTGACCCGTGTGTCAGCACGTAGCGTGCCTCTCCCTCGTTTCAGTACCCTTACCTGTGCCCTAAGCCTTGCCGTTCCCTAACCCTAACCCGGAACAGAAACCCACCAACAGCCCTACACCTTACCCTACTCCGTACCCTAATACTGGCCCGTACACTGGCACTGAAACGTGCGTCAGCAGGTAGCCTGACCCTCCCACGTTTCCGTACCCTCACCTGTGCCCTAAAACTTGACGTTCCCTAACCCTAATCAAACCCCGGAATGGACACCCACCACCAGTCTTACACCTTACCCTACGCCGTACCCTACTCCTGGTCCACACCCTGGCACTGACCCGTGCTTCAGCATGTAGCCTGACCCTCCCACGTTTCCGTACCCTCACCTGTGCCCTAAGCCTTGCCGTTCCCTAACCCTAACCCTACACTTTACCCTACGCCATACCCTATTCCTGGGCCGTACGCTGGCACTGACACTTGCGTCAGCACGTAGCCTGACCCTCCCACGTTTCTGTACCCTCACCTGTGCCCTAAGCCTTGCCATTCCCTAACCCTAACCCTAGCCGGAAACGGAAAACCACCACCAGCCCTACACCTTACCCTACGCCGTACCCTACTCCTGGGCCGTACACTGGAACTGACCCTTGTGTAAGCACGTAGCCTGCCACTCCCATGTTTCCATACCCTCACCTGTGCCCTAAGCCTTGCCGATCCCTAACCCTAACCCTACCCTGGAACAGAAACCCACCACCAGCCCTACACCTTACCCTACGCCGTACCCTAATTCTGGCGCGTACGCTGGCACTGACCCGTGTGTCAGCACGTAGCGTGCCTCTCCCTCGTTTCAGTACCCTTACCTGTGCCCTAAGCCTTGCCGTTCCCTAACCCTAACCCGGAACAGAAACCCACCAACAGCCCTACACCTTACCCTACTCCGTACCCTAATCCTGGCCCGTACACTGGCACTGAAACGTGCGTCAGCACATAGCCTGACCCTCCCACGTTTCTGTACCCTCAGCTGTGCCCTAAGCCTTGCCGTTCCCTAACCCTAACCCTAGCGCGGAATGGAAACCCACAACTAGCCCTACACCATACTTTACTCCAGACCCGTACGCTGGCACTGACACGTTTGTCAGCACGTAGCCTGCCTCTCCCACGTGTCCCTATGCTCACCTGTTCCCTAAACCTTGCCGTTCCCTAACCCTAACCCTAGCCCGGAACGGAAACCCACCACCAGCCCTACACGTTACCCTATGATGTACCCTACTCCTGGCCCTTACGCTGGCACTGACACGTGCGTCAGCACACAGCCTGACCATCCCACGATCCTCCCAATACGGAAATGGGCAGAAGATCTCAAGAGACGTTTCTTCAAAGAAGACACAGAGATGGCCAAGGCGCACATGAGAAGCTGCTCAAGAGCACTAATTATTAGAGAAATGCAAATCAAAACTACAATGAGGTATCACCTCACACCTGTTAGAATCGGCATCATCAGAAAATCTACAAACAACAAATTCTGGGGAGGGTGTGGACAAAAGGAGCCCTCTTCCACTATTGGTGGGAATGTAAATTGATAGAGTCACTATGGAGAACACTATGGAGTTTCCTTAAAAAATCTAGAAATAGAATTACCATCTGATCCAGCAATTCCACTTCTGGGCATATACCCAAAGAAAACCATAAATCAAAAAGGCACATTCACCACAATGTTCATTGCAGCACTATTTACAATAGCCAGGTAATGGAAGCAAACTAAATGCCCAAAGACAGATGAATGGATAAAGATGGGGTACATATATAAAATGGAATATTACTCGGCCATAAAAAGGAATGAATCTGGGTCATTTGTAGAGACATCGATGGATCTAGAGACAGTCATACAGAATGAAGTAAGTCAGAAAGGGGAAAACAAATATTGTATATTAATGCATATATGTGGAACCTAAAAAATGGTACAGATGAACTGGTTTGCAGGGAAGAAATAGAGACACAGAGGTAGAGAACAAACGTATGGACACCAAGTGTGGGAAGCCATGGGGTGGTGGTGGTGGGACGAGTTGGGAGATTGAGATTGACCTGTATACATGTATATGCATAAAATACATAACTAATAATAACCCGCTGTATAAAAAAGTAAATAAAATTAAATTTCAAAATGTTAAAATATAAAATTTAAAAATAAAACAGAAAAAAGCTCTTCCCTTCACACAGATGTATTTATAGGAATAAATTATTTCCATGCTTATATCTATAAATACATAAAAGAGGAATAAAAGCTAACTTGAACCATAAACGAAGAAAAACCTGAACCGACCAGTTATACAGAGAAAAACACTATCAGGGCACTTGCTCCAACGGTAAACAATATTGAAATTGTTCAGAGGTGGGGAATCATCTCCCGTACAGCCAGCAACCCACACCCCACACAAGGAGCTTCCTCATTGCAAAGCGGGGGGACCGAGCCGAGGCATCTCTGAACAAAGGTGAGCTGAGCCCCAGGCCAGCTGTTGCTGAACTGTTCCCACCCTTCCCAGGTAAAACACCTGAATATGTACAAGGGCTTGAAAGACTAGAGGAAGGGCCGTGGAGTCACAACAGCGAGAGAACGCAGGCCAACTTGGTGCCTCCAGGCCAGCCAGGGTGGTCCTGGCCCAGGGCACTCTTCCGGAAGCTTTCCATTGTCCTGCCAGAGATACCCCACCTGTCCCGGCCCCCACTGATTTTTTCCTTCCTCACCTCTGTCCGGAGAGAAATTCCAGCGGGAGGTATGGGTGACACATCCTCTTCTTTACAGGTGGCAGCTTGGCAACTCCTGCAGAAAGGCCAGCAGAACTCCACTCACACCGGGCCACCAACAAAGCTGTGGCCCCTCACTCCCTCCCACCAGCACAGCCCCGAGACTGCTCACGGGGCAAAGAATATGGAGGCAGGCACAGCTTCAGGGGCTATTGCTGCCTGGAGCGCTGTTTATATTGACCTCAACCAGGCACACCTGGGGAGGGCCGGCCGGCAGGATAAGGCTGCCCACGTCAGCTAATCCACAACCCTCAGGGAATCACAGTGTTGAAAATGGACCTCGCTAAAGCAGAATAGAAGCCAAGGAAAAAAAGGACACAATGCCATTTGCAGCACCGTAGATGAGCCTAGAGGTTATCACATGACTTGTAGTAAGTCAGAAAGTGAAAGACACATATCGTATCATATCACTTATAGGTGTTACCTAAAAATGGATACCAGGGCAGATATTTCCACGGAGAAGGGCAATCACAGATTCATTAAACAAACTTATGGTTCACCAATGGAAAGGTGTGAGGATGGGTTTCATTACGATATTGGGGTTAACAGACATATACAAACACAGGTGACATATATAATCACCTAAGACCTACGGAATACAAAGAGAGGACTACTCAACATTCTGTCTTAACGTACATGGGCAAAGGATCCCAGGAAGAACAGACATCTGTATATGTGTAAAAGAACCACATCTTCCACACCTACAACAAGCCAAGCATTGTAATCAAACTTGCTGTAATAAAAAATAAAAAATTAAATTAAAAACACGAACAAGAAGTAGTGAGACAAACTTGAGGGGCTTTCTCCTGGCACATTCCATTCTAAATTCCAATCTAGAACAAGACTTCCATTGAGGCTCTGTTGCACTAATAACCTGATTTGAAAGAGAGAACTGCTGCCACCTTGTGGCCGTTTCACACAACAGCAGCTTTAATCCCAGCGCTAAAGGTCAGTTGATATTCAAAATCATTGCAGGCCTGTAAATGACACCTGCCCTGAAAACAAATCCTGGGGTCACATATCGACCAAAAAATTCAAAGGACGTCCATATTTCAAAACGACCGTTTCAAAAGCCATATTTTACGCACATTAGTGTTCTGCTTCTTTGTCTTTCTTTCTTTTTTGGTTAAAAACACGGGAATGGAAAAAGGCATCCCTCAGAAGGGGCGAAAATAGTTGCAAACGAATCAATGGACAAAGGTTTAATCTCCAATATATATAAACAGCTCATGCAGCTTAATATTAAAAAAACAAACAACCCAATACAAACATGGGCAGAATATCTAAAGAGACGTTTCTTCAAAGAAGACACAGAGATGGCTAAGACGCACATGAAAAGCTGCTCAAGAGCACTAATTATTAGAGAAATGCAAATCAAAACTACAATGAGGTATCACCTCACACCTGTTAGAATCAGCATCATCAGAAAATCTACAGACAACAAATTCTGGGGAGGGTGTGGACAAAAGGAGCCCTCTTCCACTATTGTTGGGAATGTAAATTGATACAGTCACTATGGAGAACAGTATGGAGTTTCCTTAAAAAACCTACAAATAGAAACCTTGACTTTCCCTAACCCTAACCATAGGCTGGAACGGAAACCTACCACCAACCGTGCACCTTATCTACGCGGTACACTAATCCTAATCCGTACGCTGGCACTAACCGGTGAGTCAACATGTACCCTGACACTAACACGTTTCCGTACCCTCAGCTGTGCCCCAAACCTTGCCGTTGCCTATCCTTAACCTTAGCCCGGAACAGAAACCTACCATCAGCCCTACACCTTACCCTAAGCCGTACCCTAATCCTAATCCATACGTCAACACGTACCCTGACCCTAACACGTTTCCGTACCCTCACCTCTGCCATAAACCTTGCCGTTCCCTTACCTTAACCCTAGCCCGGAACGGAAAACTACCACCAACCCTACACCTTACCTTACGCCATACCCTAATCCTAATTCGTATGCTGACACTAACCTGTGCATCAACACGTACCCTGACCCTAACACGTTTCGTACCCTCACCTGTGCCCTAAACTTTGCCAGTCCCTAAACATAACCCTAGACTGGAACGGAAACCTACCACCAACCCTACACCTTACTCTATGCGGTACCCTAATCCTCATGCGTACGCTCACACTAACCCGTGAGTCAACACGTACCCTGAACCTAACACAATTCCGTACCATCACCTGTGCCCTATACCTTGCAATTCGCTATCCCTAACCCTACACCGGAATGTAAACCTACCGCCATCCGTACACCTTACTGTACGCCGTACCCTAATCCTAATGCGTACGATGACACTATTCCATGCATCAACATGCACCATGAACCTAACACGTTTCTGTACCCTCACCTGTGCCCTAAGCCTTGCCGTTCACTAACCCTAACCCTAGCCCTGAACTGAAACCCACCACCAGCCCTACACCATACCCTATGCCTTACCCTACTCCTGGCCTGTATGCTGGCACTGACCCGTGCGTCAGCACGTAGCCTGCCTCACCCAAGTTTCCGTACCCTCACCTGTGCCCTTAGCCTTGCCGTTCCCTAACCCTAACCCTAGCCCAGAACGGAAACCCACCACCAGCCCTACACCTTACCCTACGCCGTACCCTACTCCTGGCCCATACGCTGGCACTGACCCATGCGTCAGCAGGTAGCCTGACCCTCCCACGTTTCCGTACCCTCACCTGTGCCCTAAAACTTGACGTTCCCTAACCCTAATCAAACCCCGGAATGGACACCCACCACCAGTCTTACACCTTACCCTACGCCGTACCCTACTCCTGGTCCACACCCTGGCACTGACCCGTGCTTCAGCATGTAGCCTGACCCTCCCACGTTTCCGTACCCTCACCTGTGCCCTAAGCCTTGCCGTTCCCTAACCCTAACCCTACACTTTACCCTACGCCATACCCTATTCCTGGGCCGTACGCTGGCACTGACACTTGCGTCAGCACGTAGCCTGACCCTCCCACGTTTCTGTACCCTCACCTGTGCCCTAAGCCTTGCCATTCCCTAACCCTAACCCTAGCCGGAAACGGAAACCCACCACCAGCCCTACACCTTACCCTACGCCGTACCCTACTCCTGGGCCGTACACTGGAACTGACCCTTGTGTAAGCACGTAGCCTGCCACTCCCATGTTTCCATACCCTCACCTGTGCCCTAAGCCTTGCCGATCCCTAACCCTAACCCTACCCTGGAACAGAAACCCACCACCAGCCCTACACCTTACCCTACGCCGTACCCTAATTCTGGCGCGTACGCTGGCACTGACCCGTGTGTCAGCACGTAGCGTGCCTCTCCCTCGTTTCAGTACCCTTACCTGTGCCCTAAGCCTTGCCGTTCCCTAACCCTAACCCGGAACAGAAACCCACCAACAGCCCTACACCTTACCCTACTCCGTACCCTAATCCTGGCCCGTACACTGGCACTGAAACGTGCGTCAGCACATAGCCTGACCCTCCCACGTTTCTGTACCCTCAGCTGTGCCCTAAGCCTTGCCGTTCCCTAACCCTAACCCTAGCGTGGAATGGAAACCCACAACTAGCCCTACACCATACTTTACTCCAGACCCGTACGCTGGCACTGACACGTTTGTCAGCACGTAGCCTGCCTCTCCCACGTGTCCCTATGCTCACCTGTTCCCTAAACCTTGCCGTTCCCTAACGCTAACCCTAGCCCGGAACGGAAACCCACCACCAGCCCTACACGTTACCCTATGATGTACCCTACTCCTGGCCCTTACGCTGGCACTGACACGTGCGTCAGCACACAGCCTGACCATCCCACGATCCTCCCAATACGGAAATGGGCAGAAGATCTCAAGAGACGTTTCTTCAAAGAAGACACAGAGATGGCCAAGGCGCACATGAGAAGCTGCTCAAGAGCACTAATTATTAGAGAAATGCAAATCAAAACTACAATGAGGTATCACCTCACACCTGTTAGAATCGGCATCATCAGAAAATCTACAAACAACAAATTCTGGGGAGGGTGTGGACAAAAGGAGCCCTCTTCCACTATTGGTGGGAATGTAAATTGATAGAGTCACTATGGAGAACACTATGGAGTTTCCTTAAAAAATCTAGAAATAGAATTACCATCTGATCCAGCAATTCCACTTCTGGGCATATACCCAAAGAAAACCATAAATCAAAAAGGCACATTCACCACAATGTTCATTGCAGCACTATTTACAATAGCCAGGTAATGGAAGCAAACTAAATGCCCAAAGACAGATGAATGGATAAAGATGGGGTACATATATAAAATGGAATATTACTCGGCCATAAAAAGGAATGAATCTGGGTCATTTGTAGAGACATCGATGGATCTAGAGACAGTCATACAGAATGAAGTAAGTCAGAAAGGGGAAAACAAATATTGTATATTAATGCATATATGTGGAACCTAAAAAATGGTACAGATGAACTGGTTTGCAGGGAAGAAATAGAGACACAGAGGTAGAGAACAAACGTATGGACACCAAGTGTGGGAAGCCATGGGGTGGTGGTGGTGGGACGAGTTGGGAGATTGAGATTGACCTGTATACATGTATATGCATAAAATACATAACTAATAATAACCCGCTGTATAAAAAAGTAAATAAAATTAAATTTCAAAATGTTAAAATATAAAATTTAAAAATAAAACAGAAAAAAGCTCTTCCCTTCACACAGATGTATTTATAGGAATAAATTATTTCCATGCTTATATCTATAAATACATAAAAGAGGAATAAAAGCTAACTTGAACCATAAACGAAGAAAAACCTGAACCGACCAGTTATACAGAGAAAAACACTATCAGGGCACTTGCTCCAATGGTAAACAATATTGAAATTGTTCAGAGGTGGGGAATCATCTCCCGTACAGCCAGCAACCCACACCCCACACAAGGAGCTTCCTCATTGCAAAGCGGGGGGACCGAGCCGAGGCATCTCTGAACAAAGGTGAGCTGAGCCCCAGGCCAGCTGTTGCTGAACTGTTCCCACCCTTCCCAGGTAAAACACCTGAATATGTACAAGGGCTTGAAAGACTAGAGGAAGGGCCGTGGAGCCACAACAGCGAGAGAACGCAGGCCAACTTGGTGCCTCCAGGCCAGCCAGGGTGGTCCTGGCCCAGGGCACTCTTCCGGAAGCTTTCCATTGTCCTGCCAGAGATACCCCACCTGTCCCGGCCCCCACTGATTTTTTCCTTCCTCACCTCTGTCCGGAGAGAAATTCCAGCGGGAGGTATGGGTGACACATCCTCTTCTTTACAGGTGGCAGCTTGGCAACTCCTGCAGAAAGGCCAGCAGAACTCCACTCACACCGGGCCACCAACAAAGCTGTGGCCCCTCACTCCCTCCCACCAGCACAGCCCCGAGACTGCTCACGGGGCAAAGAATATGGAGGCAGGCACAGCTTCAGGGGCTATTGCTGCCTGGAGCGCTGTTTATATTGACCTCAACCAGGCACACCTGGGGAGGGCCGGCCGGCAGGATAAGGCTGCCCACGTCAGCTAATCCACAACCCTCAGGGAATCACAGTGTTGAAAATGGACCTCGCTAAAGCAGAATAGAAGCCAAGGAAAAAAAGGACACAATGCCATTTGCAGCACCGTAGATGAGCCTAGAGGTTATCACATGACTTGTAGTAAGTCAGAAAGTGAAAGACACATATCGTATCATATCACTTATAGGTGTTACCTAAAAATGGATACCAGGGCAGATATTTCCACGGAGAAGGGCAATCACAGATTCATTAAACAAACTTATGGTTCACCAATGGAAAGGTGTGAGGATGGGTTTCATTACGATATTGGGGTTAACAGACATATACAAACACAGGTGACATATATAATCACCTAAGACCTACGGAATACAAAGAGAGGACTACTCAACATTCTGTCTTAACGTACATGGGCAAAGGATCCCAGGAAGAACAGACATCTGTATATGTGTAAAAGAACCACATCTTCCACACCTACAACAAGCCAAGCATTGTAATCAAACTTGCTGTAATAAAAAATAAAAAATTAAATTAAAAACACGAACAAGAAGTAGTGAGACAAACTTGAGGGGCTTTCTCCTGGCACATTCCATTCTAAATTCCAATCTAGAACAAGACTTCCATTGAGGCTCTGTTGCACTAATAACCTGATTTGAAAGAGAGAACTGCTGCCACCTTGTGGCCGTTTCACACAACAGCAGCTTTAATCCCAGCGCTAAAGGTCAGTTGATATTCAAAATCATTGCAGGCCTGTAAATGACACCTGCCCTGAAAACAAATCCTGGGGTCACATATCGACCAAAAAATTCAAAGGACGTCCATATTTCAAAACGACCGTTTCAAAAGCCATATTTTACGCACATTAGTGTTCTGCTTCTTTGTCTTTCTTTCTTTTTTGGTTAAAAACACGGGAATGGAAAAAGGCATCCCTCAGAAGGGGCGAAAATAGTTGCAAACGAATCAATGGACAAAGGTTTAATCTCCAATATATATAAACAGCTCATGCAGCTTAATATTAAAAAAACAAACAACCCAATACAAACATGGGCAGAATATCTAAAGAGACGTTTCTTCAAAGAAGACACAGAGATGGCTAAGACGCACATGAAAAGCTGCTCAAGAGCACTAATTATTAGAGAAATGCAAATCAAAACTACAATGAGGTATCACCTCACACCTGTTAGAATCAGCATCATCAGAAAATCTACAGACAACAAATTCTGGGGAGGGTGTGGACAAAAGGAGCCCTCTTCCACTATTGTTGGGAATGTAAATTGATACAGTCACTATGGAGAACAGTATGGAGTTTCCTTAAAAAACCTACAAATAGAAACCTTGACTTTCCCTAACCCTAACCATAGGCTGGAACGGAAACCTACCACCAACCGTGCACCTTATCTACGCGGTACACTAATCCTAATCCGTACGCTGGCACTAACCGGTGAGTCAACATGTACCCTGACACTAACACGTTTCCGTACCCTCAGCTGTGCCCCAAACCTTGCCGTTGCCTATCCTTAACCTTAGCCCGGAACAGAAACCTACCATCAGCCCTACACCTTACCCTAAGCCGTACCCTAATCCTAATCCATACGTCAACACGTACCCTGACCCTAACACGTTTCCGTACCCTCACCTCTGCCATAAACCTTGCCGTTCCCTTACCTTAACCCTAGCCCGGAACGGAAAACTACCACCAACCCTACACCTTACCTTACGCCATACCCTAATCCTAATTCGTATGCTGACACTAACCTGTGCATCAACACGTACCCTGACCCTAACACGTTTCGTACCCTCACCTGTGCCCTAAACTTTGCCAGTCCCTAAACATAACCCTAGACTGGAACGGAAACCTACCACCAACCCTACACCTTACTCTATGCGGTACCCTAATCCTCATGCGTACGCTCACACTAACCCGTGAGTCAACACGTACCCTGAACCTAACACAATTCCGTACCATCACCTGTGCCCTATACCTTGCAATTCGCTATCCCTAACCCTACACCGGAATGTAAACCTACCGCCATCCGTACACCTTACTGTACGCCGTACCCTAATCCTAATGCGTACGATGACACTATTCCATGCATCAACATGCACCATGAACCTAACACGTTTCTGTACCCTCACCTGTGCCCTAAGCCTTGCCGTTCACTAACCCTAACCCTAGCCCTGAACTGAAACCCACCACCAGCCCTACACCATACCCTATGCCTTACCCTACTCCTGGCCTGTATGCTGGCACTGACCCGTGCGTCAGCACGTAGCCTGCCTCACCCAAGTTTCCGTACCCTCACCTGTGCCCTTAGCCTTGCCGTTCCCTAACCCTAACCCTAGCCCAGAACGGAAACCCACCACCAGCCCTACACCTTACCCTACGCCGTACCCTACTCCTGGCCCATACGCTGGCACTGACCCATGCGTCAGCAGGTAGCCTGACCCTCCCACGTTTCCGTACCCTCACCTGTGCCCTAAAACTTGACGTTCCCTAACCCTAATCAAACCCCGGAATGGACACCCACCACCAGTCTTACACCTTACCCTACGCCGTACCCTACTCCTGGTCCACACCCTGGCACTGACCCGTGCTTCAGCATGTAGCCTGACCCTCCCACGTTTCCGTACCCTCACCTGTGCCCTAAGCCTTGCCGTTCCCTAACCCTAACCCTACACTTTACCCTACGCCATACCCTATTCCTGGGCCGTACGCTGGCACTGACACTTGCGTCAGCACGTAGCCTGACCCTCCCACGTTTCTGTACCCTCACCTGTGCCCTAAGCCTTGCCATTCCCTAACCCTAACCCTAGCCGGAAACGGAAACCCACCACCAGCCCTACACCTTACCCTACGCCGTACCCTACTCCTGGGCCGTACACTGGAACTGACCCTTGTGTAAGCACGTAGCCTGCCACTCCCATGTTTCCATACCCTCACCTGTGCCCTAAGCCTTGCCGATCCCTAACCCTAACCCTACCCTGGAACAGAAACCCACCACCAGCCCTACACCTTACCCTACGCCGTACCCTAATTCTGGCGCGTACGCTGGCACTGACCCGTGTGTCAGCACGTAGCGTGCCTCTCCCTCGTTTCAGTACCCTTACCTGTGCCCTAAGCCTTGCCGTTCCCTAACCCTAACCCGGAACAGAAACCCACCAACAGCCCTACACCTTACCCTACTCCGTACCCTAATCCTGGCCCGTACACTGGCACTGAAACGTGCGTCAGCACATAGCCTGACCCTCCCACGTTTCTGTACCCTCAGCTGTGCCCTAAGCCTTGCCGTTCCCTAACCCTAACCCTAGCGCGGAATGGAAACCCACAACTAGCCCTACACCATACTTTACTCCAGACCCGTACGCTGGCACTGACACGTTTGTCAGCACGTAGCCTGCCTCTCCCACGTGTCCCTATGCTCACCTGTTCCCTAAACCTTGCCGTTCCCTAACCCTAACCCTAGCCCGGAACGGAAACCCACCACCAGCCCTACACGTTACCCTATGATGTACCCTACTCCTGGCCCTTACGCTGGCACTGACACGTGCGTCAGCACACAGCCTGACCATCCCACGATCCTCCCAATACGGAAATGGGCAGAAGATCTCAAGAGACGTTTCTTCAAAGAAGACACAGAGATGGCCAAGGCGCACATGAGAAGCTGCTCAAGAGCACTAATTATTAGAGAAATGCAAATCAAAACTACAATGAGGTATCACCTCACACCTGTTAGAATCGGCATCATCAGAAAATCTACAAACAACAAATTCTGGGGAGGGTGTGGACAAAAGGAGCCCTCTTCCACTATTGGTGGGAATGTAAATTGATACAGTCACTATGAAGAACAGTATGGAGTTTCCTTAAAAAAAAACTCGAAATAGAATTACCATCTGATCAAGCAATCCCACTTCTGGGCATATACCCAAAGAAAACCATAAATCAAAAAGGCACATTCACCACAATGTTCATTGCAGCACTATTTACAATAGCCAGGTAATGGAAGCAAACTAAATGCCCAAAGACAGATGAATGGATAAAGATGGGGTACATATATAAAATGGAATATTACTCGGCCATAAAAAGGAATGAATCTGGGTCATTTGTAGAGACATCGATGGATCTAGAGACAGTCATACAGAATGAAGTAAGTCAGAAAGTGGAAAACAAATATTGTATATTAATGCATATATGTGGAACCTAAAAAATGGTACAGATGAACTGGTTTGCAGGGAAGAAATAGAGACACAGAGGTAGAGAACAAACGTATGGACACCAAGTGTGGGAAGCCATGGGGTGGTGGTGGTGGGACGAGTTGGGAGATTGAGATTGACCTGTATACATGTATATGCATAAAATACATAACTAATAATAACCCGCTGTATAAAAAAGTAAATAAAATTAAATTTCAAAATGTTAAAATATAAAATTTAAAAATAAAACAGAAAAAAGCTCTTCCCTTCACACAGATGTATTTATAGGAATAAATTATTTCCATGCTTATATCTATAAATACATAAAAGAGGAATAAAAGCTAACTTGAACCATAAACGAAGAAAAACCTGAACCGACCAGTTATACAGAGAAAAACACTATCAGGGCACTTGCTCCAACGGTAAACAATATTGAAATTGTTCAGAGGTGGGGAATCATCTCCCGTACAGCCAGCAACCCACACCCCACACAAGGAGCTTCCTCATTGCAAAGCGGGGGGACCGAGCCGAGGCATCTCTGAACAAAGGTGAGCTGAGCCCCAGGCCAGCTGTTGCTGAACTGTTCCCACCCTTCCCAGGTAAAACACCTGAATATGTACAAGGGCTTGAAAGACTAGAGGAAGGGCCGTGGAGCCACAACAGCGAGAGAACGCAGGCCAACTTGGTGCCTCCAGGCCAGCCAGGGTGGTCCTGGCCCAGGGCACTCTTCCGGAAGCTTTCCATTGTCCTGCCAGAGATACCCCACCTGTCCCGGCCCCCACTGATTTTTTCCTTCCTCACCTCTGTCCGGAGAGAAATTCCAGCGGGAGGTATGGGTGACACATCCTCTTCTTTACAGGTGGCAGCTTGGCAACTCCTGCAGAAAGGCCAGCAGAACTCCACTCACACCGGGCCACCAACAAAGCTGTGGCCCCTCACTCCCTCCCACCAGCACAGCCCCGAGACTGCTCACGGGGCAAAGAATATGGAGGCAGGCACAGCTTCAGGGGCTATTGCTGCCTGGAGCGCTGTTTATATTGACCTCAACCAGGCACACCTGGGGAGGGCCGGCCGGCAGGATAAGGCTGCCCACGTCAGCTAATCCACAACCCTCAGGGAATCACAGTGTTGAAAATGGACCTCGCTAAAGCAGAATAGAAGCCAAGGAAAAAAAGGACACAATGCCATTTGCAGCACCGTAGATGAGCCTAGAGGTTATCACATGACTTGTAGTAAGTCAGAAAGTGAAAGACACATATCGTATCATATCACTTATAGGTGTTACCTAAAAATGGATACCAGGGCAGATATTTCCACGGAGAAGGGCAATCACAGATTCATTAAACAAACTTATGGTTCACCAATGGAAAGGTGTGAGGATGGGTTTCATTACGATATTGGGGTTAACAGACATATACAAACACAGGTGACATATATAATCACCTAAGACCTACGGAATACAAAGAGAGGACTACTCAACATTCTGTCTTAACGTACATGGGCAAAGGATCCCAGGAAGAACAGACATCTGTATATGTGTAAAAGAACCACATCTTCCACACCTACAACAAGCCAAGCATTGTAATCAAACTTGCTGTAATAAAAAATAAAAAATTAAATTAAAAACACGAACAAGAAGTAGTGAGACAAACTTGAGGGGCTTTCTCCTGGCACATTCCATTCTAAATTCCAATCTAGAACAAGACTTCCATTGAGGCTCTGTTGCACTAATAACCTGATTTGAAAGAGAGAACTGCTGCCACCTTGTGGCCGTTTCACACAACAGCAGCTTTAATCCCAGCGCTAAAGGTCAGTTGATATTCAAAATCATTGCAGGCCTGTAAATGACACCTGCCCTGAAAACAAATCCTGGGGTCACATATCGACCAAAAAATTCAAAGGACGTCCATATTTCAAAACGACCGTTTCAAAAGCCATATTTTACGCACATTAGTGTTCTGCTTCTTTGTCTTTCTTTCTTTTTTGGTTAAAAACACGGGAATGGAAAAAGGCATCCCTCAGAAGGGGCGAAAATAGTTGCAAACGAATCAATGGACAAAGGTTTAATCTCCAATATATATAAACAGCTCATGCAGCTTAATATTAAAAAAACAAACAACCCAATACAAACATGGGCAGAATATCTAAAGAGACGTTTCTTCAAAGAAGACACAGAGATGGCTAAGACGCACATGAAAAGCTGCTCAAGAGCACTAATTATTAGAGAAATGCAAATCAAAATTACAATGAGGTATCACCTCACACCTGTTAGAATCAGCATCATCAGAAAATCTACAGACAACAAATTCTGGGGAGGGTGTGGACAAAAGGAGCCCTCTTCCACTATTGTTGGGAATGTAAATTGATACAGTCACTATGGAGAACAGTATGGAGTTTCCTTAAAAAACCTACAAATAGAAACCTTGACTTTCCCTAACCCTAACCATAGGCTGGAACGGAAACCTACCACCAACCGTGCACCTTATCTACGCGGTACACTAATCCTAATCCGTACGCTGGCACTAACCGGTGAGTCAACATGTACCCTGACACTAACACGTTTCCGTACCCTCAGCTGTGCCCCAAACCTTGCCGTTGCCTATCCTTAACCTTAGCCCGGAACAGAAACCTACCATCAGCCCTACACCTTACCCTAAGCCGTACCCTAATCCTAATCCATACGTCAACACGTACCCTGACCCTAACACGTTTCCGTACCCTCACCTCTGCCATAAACCTTGCCGTTCCCTTACCTTAACCCTAGCCCGGAACGGAAAACTACCACCAACCCTACACCTTACCTTACGCCATACCCTAATCCTAATTCGTATGCTGACACTAACTTGTGCATCAACACGTACCCTGACCCTAACACGTTTCGTACCCTCACCTGTGCCCTAAACTTTGCCAGTCCCTAAACATAACCCTAGACTGGAACGGAAACCTACCACCAACCCTACACCTTACTCTATGCGGTACCCTAATCCTCATGCGTACGCTCACACTAACCCGTGAGTCAACACGTACCCTGAACCTAACACAATTCCGTACCATCACCTGTGCCCTATACCTTGCAATTCGCTATCCCTAACCCTACACCGGAATGTAAACCTACCGCCATCCGTACACCTTACTGTACGCCGTACCCTAATCCTAATGCGTACGATGACACTATTCCATGCATCAACATGCACCATGAACCTAACACGTTTCTGTACCCTCACCTGTGCCCTAAGCCTTGCCGTTCACTAACCCTAACCCTAGCCCTGAACTGAAACCCACCACCAGCCCTACACCATACCCTATGCCTTACCCTACTCCTGGCCTGTATGCTGGCACTGACCCGTGCGTCAGCACGTAGCCTGCCTCACCCAAGTTTCCGTACCCTCACCTGTGCCCTTAGCCTTGCCGTTCCCTAACCCTAACCCTAGCCCAGAACGGAAACCCACCACCAGCCCTACACCTTACCCTACGCCGTACCCTACTCCTGGCCCATACGCTGGCACTGACCCATGCGTCAGCAGGTAGCCTGACCCTCCCACGTTTCCGTACCCTCACCTGTGCCCTAAAACTTGACGTTCCCTAACCCTAATCAAACCCCGGAATGGACACCCACCACCAGTCTTACACCTTACCCTACGCCGTACCCTACTCCTGGTCCACACCCTGGCACTGACCCGTGCTTCAGCATGTAGCCTGACCCTCCCACGTTTCCGTACCCTCACCTGTGCCCTAAGCCTTGCCGTTCCCTAACCCTAACCCTACACTTTACCCTACGCCATACCCTATTCCTGGGCCGTACGCTGGCACTGACACTTGCGTCAGCACGTAGCCTGACCCTCCCACGTTTCTGTACCCTCACCTGTGCCCTAAGCCTTGCCATTCCCTAACCCTAACCCTAGCCGGAAACGGAAACCCACCACCAGCCCTACACCTTACCCTACGCCGTACCCTACTCCTGGGCCGTACACTGGAACTGACCCTTGTGTAAGCACGTAGCCTGCCACTCCCATGTTTCCATACCCTCACCTGTGCCCTAAGCCTTGCCGATCCCTAACCCTAACCCTACCCTGGAACAGAAACCCACCACCAGCCCTACACCTTACCCTACGCCGTACCCTAATTCTGGCGCGTACGCTGGCACTGACCCGTGTGTCAGCACGTAGCGTGCCTCTCCCTCGTTTCAGTACCCTTACCTGTGCCCTAAGCCTTGCCGTTCCCTAACCCTAACCCGGAACAGAAACCCACCAACAGCCCTACACCTTACCCTACTCCGTACCCTAATCCTGGCCCGTACACTGGCACTGAAACGTGCGTCAGCACATAGCCTGACCCTCCCACGTTTCTGTACCCTCAGCTGTGCCCTAAGCCTTGCCGTTCCCTAACCCTAACCCTAGCGCGGAATGGAAACCCACAACTAGCCCTACACCATACTTTACTCCAGACCCGTACGCTGGCACTGACACGTTTGTCAGCACGTAGCCTGCCTCTCCCACGTGTCCCTATGCTCACCTGTTCCCTAAACCTTGCCGTTCCCTAACCCTAACCCTAGCCCGGAACGGAAACCCACCACCAGCCCTACACGTTACCCTATGATGTACCCTACTCCTGGCCCTTACGCTGGCACTGACACGTGCGTCAGCACACAGCCTGATCATCCCACGATCCTCCCAATACGGAAATGGGCAGAAGATCTCAAGAGACGTTTCTTCAAAGAAGACACAGAGATGGCCAAGGCGCACATGAGAAGCTGCTCAAGAGCACTAATTATTAGAGAAATGCAAATCAAAACTACAATGAGGTATCACCTCACACCTGTTAGAATCGGCATCATCAGAAAATCTACAAACAACAAATTCTGGGGAGGGTGTGGACAAAAGGAGCCCTCTTCCACTATTGGTGGGAATGTAAATTGATACAGTCACTATGAAGAACAGTATGGAGTTTCCTTAAAAAAAAACTCGAAATAGAATTACCATCTGATCAAGCAATCCCACTTCTGGGCATATACCCAAAGAAAACCATAAATCAAAAAGGCACATTCACCACAATGTTCATTGCAGCACTATTTACAATAGCCAGGTAATGGAAGCAAACTAAATGCCCAAAGACAGATGAATGGATAAAGATGGGGTACATATATAAAATGGAATATTACTCGGCCATAAAAAGGAATGAATCTGGGTCATTTGTAGAGACATCGATGGATCTAGAGACAGTCATACAGAATGAAGTAAGTCAGAAAGGGGAAAACAAATATTGTATATTAATGCATATATGTGGAACCTAAAAAATGGTACAGATGAACTGGTTTGCAGGGAAGAAATAGAGACACAGAGGTAGAGAACAAACGTATGGACACCAAGTGTGGGAAGCCATGGGGTGGTGGTGGTGGGACGAGTTGGGAGATTGAGATTGACCTGTATACATATATATGCATAAAATACATAACTAATAATAACCCGCTGTATAAAAAAGTAAATAAAATTAAATTTCAAAATGTTAAAATATAAAATTTAAAAATAAAACAGAAAAAAGCTCTTCCCTTCACACAGATGTATTTATAGGAATAAATTATTTCCATGCTTATATCTATAAATACATAAAAGAGGAATAAAAGCTAACTTGAACCATAAACGAAGAAAAACCTGAACCGACCAGTTATACAGAGAAAAACACTATCAGGGCACTTGCTCCAACGGTAAACAATATTGAAATTGTTCAGAGGTGGGGAATCATCTCCCGTACAGCCAGCAACCCACACCCCACACAAGGAGCTTCCTCATTGCAAAGCGGGGGGACCGAGCCGAGGCATCTCTGAACAAAGGTGAGCTGAGCCCCAGGCCAGCTGTTGCTGAACTGTTCCCACCCTTCCCAGGTAAAACACCTGAATATGTACAAGGGCTTGAAAGACTAGAGGAAGGGCCGTGGAGCCACAACAGCGAGAGAACGCAGGCCAACTTGGTGCCTCCAGGCCAGCCAGGGTGGTCCTGGCCCAGGGCACTCTTCCGGAAGCTTTCCATTGTCCTGCCAGAGATACCCCACCTGTCCCGGCCCCCACTGATTTTTTCCTTCCTCACCTCTGTCCGGAGAGAAATTCCAGCGGGAGGTATGGGTGACACATCCTCTTCTTTACAGGTGGCAGCTTGGCAACTCCTGCAGAAAGGCCAGCAGAACTCCACTCACACCGGGCCACCAACAAAGCTGTGGCCCCTCACTCCCTCCCACCAGCACAGCCCCGAGACTGCTCACGGGGCAAAGAATATGGAGGCAGGCACAGCTTCAGGGGCTATTGCTGCCTGGAGCGCTGTTTATATTGACCTCAACCAGGCACACCTGGGGAGGGCCGGCCGGCAGGATAAGGCTGCCCACGTCAGCTAATCCACAACCCTCAGGGAATCACAGTGTTGAAAATGGACCTCGCTAAAGCAGAATAGAAGCCAAGGAAAAAAAGGACACAATGCCATTTGCAGCACCGTAGATGAGCCTAGAGGTTATCACATGACTTGTAGTAAGTCAGAAAGTGAAAGACACATATCGTATCATATCACTTATAGGTGTTACCTAAAAATGGATACCAGGGCAGATATTTCCACGGAGAAGGGCAATCACAGATTCATTAAACAAACTTATGGTTCACCAATGGAAAGGTGTGAGGATGGGTTTCATTACGATATTGGGGTTAACAGACATATACAAACACAGGTGACATATATAATCACCTAAGACCTACGGAATACAAAGAGAGGACTACTCAACATTCTGTCTTAACGTACATGGGCAAAGGATCCCAGGAAGAACAGACATCTGTATATGTGTAAAAGAACCACATCTTCCACACCTACAACAAGCCAAGCATTGTAATCAAACTTGCTGTAATAAAAAATAAAAAATTAAATTAAAAACACGAACAAGAAGTAGTGAGACAAACTTGAGGGGCTTTCTCCTGGCACATTCCATTCTAAATTCCAATCTAGAACAAGACTTCCATTGAGGCTCTGTTGCACTAATAACCTGATTTGAAAGAGAGAACTGCTGCCACCTTGTGGCCGTTTCACACAACAGCAGCTTTAATCCCAGCGCTAAAGGTCAGTTGATATTCAAAATCATTGCAGGCCTGTAAATGACACCTGCCCTGAAAACAAATCCTGGGGTCACATATCGACCAAAAAATTCAAAGGACGTCCATATTTCAAAACGACCGTTTCAAAAGCCATATTTTACGCACATTAGTGTTCTGCTTCTTTGTCTTTCTTTCTTTTTTGGTTAAAAACACGGGAATGGAAAAAGGCATCCCTCAGAAGGGGCGAAAATAGTTGCAAACGAATCAATGGACAAAGGTTTAATCTCCAATATATATAAACAGCTCATGCAGCTTAATATTAAAAAAACAAACAACCCAATACAAACATGGGCAGAATATCTAAAGAGACGTTTCTTCAAAGAAGACACAGAGATGGCTAAGACGCACATGAAAAGCTGCTCAAGAGCACTAATTATTAGAGAAATGCAAATCAAAACTACAATGAGGTATCACCTCACACCTGTTAGAATCAGCATCATCAGAAAATCTACAGACAACAAATTCTGGGGAGGGTGTGGACAAAAGGAGCCCTCTTCCACTATTGTTGGGAATGTAAATTGATACAGTCACTATGGAGAACAGTATGGAGTTTCCTTAAAAAACCTACAAATAGAAACCTTGACTTTCCCTAACCCTAACCATAGGCTGGAACGGAAACCTACCACCAACCGTGCACCTTATCTACGCGGTACACTAATCCTAATCCGTACGCTGGCACTAACCGGTGAGTCAACATGTACCCTGACACTAACACGTTTCCGTACCCTCAGCTGTGCCCCAAACCTTGCCGTTGCCTATCCTTAACCTTAGCCCGGAACAGAAACCTACCATCAGCCCTACACCTTACCCTAAGCCGTACCCTAATCCTAATCCATACGTCAACACGTACCCTGACCCTAACACGTTTCCGTACCCTCACCTCTGCCATAAACCTTGCCGTTCCCTTACCTTAACCCTAGCCCGGAACGGAAAACTACCACCAACCCTACACCTTACCTTACGCCATACCCTAATCCTAATTCGTATGCTGACACTAACCTGTGCATCAACACGTACCCTGACCCTAACACGTTTCGTACCCTCACCTGTGCCCTAAACTTTGCCAGTCCCTAAACATAACCCTAGACTGGAACGGAAACCTACCACCAACCCTACACCTTACTCTATGCGGTACCCTAATCCTCATGCGTACGCTCACACTAACCCGTGAGTCAACACGTACCCTGAACCTAACACAATTCCGTACCATCACCTGTGCCCTATACCTTGCAATTCGCTATCCCTAACCCTACACCGGAATGTAAACCTACCGCCAACCGTACACCTTACTGTACGCCGTACCCTAATCCTAATGCGTACGATGACACTATTCCATGCATCAACATGCACCATGAACCTAACACGTTTCTGTACCCTCACCTGTGCCCTAAGCCTTGCCGTTCACTAACCCTAACCCTAGCCCTGAACTGAAACCCACCACCAGCCCTACACCATACCCTATGCCTTACCCTACTCCTGGCCTGTATGCTGGCACTGACCCGTGCGTCAGCACGTAGCCTGCCTCACCCAAGTTTCCGTACCCTCACCTGTGCCCTTAGCCTTGCCGTTCCCTAACCCTAACCCTAGCCCAGAACGGAAACCCACCACCAGCCCTACACCTTACCCTACGCCGTACCCTACTCCTGGCCCATACGCTGGCACTGACCCATGCGTCAGCAGGTAGCCTGACCCTCCCACGTTTCCGTACCCTCACCTGTGCCCTAAAACTTGACGTTCCCTAACCCTAATCAAACCCCGGAATGGACACCCACCACCAGTCTTACACCTTACCCTACGCCGTACCCTACTCCTGGTCCACACCCTGGCACTGACCCGTGCTTCAGCATGTAGCCTGACCCTCCCACGTTTCCGTACCCTCACCTGTGCCCTAAGCCTTGCCGTTCCCTAACCCTAACCCTACACTTTACCCTACGCCATACCCTATTCCTGGGCCGTACGCTGGCACTGACACTTGCGTCAGCACGTAGCCTGACCCTCCCACGTTTCTGTACCCTCACCTGTGCCCTAAGCCTTGCCATTCCCTAACCCTAACCCTAGCCGGAAACGGAAACCCACCACCAGCCCTACACCTTACCCTACGCCGTACCCTACTCCTGGGCCGTACACTGGAACTGACCCTTGTGTAAGCACGTAGCCTGCCACTCCCATGTTTCCATACCCTCACCTGTGCCCTAAGCCTTGCCGATCCCTAACCCTAACCCTACCCTGGAACAGAAACCCACCACCAGCCCTACACCTTACCCTACGCCGTACCCTAATTCTGGCGCGTACGCTGGCACTGACCCGTGTGTCAGCACGTAGCGTGCCTCTCCCTCGTTTCAGTACCCTTACCTGTGCCCTAAGCCTTGCCGTTCCCTAACCCTAACCCGGAACAGAAACCCACCAACAGCCCTACACCTTACCCTACTCCGTACCCTAATCCTGGCCCGTACACTGGCACTGAAACGTGCGTCAGCACATAGCCTGACCCTCCCACGTTTCTGTACCCTCAGCTGTGCCCTAAGCCTTGCCGTTCCCTAACCCTAACCCTAGCGCGGAATGGAAACCCACAACTAGCCCTACACCATACTTTACTCCAGACCCGTACGCTGGCACTGACACGTTTGTCAGCACGTAGCCTGCCTCTCCCACGTGTCCCTATGCTCACCTGTTCCCTAAACCTTGCCGTTCCCTAACCCTAACCCTAGCCCGGAACGGAAACCCACCACCAGCCCTACACGTTACCCTATGATGTACCCTACTCCTGGCCCTTACGCTGGCACTGACACGTGCGTCAGCACACAGCCTGACCATCCCACGATCCTCCCAATACGGAAATGGGCAGAAGATCTCAAGAGACGTTTCTTCAAAGAAGACACAGAGATGGCCAAGGCGCACATGAGAAGCTGCTCAAGAGCACTAATTATTAGAGAAATGCAAATCAAAACTACAATGAGGTATCACCTCACACCTGTTAGAATCGGCATCATCAGAAAATCTACAAACAACAAATTCTGGGGAGGGTGTGGACAAAAGGAGCCCTCTTCCACTATTGGTGGGAATGTAAATTGATAGAGTCACTATGGAGAACACTATGGAGTTTCCTTAAAAAATCTAGAAATAGAATTACCATCTGATCCAGCAATTCCACTTCTGGGCATATACCCAAAGAAAACCATAAATCAAAAAGGCACATTCACCACAATGTTCATTGCAGCACTATTTACAATAGCCAGGTAATGGAAGCAAACTAAATGCCCAAAGACAGATGAATGGATAAAGATGGGGTACATATATAAAATGGAATATTACTCGGCCATAAAAAGGAATGAATCTGGGTCATTTGTAGAGACATCGATGGATCTAGAGACAGTCATACAGAATGAAGTAAGTCAGAAAGGGGAAAACAAATATTGTATATTAATGCATATATGTGGAACCTAAAAAATGGTACAGATGAACTGGTTTGCAGGGAAGAAATAGAGACACAGAGGTAGAGAACAAACGTATGGACACCAAGTGTGGGAAGCCATGGGGTGGTGGTGGTGGGACGAGTTGGGAGATTGAGATTGACCTGTATACATGTATATGCATAAAATACATAACTAATAATAACCCGCTGTATAAAAAAGTAAATAAAATTAAATTTCAAAATGTTAAAATATAAAATTTAAAAATAAAACAGAAAAAAGCTCTTCCCTTCACACAGATGTATTTATAGGAATAAATTATTTCCATGCTTATATCTATAAATACATAAAAGAGGAATAAAAGCTAACTTGAACCATAAACGAAGAAAAACCTGAACCGACCAGTTATACAGAGAAAAACACTATCAGGGCACTTGCTCCAACGGTAAACAATATTGAAATTGTTCAGAGGTGGGGAATCATCTCCCGTACAGCCAGCAACCCACACCCCACACAAGGAGCTTCCTCATTGCAAAGCGGGGGGACCGAGCCGAGGCATCTCTGAACAAAGGTGAGCTGAGCCCCAGGCCAGCTGTTGCTGAACTGTTCCCACCCTTCCCAGGTAAAACACCTGAATATGTACAAGGGCTTGAAAGACTAGAGGAAGGGCCGTGGAGCCACAACAGCGAGAGAACGCAGGCCAACTTGGTGCCTCCAGGCCAGCCAGCGTGGTCCTGGCCCAGGGCACTCTTCCGGAAGCTTTCCATTGTCCTGCCAGAGATACCCCACCTGTCCCGGCCCCCACTGATTTTTTCCTTCCTCACCTCTGTCCGGAGAGAAATTCCAGCGGGAGGTATGGGTGACACATCCTCTTCTTTACAGGTGGCAGCTTGGCAACTCCTGCAGAAAGGCCAGCAGAACTCCACTCACACCGGGCCACCAACAAAGCTGTGGCCCCTCACTCCCTCCCACCAGCACAGCCCCGAGACTGCTCACGGGGCAAAGAATATGGAGGCAGGCACAGCTTCAGGGGCTATTGCTGCCTGGAGCGCTGTTTATATTGACCTCAACCAGGCACACCTGGGGAGGGCCGGCCGGCAGGATAAGGCTGCCCACGTCAGCTAATCCACAACCCTCAGGGAATCACAGTGTTGAAAATGGACCTCGCTAAAGCAGAATAGAAGCCAAGGAAAAAAAGGACACAATGCCATTTGCAGCACCGTAGATGAGCCTAGAGGTTATCACATGACTTGTAGTAAGTCAGAAAGTGAAAGACACATATCGTATCATATCACTTATAGGTGTTACCTAAAAATGGATACCAGGGCAGATATTTCCACGGAGAAGGGCAATCACAGATTCATTAAACAAACTTATGGTTCACCAATGGAAAGGTGTGAGGATGGGTTTCATTACGATATTGGGGTTAACAGACATATACAAACACAGGTGACATATATAATCACCTAAGACCTACGGAATACAAAGAGAGGACTACTCAACATTCTGTCTTAACGTACATGGGCAAAGGATCCCAGGAAGAACAGACATCTGTATATGTGTAAAAGAACCACATCTTCCACACCTACAACAAGCCAAGCATTGTAATCAAACTTGCTGTAATAAAAAATAAAAAATTAAATTAAAAACACGAACAAGAAGTAGTGAGACAAACTTGAGGGGCTTTCTCCTGGCACATTCCATTCTAAATTCCAATCTAGAACAAGACTTCCATTGAGGCTCTGTTGCACTAATAACCTGATTTGAAAGAGAGAACTGCTGCCACCTTGTGGCCGTTTCACACAACAGCAGCTTTAATCCCAGCGCTAAAGGTCAGTTGATATTCAAAATCATTGCAGGCCTGTAAATGACACCTGCCCTGAAAACAAATCCTGGGGTCACATATCGACCAAAAAATTCAAAGGACGTCCATATTTCAAAACGACCGTTTCAAAAGCCATATTTTACGCACATTAGTGTTCTGCTTCTTTGTCTTTCTTTCTTTTTTGGTTAAAAACACGGGAATGGAAAAAGGCATCCCTCAGAAGGGGCGAAAATAGTTGCAAACGAATCAATGGACAAAGGTTTAATCTCCAATATATATAAACAGCTCATGCAGCTTAATATTAAAAAAACAAACAACCCAATACAAACATGGGCAGAATATCTAAAGAGACGTTTCTTCAAAGAAGACACAGAGATGGCTAAGACGCACATGAAAAGCTGCTCAAGAGCACTAATTATTAGAGAAATGCAAATCAAAACTACAATGAGGTATCACCTCACACCTGTTAGAATCAGCATCATCAGAAAATCTACAGACAACAAATTCTGGGGAGGGTGTGGACAAAAGGAGCCCTCTTCCACTATTGTTGGGAATGTAAATTGATACAGTCACTATGGAGAACAGTATGGAGTTTCCTTAAAAAACCTACAAATAGAAACCTTGACTTTCCCTAACCCTAACCATAGGCTGGAACGGAAACCTACCACCAACCGTGCACCTTATCTACGCGGTACACTAATCCTAATCCGTACGCTGGCACTAACCGGTGAGTCAACATGTACCCTGACACTAACACGTTTCCGTACCCTCAGCTGTGCCCCAAACCTTGCCGTTGCCTATCCTTAACCTTAGCCCGGAACAGAAACCTACCATCAGCCCTACACCTTACCCTAAGCCGTACCCTAATCCTAATCCATACGTCAACACGTACCCTGACCCTAACACGTTTCCGTACCCTCACCTCTGCCATAAACCTTGCCGTTCCCTTACCTTAACCCTAGCCCGGAACGGAAAACTACCACCAACCCTACACCTTACCTTACGCCATACCCTAATCCTAATTCGTATGCTGACACTAACCTGTGCATCAACACGTACCCTGACCCTAACACGTTTCGTACCCTCACCTGTGCCCTAAACTTTGCCAGTCCCTAAACATAACCCTAGACTGGAACGGAAACCTACCACCAACCCTACACCTTACTCTATGCGGTACCCTAATCCTCATGCGTACGCTCACACTAACCCGTGAGTCAACACGTACCCTGAACCTAACACAATTCCGTACCATCACCTGTGCCCTATACCTTGCAATTCGCTATCCCTAACCCTACACCGGAATGTAAACCTACCGCCAACCGTACACCTTACTGTACGCCGTACCCTAATCCTAATGCGTACGATGACACTATTCCATGCATCAACATGCACCATGAACCTAACACGTTTCTGTACCCTCACCTGTGCCCTAAGCCTTGCCGTTCACTAACCCTAACCCTAGCCCTGAACTGAAACCCACCACCAGCCCTACACCATACCCTATGCCTTACCCTACTCCTGGCCTGTATGCTGGCACTGACCCGTGCGTCAGCACGTAGCCTGCCTCACCCAAGTTTCCGTACCCTCACCTGTGCCCTTAGCCTTGCCGTTCCCTAACCCTAACCCTAGCCCAGAACGGAAACCCACCACCAGCCCTACACCTTACCCTACGCCGTACCCTACTCCTGGCCCATACGCTGGCACTGACCCATGCGTCAGCAGGTAGCCTGACCCTCCCACGTTTCCGTACCCTCACCTGTGCCCTAAAACTTGACGTTCCCTAACCCTAATCAAACCCCGGAATGGACACCCACCACCAGTCTTACACCATACCCTACGCCGTACCCTACTCCTGGTCCACACCCTGGCACTGACCCGTGCTTCAGCATGTAGCCTGACCCTCCCACGTTTCCGTACCCTCACCTGTGCCCTAAGCCTTGCCGTTCCCTAACCCTAACCCTACACTTTACCCTACGCCATACCCTATTCCTGGGCCGTACGCTGGCACTGACACTTGCGTCAGCACGTAGCCTGACCCTCCCACGTTTCTGTACCCTCACCTGTGCCCTAAGTCTTGCCATTCCCTAACCCTAACCCTAGCCGGAAACGGAAACCCACCACCAGCCCTACACCTTACCCTACGCCGTACCCTACTCCTGGGCCGTACACTGGAACTGACCCTTGTGTAAGCACGTAGCCTGCCACTCCCATGTTTCCATACCCTCACCTGTGCCCTAAGCCTTGCCGATCCCTAACCCTAACCCTACCCTGGAACAGAAACCCACCACCAGCCCTACACCTTACCCTACGCCGTACCCTAATTCTGGCGCGTACGCTGGCACTGACCCGTGTGTCAGCACGTAGCGTGCCTCTCCCTCGTTTCAGTACCCTTACCTGTGCCCTAAGCCTTGCCGTTCCCTAACCCTAACCCGGAACAGAAACCCACCAACAGCCCTACACCTTACCCTACTCCGTACCCTAATCCTGGCCCGTACACTGGCACTGAAACGTGCGTCAGCACATAGCCTGACCCTCCCACGTTTCTGTACCCTCAGCTGTGCCCTAAGCCTTGCCGTTCCCTAACCCTAACCCTAGCGCGGAATGGAAACCCACAACTAGCCCTACACCATACTTTACTCCAGACCCGTACGCTGGCACTGACACGTTTGTCAGCACGTAGCCTGCCTCTCCCACGTGTCCCTATGCTCACCTGTTCCCTAAACCTTGCCGTTCCCTAACCCTAACCCTAGCCCGGAACGGAAACCCACCACCAGCCCTACACGTTACCCTATGATGTACCCTACTCCTGGCCCTTACGCTGGCACTGACACGTGCGTCAGCACACAGCCTGACCATCCCACGATCCTCCCAATACGGAAATGGGCAGAAGATCTCAAGAGACGTTTCTTCAAAGAAGACACAGAGATGGCCAAGGTGCACATGAGAAGCTGCTCAAGAGCACTAATTATTAGAGAAATGCAAATCAAAACTACAATGAGGTATCACCTCACACCTGTTAGAATCGGCATCATCAGAAAATCTACAAACAACAAATTCTGGGGAGGGTGTGGACAAAAGGAGCCCTCTTCCACTATTGGTGGGAATGTAAATTGATAGAGTCACTATGGAGAACACTATGGAGTTTCCTTAAAAAATCTAGAAATAGAATTACCATCTGATCCAGCAATTCCACTTCTGGGCATATACCCAAAGAAAACCATAAATCAAAAAGGCACATTCACCACAATGTTCATTGCAGCACTATTTACAATAGCCAGGTAATGGAAGCAAACTAAATGCCCAAAGACAGATGAATGGATAAAGATGGGGTACATATATAAAATGGAATATTACTCGGCCATAAAAAGGAATGAATCTGGGTCATTTGTAGAGACATCGATGGATCTAGAGACAGTCATACAGAATGAAGTAAGTCAGAAAGGGGAAAACAAATATTGTATATTAATGCATATATGTGGAACCTAAAAAATGGTACAGATGAACTGGTTTGCAGGGAAGAAATAGAGACACAGAGGTAGAGAACAAACGTATGGACACCAAGTGTGGGAAGCCATGGGGTGGTGGTGGTGGGACGAGTTGGGAGATTGAGATTGACCTGTATACATGTATATGCATAAAATACATAACTAATAATAACCCGCTGCATAAAAAAGTAAATAAAATTAAATTTCAAAATGTTAAAATATAAAATTTAAAAATAAAACAGAAAAAAGCTCTTCCCTTCACACAGATGTATTTATAGGAATAAATTATTTCCATGCTTATATCTATAAATACATAAAAGAGGAATAAAAGCTAACTTGAACCATAAACGAAGAAAAACCTGAACCGACCAGTTATACAGAGAAAAACACTATCAGGGCACTTGCTCCAACGGTAAACAATATTGAAATTGTTCAGAGGTGGGGAATCATCTCCCGTACAGCCAGCAACCCACACCCCACACAAGGAGCTTCCTCATTGCAAAGCGGGGGGACCGAGCCGAGGCATCTCTGAACAAAGGTGAGCTGAGCCCCAGGCCAGCTGTTGCTGAACTGTTCCCACCCTTCCCAGGTAAAACACCTGAATATGTACAAGGGCTTGAAAGACTAGAGGAAGGTCCGTGGAGCCACAACAGCGAGAGAACGCAGGCCAACTTGGTGCCTCCAGGCCAGCCAGGGTGGTCCTGGCCCAGGGCACTCTTCCGGAAGCTTTCCATTGTCCTGCCAGAGATACCCCACCTGTCCTGGCCCCCACTGATTTTTTCCTTCCTCACCTCTGTCCGGAGAGAAATTCCAGCGGGAGGTATGGGTGACACATCCTCTTCTTTACAGGTGGCAGCTTGGCAACTCCTGCAGAAAGGCCAGCAGAACTCCACTCACACCGGGCCACCAACAAAGCTGTGGCCCCTCACTCCCTCCCACCAGCACAGCCCCGAGACTGCTCACGGGGCAAAGAATATGGAGGCAGGCACAGCTTCAGGGGCTATTGCTGCCTGGAGCGCTGTTTATATTGACCTCAACCAGGCACACCTGGGGAGGGCCGGCCGGCAGGATAAGGCTGCCCACGTCAGCTAATCCACAACCCTCAGGGAATCACAGTGTTGAAAATGGACCTCGCTAAAGCAGAATAGAAGCCAAGGAAAAAAAGGACACAATGCCATTTGCAGCACCGTAGATGAGCCTAGAGGTTATCACATGACTTATAGTAAGTCAGAAAGTGAAAGACACATATCGTATCATATCACTTATAGGTGTTACCTAAAAATGGATACCAGGGCAGATATTTCCACGGAGAAGGGCAATCACAGATTCATTAAACAAACTTATGGTTCACCAATGGAAAGGTGTGAGGATGGGTTTCATTACGATATTGGGGTTAACAGACATATACAAACACAGGTGACATATATAATCACCTAAGACCTACGGAATACAAAGAGAGGACTACTCAACATTCTGTCTTAACGTACATGGGCAAAGGATCCCAGGAAGAACAGACATCTGTATATGTGTAAAAGAACCACATCTTCCACACCTACAACAAGCCAAGCATTGTAATCAAACTTGCTGTAATAAAAAATAAAAAATTAAATTAAAAACACGAACAAGAAGTAGTGAGACAAACTTGAGGGGCTTTCTCCTGGCACATTCCATTCTAAATTCCAATCTAGAACAAGACTTCCATTGAGGCTCTGTTGCACTAATAACCTGATTTGAAAGAGAGAACTGCTGCCACCTTGTGGCCGTTTCACACAACAGCAGCTTTAATCCCAGCGCTAAAGGTCAGTTGATATTCAAAATCATTGCAGGCCTGTAAATGACACCTGCCCTGAAAACAAATCCTGGGGTCACATATCGACCAAAAAATTCAAAGGACGTCCATATTTCAAAACGACCGTTTCAAAAGCCATATTTTACGCACATTAGTGTTCTGCTTCTTTGTCTTTCTTTCTTTTTTGGTTAAAAACACGGGAATGGAAAAAGGCATCCCTCAGAAGGGGCGAAAATAGTTGCAAACGAATCAATGGACAAAGGTTTAATCTCCAATATATATAAACAGCTCATGCAGCTTAATATTAAAAAAACAAACAACCCAATACAAACATGGGCAGAATATCTAAAGAGACGTTTCTTCAAAGAAGACACAGAGATGGCTAAGACGCACATGAAAAGCTGCTCAAGAGCACTAATTATTAGAGAAATGCAAATCAAAACTACAATGAGGTATCACCTCACACCTGTTAGAATCAGCATCATCAGAAAATCTACAGACAACAAATTCTGGGGAGGGTGTGGACAAAAGGAGCCCTCTTCCACTATTGTTGGGAATGTAAATTGATACAGTCACTATGGAGAACAGTATGGAGTTTCCTTAAAAAACCTACAAATAGAAACCTTGACTTTCCCTAACCCTAACCATAGGCTGGAACGGAAACCTACCACCAACCGTGCACCTTATCTACGTGGTACACTAATCCTAATCCGTACGCTGGCACTAACCGGTGAGTCAACATGTACCCTGACACTAACACGTTTCCGTACCCTCAGCTGTGCCCCAAACCTTGCCGTTGCCTATCCTTAACCTTAGCCCGGAACAGAAACCTACCATCAGCCCTACACCTTACCCTAAGCCGTACCCTAATCCTAATCCATACGTCAACACGTACCCTGACCCTAACACGTTTCCGTACCCTCACCTCTGCCATAAACCTTGCCGTTCCCTTACCTTAACCCTAGCCCGGAACGGAAAACTACCACCAACCCTACACCTTACCTTACGCCATACCCTAATCCTAATTCGTATGCTGACACTAACCTGTGCATCAACACGTACCCTGACCCTAACACGTTTCGTACCCTCACCTGTGCCCTAAACTTTGCCAGTCCCTAAACATAACCCTAGACTGGAACGGAAACCTACCACCAACCCTACACCTTACTCTATGCGGTACCCTAATCCTCATGCGTACGCTCACACTAACCCGTGAGTCAACACGTACCCTGAACCTAACACAATTCCGTACCATCACCTGTGCCCTATACCTTGCAATTCGCTATCCCTAACCCTACACCGGAATGTAAACCTACCGCCAACCGTACACCTTACTGTACGCCGTACCCTAATCCTAATGCGTACGATGACACTATTCCATGCATCAACATGCACCATGAACCTAACACGTTTCTGTACCCTCACCTGTGTCCTAAGCCTTGCCGTTCACTAACCCTAACCCTAGCCCTGAACTGAAACCCACCACCAGCCCTACACCATACCCTATGCCTTACCCTACTCCTGGCCTGTATGCTGGCACTGACCCGTGCGTCAGCACGTAGCCTGCCTCACCCAAGTTTCCGTACCCTCACCTGTGCCCTTAGCCTTGCCGTTCCCTAACCCTAACCCTAGCCCAGAACGGAAACCCACCACCAGCCCTACACCTTACCCTACGCCGTACCCTACTCCTGGCCCATACGCTGGCACTGACCCATGCGTCAGCAGGTAGCCTGACCCTCCCACGTTTCCGTACCCTCACCTGTGCCCTAAAACTTGACGTTCCCTAACCCTAATCAAACCCCGGAATGGACACCCACCACCAGTCTTACACCTTACCCTACGCCGTACCCTACTCCTGGTCCACACCCTGGCACTGACCCGTGCTTCAGCATGTAGCCTGACCCTCCCACGTTTCCGTACCCTCACCTGTGCCCTAAGCCTTGCCGTTCCCTAACTCTAACCCTACACTTTACCCTATGCCATACCCTATTCCTGGGCCGTACGCTGGCACTGACACTTGCGTCAGCACGTAGCCTGACCCTCCCACGTTTCTGTACCCTCACCTGTGCCCTAAGCCTTGCCATTCCCTAACCCTAACCCTAGCCGGAAACGGAAACCCACCACCAGCCCTACACCTTACCCTATGCCGTACCCTACTCCTGGGCCGTACACTGGAACTGACCCTTGTGTAAGCACGTAGCCTGCCACTCCCATGTTTCCATACCCTCACCTGTGCCCTAAGCCTTGCCGATCCCTAACCCTAACCCTACCCTGGAACAGAAACCCACCACCAGCCCTACACCTTACCCTACGCCGTACCCTAATTCTGGCGCGTACGCTGGCACTGACCCGTGTGTCAGCACGTAGCGTGCCTCTCCCTCGTTTCAGTACCCTTACCTGTGCCCTAAGCCTTGCCGTTCCCTAACCCTAACCCGGAACAGAAACCCACCAACAGCCCTACACCTTACCCTACTCCGTACCCTAATCCTGGCCCGTACACTGGCACTGAAACGTGCGTCAGCACATAGCCTGACCCTCCCACGTTTCTGTACCCTCAGCTGTGCCCTAAGCCTTGCCGTTCCCTAACCCTAACCCTAGCGCGGAATGGAAACCCACAACTAGCCCTACACCATACTTTACTCCAGACCCGTACGCTGGCACTGACACGTTTGTCAGCACGTAGCCTGCCTCTCCCACGTGTCCCTATGCTCACCTGTTCCCTAAACCTTGCCGTTCCCTAACCCTAACCCTAGCCCGGAACGGAAACCCACCACCAGCCCTACACGTTACCCTATGATGTACCCTACTCCTGGCCCTTACGCTGGCACTGACACGTGCGTCAGCACACAGCCTGACCATCCCACGATCCTCCCAATACAGAAATGGGCAGAAGATCTCAAGAGACGTTTCTTCAAAGAAGACACAGAGATGGCCAAGGCGCACATGAGAAGCTGCTCAAGAGCACTAATTATTAGAGAAATGCAAATCAAAACTACAATGAGGTATCACCTCACACCTGTTAGAATCGGCATCATCAGAAAATCTACAAACAACAAATTCTGGGGAGGGTGTGGACAAAAGGAGCCCTCTTCCACTATTGGTGGGAATGTAAATTGATAGAGTCACTATGGAGAACACTACGGAGTTTCCTTAAAAAATCTAGAAATAGAATTACCATCTGATCCAGCAATTCCACTTCTGGGCATATACCCAAAGAAAACCATAAATCAAAAAGGCACATTCACCACAATGTTCATTGCAGCACTATTTACAATAGCCAGGTAATGGAAGCAAACTAAACGCCCAAAGACAGATGAATGGATAAAGATGGGGTACATATATAAAATGGAATATTACTCGGCCATAAAAAGGAATGAATCTGGGTCATTTGTAGAGACATCGATGGATCTAGAGACAGTCATACAGAATGAAGTAAGTCAGAAAGGGGAAAACAAATATTGTATATTAATGCATATATGTGGAACCTAAAAAATGGTACAGATGAACTGGTTTGCAGGGAAGAAATAGAGACACAGAGGTAGAGAACAAACGTATGGACACCAAGTGTGGGAAGCCATGGGGTGGTGGTGGTGGGACGAGTTGGGAGATTGAGATTGACCTGTATACATGTATATGCATAAAATACATAACTAATAATAACCCGCTGTATAAAAAAGTAAATAAAATTAAATTTCAAAATGTTAAAATATAAAATTTAAAAATAAAACAGAAAAAAGCTCTTCCCTTCACACAGATGTATTTATAGGAATAAATTATTTCCATGCTTATATCTATAAATACATAAAAGAGGAATAAAAGCTAACTTGAACCATAAACGAAGAAAAACCTGAACCGACCAGTTATACAGAGAAAAACACTATCAGGGCACTTGCTCCAACGGTAAACAATATTGAAATTGTTCAGAGGTGGGGAATCATCTCCCGTACAGCCAGCAACCCACACCCCACACAAGGAGCTTCCTCATTGCAAAGCGGGGGGACCGAGCCGAGGCATCTCTGAACAAAGGTGAGCTGAGCCCCAGGCCAGCTGTTGCTGAACTGTTCCCACCCTTCCCAGGTAAAACACCTGAATATGTACAAGGGCTTGAAAGACTAGAGGAAGGGCCATGGAGCCACAACAGCGAGAGAACGCAGGCCAACTTGGTGCCTCCAGGCCAGCCAGGGTGGTCCTGGCCCAGGGCACTCTTCCGGAAGCTTTCCATTGTCCTGCCAGAGATACCCCACCTGTCCCGGCCCCCACTGATTTTTTCCTTCCTCACCTCTGTCCGGAGAGAAATTCCAGCGGGAGGTATGGGTGACACATCCTCTTCTTTACAGGTGGCAGCTTGGCAACTCCTGCAGAAAGGCCAGCAGAACTCCACTCACACCGGGCCACCAACAAAGCTGTGGCCCCTCACTCCCTCCCACCAGCACAGCCCCGAGACTGCTCACGGGGCAAAGAATATGGAGGCAGGCACAGCTTCAGGGGCTATTGCTGCCTGGAGCGCTGTTTATATTGACCTCAACCAGGCACACCTGGGGAGGGCCGGCCGGCAGGATAAGGCTGCCCACGTCAGCTAATCCACAACCCTCAGGGAATCACAGTGTTGAAAATGGACCTCGCTAAAGCAGAATAGAAGCCAAGGAAAAAAAGGACACAATGCCATTTGCAGCACCGTAGATGAGCCTAGAGGTTATCACATGACTTGTAGTAAGTCAGAAAGTGAAAGACACATATCGTATCATATCACTTATAGGTGTTACCTAAAAATGGATACCAGGGCAGATATTTCCACGGAGAAGGGCAATCACAGATTCATTAAACAAACTTATGGTTCACCAATGGAAAGGTGTGAGGATGGGTTTCATTACGATATTGGGGTTAACAGACATATACAAACACAGGTGACATATATAATCACCTAAGACCTACGGAATACAAAGAGAGGACTACTCAACATTCTGTCTTAACGTACATGGGCAAAGGATCCCAGGAAGAACAGACATCTGTATATGTGTAAAAGAACCACATCTTCCACACCTACAACAAGCCAAGCATTGTAATCAAACTTGCTGTAATAAAAAATAAAAAATTAAATTAAAAACACGAACAAGAAGTAGTGAGACAAACTTGAGGGGCTTTCTCCTGGCACATTCCATTCTAAATTCCAATCTAGAACAAGACTTCCATTGAGGCTCTGTTGCACTAATAACCTGATTTGAAAGAGAGAACTGCTGCCACCTTGTGGCCGTTTCACACAACAGCAGCTTTAATCCCAGCGCTAAAGGTCAGTTGATATTCAAAATCATTGCAGGCCTGTAAATGACACCTGCCCTGAAAACAAATCCTGGGGTCACATATCGACCAAAAAATTCAAAGGACGTCCATATTTCAAAACGACCGTTTCAAAAGCCATATTTTACGCACATTAGTGTTCTGCTTCTTTGTCTTTCTTTCTTTTTTGGTTAAAAACACGGGAATGGAAAAAGGCATCCCTCAGAAGGGGCGAAAATAGTTGCAAACGAATCAATGGACAAAGGTTTAATCTCCAATATATATAAACAGCTCATGCAGCTTAATATTAAAAAAACAAACAACCCAATACAAACATGGGCAGAATATCTAAAGAGACGTTTCTTCAAAGAAGACACAGAGATGGCTAAGACGCACATGAAAAGCTGCTCAAGAGCACTAATTATTAGAGAAATGCAAATCAAAACTACAATGAGGTATCACCTCACACCTGTTAGAATCAGCATCATCAGAAAATCTACAGACAACAAATTCTGGGGAGGGTGTGGACAAAAGGAGCCCTCTTCCACTATTGTTGGGAATGTAAATTGATACAGTCACTATGGAGAACAGTATGGAGTTTCCTTAAAAAACCTACAAATAGAAACCTTGACTTTCCCTAACCCTAACCATAGGCTGGAACGGAAACCTACCACCAACCGTGCACCTTATCTACGTGGTACACTAATCCTAATCCGTACGCTGGCACTAACCGGTGAGTCAACATGTACCCTGACACTAACACGTTTCCGTACCCTCAGCTGTGCCCCAAACCTTGCCGTTGCCTATCCTTAACCTTAGCCCGGAACAGAAACCTACCATCAGCCCTACACCTTACCCTAAGCCGTACCCTAATCCTAATCCATACGTCAACACGTACCCTGACCCTAACACGTTTCCGTACCCTCACCTCTGCCATAAACCTTGCCGTTCCCTTACCTTAACCCTAGCCCGGAACGGAAAACTACCACCAACCCTACACCTTACCTTACGCCATACCCTAATCCTAATTCGTATGCTGACACTAACCTGTGCATCAACACGTACCCTGACCCTAACACGTTTCGTACCCTCACCTGTGCCCTAAACTTTGCCAGTCCCTAAACATAACCCTAGACTGGAACGGAAACCTACCACCAACCCTACACCTTACTCTATGCGGTACCCTAATCCTCATGCGTACGCTCACACTAACCCGTGAGTCAACACGTACCCTGAACCTAACACAATTCCGTACCATCACCTGTGCCCTATACCTTGCAATTCGCTATCCCTAACCCTACACCGGAATGTAAACCTACCGCCAACCGTACACCTTACTGTACGCCGTACCCTAATCCTAATGCGTACGATGACACTATTCCATGCATCAACATGCACCATGAACCTAACACGTTTCTGTACCCTCACCTGTGTCCTAAGCCTTGCCGTTCACTAACCCTAACCCTAGCCCTGAACTGAAACCCACCACCAGCCCTACACCATACCCTATGCCTTACCCTAATCCTGGCCTGTATGCTGGCACTGACCCGTGCGTCAGCACGTAGCCTGCCTCACCCAAGTTTCCGTACCCTCACCTGTGCCCTTAGCCTTGCCGTTCCCTAACCCTAACCCTAGCCCAGAACGGAAACCCACCACCAGCCCTACACCTTACCCTACGCCGTACCCTACTCCTGGCCCATACGCTGGCACTGACCCATGCGTCAGCAGGTAGCCTGACCCTCCCACGTTTCCGTACCCTCACCTGTGCCCTAAAACTTGACGTTCCCTAACCCTAATCAAACCCCGGAATGGACACCCACCACCAGTCTTACACCTTACCCTACGCCGTACCCTACTCCTGGTCCACACCCTGGCACTGACCCGTGCTTCAGCATGTAGCCTGACCCTCCCACGTTTCCGTACCCTCACCTGTGCCCTAAGCCTTGCCGTTCCCTAACTCTAACCCTACACTTTACCCTACGCCATACCCTATTCCTGGGCCGTACGCTGGCACTGACACTTGCGTCAGCACGTAGCCTGACCCTCCCACGTTTCTGTACCCTCACCTGTGCCCTAAGCCTTGCCATTCCCTAACCCTAACCCTAGCCGGAAACGGAAACCCACCACCAGCCCTACACCTTACCCTACGCCGTACCCTACTCCTGGGCCGTACACTGGAACTGACCCTTGTGTAAGCACGTAGCCTGCCACTCCCATGTTTCCATACCCTCACCTGTGCCCTAAGCCTTGCCGATCCCTAACCCTAACCCTACCCTGGAACAGAAACCCACCACCAGCCCTACACCTTACCCTACGCCGTACCCTAATTCTGGCGCGTACGCTGGCACTGACCCGTGTGTCAGCACGTAGCGTGCCTCTCCCTCGTTTCAGTACCCTTACCTGTGCCCTAAGCCTTGCCGTTCCCTAACCCTAACCCGGAACAGAAACCCACCAACAGCCCTACACCTTACCCTACTCCGTACCCTAATCCTGGCCCGTACACTGGCACTGAAACGTGCGTCAGCACATAGCCTGACCCTCCCACGTTTCTGTACCCTCAGCTGTGCCCTAAGCCTTGCCGTTCCCTAACCCTAACCCTAGCGCGGAATGGAAACCCACAACTAGCCCTACACCATACTTTACTCCAGACCCGTACGCTGGCACTGACACGTTTGTCAGCACGTAGCCTGCCTCTCCCACGTGTCCCTATGCTCACCTGTTCCCTAAACCTTGCCGTTCCCTAACCCTAACCCTAGCCCGGAACGGAAACCCACCACCAGCCCTACACGTTACCCTATGATGTACCCTACTCCTGGCCCTTACGCTGGCACTGACACGTGCGTCAGCACACAGCCTGACCATCCCACGATCCTCCCAATACAGAAATGGGCAGAAGATCTCAAGAGACGTTTCTTCAAAGAAGACACAGAGATGGCCAAGGCGCACATGAGAAGCTGCTCAAGAGCACTAATTATTAGAGAAATGCAAATCAAAACTACAATGAGGTATCACCTCACACCTGTTAGAATCGGCATCATCAGAAAATCTACAAACAACAAATTCTGGGGAGGGTGTGGACAAAAGGAGCCCTCTTCCACTATTGGTGGGAATGTAAATTGATAGAGTCACTATGGAGAACACTATGGAGTTTCCTAAAAAAATCTAGAAATAGAATTACCATCTGATCCAGCAATTCCACTTCTGGGCATATACCCAAAGAAAACCATAAATCAAAAAGGCACATTCACCACAATGTTCATTGCAGCACTATTTACAATAGCCAGGTAATGGAAGCAAACTAAATGCCCAAAGACAGATGAATGGATAAAGATGGGGTACATATATAAAATGGAATATTACTCGGCCATAAAAAGGAATGAATCTGGGTCATTTGTAGAGACATCGATGGATCTAGAGACAGTCATACAGAATGAAGTAAGTCAGAAAGGGGAAAACAAATATTGTATATTAATGCATATATGTGGAACCTAAAAAATGGTACAGATGAACTGGTTTGCAGGGAAGAAATAGAGACACAGAGGTAGAGAACAAACGTATGGACACCAAGTGTGGGAAGCCATGGGGTGGTGGTGGTGGGACGAGTTGGGAGATTGAGATTGACCTGTATACATGTATATGCATAAAATACATAACTAATAATAACCCGCTGTATAAAAAAGTAAATAAAATTAAATTTCAAAATGTTAAAATATAAAATTTAAAAATAAAACAGAAAAAAGCTCTTCCCTTCACACAGATGTATTTATAGGAATAAATTATTTCCATGCTTATATCTATAAATACATAAAAGAGGAATAAAAGCTAACTTGAACCATAAACGAAGAAAAACCTGAACCGACCAGTTATACAGAGAAAAACACTATCAGGGCACTTGCTCCAACGGTAAACAATATTGAAATTGTTCAGAGGTGGGGAATCATCTCCCGTACAGCCAGCAACCCACACCCCACACAAGGAGCTTCCTCATTGCAAAGCGGGGGGACCGAGCCGAGGCATCTCTGAACAAAGGTGAGCTGAGCCCCAGGCCAGCTGTTGCTGAACTGTTCCCACCCTTCCCAGGTAAAACACCTGAATATGTACAAGGGCTTGAAAGACTAGAGGAAGGGCCGTGGAGCCACAACAGCGAGAGAACGCAGGCCAACTTGGTGCCTCCAGGCCAGCCAGGGTGGTCCTGGCCCAGGGCACTCTTCCGGAAGCTTTCCATTGTCCTGCCAGAGATACCCCACCTGTCCCGGCCCCCACTGATTTTTTCCTTCCTCACCTCTGTCCGGAGAGAAATTCCAGCGGGAGGTATGGGTGACACATCCTCTTCTTTACAGGTGGCAGCTTGGCAACTCCTGCAGAAAGGCCAGCAGAACTCCACTCACACCGGGCCACCAACAAAGCTGTGGCCCCTCACTCCCTCCCACCAGCACAGCCCCGAGACTGCTCACGGGGCAAAGAATATGGAGGCAGGCACAGCTTCAGGGGCTATTGCTGCCTGGAGCGCTGTTTATATTGACCTCAACCAGGCACACCTGGGGAGGGCCGGCCGGCAGGATAAGGCTGCCCACGTCAGCTAATCCACAACCCTCAGGGAATCACAGTGTTGAAAATGGACCTCGCTAAAGCAGAATAGAAGCCAAGGAAAAAAAGGACACAATGCCATTTGCAGCACCGTAGATGAGCCTAGAGGTTATCACATGACTTGTAGTAAGTCAGAAAGTGAAAGACACATATCGTATCATATCACTTATAGGTGTTACCTAAAAATGGATACCAGGGCAGATATTTCCACGGAGAAGGGCAATCACAGATTCATTAAACAAACTTATGGTTCACCAATGGAAAGGTGTGAGGATGGGTTTCATTACGATATTGGGGTTAACAGACATATACAAACACAGGTGACATATATAATCACCTAAGACCTACGGAATACAAAGAGAGGACTACTCAACATTCTGTCTTAACGTACATGGGCAAAGGATCCCAGGAAGAACAGACATCTGTATATGTGTAAAAGAACCACATCTTCCACACCTACAACAAGCCAAGCATTGTAATCAAACTTGCTGTAATAAAAAATAAAAAATTAAATTAAAAACACGAACAAGAAGTAGTGAGACAAACTTGAGGGGCTTTCTCCTGGCACATTCCATTCTAAATTCCAATCTAGAACAAGACTTCCATTGAGGCTCTGTTGCACTAATAACCTGATTTGAAAGAGAGAACTGCTGCCACCTTGTGGCCGTTTCACACAACAGCAGCTTTAATCCCAGCGCTAAAGGTCAGTTGATATTCAAAATCATTGCAGGCCTGTAAATGACACCTGCCCTGAAAACAAATCCTGGGGTCACATATCGACCAAAAAATTCAAAGGACGTCCATATTTCAAAACGACCGTTTCAAAAGCCATATTTTACGCACATTAGTGTTCTGCTTCTTTGTCTTTCTTTCTTTTTTGGTTAAAAACACGGGAATGGAAAAAGGCATCCCTCAGAAAGGGCGAAAATAGTTGCAAACGAATCAATGGACAAAGGTTTAATCTCCAATATATATAAACAGCTCATGCAGCTTAATATTAAAAAAACAAACAACCCAATACAAACATGGGCAGAATATCTAAAGAGACGTTTCTTCAAAGAAGACACAGAGATGGCTAAGACGCACATGAAAAGCTGCTCAAGAGCACTAATTATTAGAGAAATGCAAATCAAAACTACAATGAGGTATCACCTCACACCTGTTAGAATCAGCATCATCAGAAAATCTACAGACAACAAATTCTGGGGAGGGTGTGGACAAAAGGAGCCCTCTTCCACTATTGTTGGGAATGTAAATTGATACAGTCACTATGGAGAACAGTATGGAGTTTCCTTAAAAAACCTACAAATAGAAACCTTGACTTTCCCTAACCCTAACCATAGGCTGGAACGGAAACCTACCACCAACCGTGCACCTTATCTACGCGGTACACTAATCCTAATCCGTACGCTGGCACTAACCGGTGAGTCAACATGTACCCTGACACTAACACGTTTCCGTACCCTCAGCTGTGCCCCAAACCTTGCCGTTGCCTATCCTTAACCTTAGCCCGGAACAGAAACCTACCATCAGCCCTACACCTTACCCTAAGCCGTACCCTAATCCTAATCCATACGTCAACACGTACCCTGACCCTAACACGTTTCCGTACCCTCACCTCTGCCATAAACCTTGCCGTTCCCTTACCTTAACCCTAGCCCGGAACGGAAAACTACCACCAACCCTACACCTTACCTTACGCCATACCCTAATCCTAATTCGTATGCTGACACTAACCTGTGCATCAACACGTACCCTGACCCTAACACGTTTCGTACCCTCACCTGTGCCCTAAACTTTGCCAGTCCCTAAACATAACCCTAGACTGGAACGGAAACCTACAACCAACCCTACACCTTACTCTATGCGGTACCCTAATCCTAATGCGTACGCTCACACTAACCCGTGAGTCAACACGTACCCTGAACCTAACACAATTCCGTACCATCACCTGTGCCCTATACCTTGCAATTCGCTATCCCTAACCCTACACCGGAATGTAAACCTACCGCCAACCGTACACCTTACTGTACGCCGTACCCTAATCCTAATGTGTACGATGACACTATTCCATGCATCAACATGCACCATGAACCTAACACGTTTCTGTACCCTCACCTGTGCCCTAAGCCTTGCCGTTCACTAACCCTAACCCTAGCCCTGAACTGAAACCCACCACCAGCCCTACACCATACCCTATGCCTTACCCTACTCCTGGCCTGTATGCTGGCACTGACCCGTGCGTCAGCACGTAGCCTGCCTCACCCAAGTTTCCGTACCCTCACCTGTGCCCTTAGCCTTGCCGTTCCCTAACCCTAACCCTAGCCCAGAACAGAAACCCACCACCAGCCCTACACCTTACCCTACGCCGTACCCTACTCCTGGCCCATACGCTGGCACTGACCCATGCGTCAGCAGGTAGCCTGACCCTCCCACGTTTCCGTACCCTCACCTGTGCCCTAAAACTTGACGTTCCCTAACCCTAATCAAACCCCGGAATGGACACCCACCACCAGTCTTACACCTTACCCTACGCCGTACCCTACTCCTGGTCCACACCCTGGCACTGACCCGTGCTTCAGCATGTAGCCTGACCCTCCCACGTTTCCGTACCCTCACCTGTGCCCTAAGCCTTGCCGTTCCCTAACCCTAACCCTACACTTTACCCTACGCCATACCCTATTCCTGGGCCGTACGCTGGCACTGACACTTGCGTCAGCACGTAGCCTGACCCTCCCACGTTTCTGTACCCTCACCTGTGCCCTAAGCCTTGCCATTCCCTAACCCTAACCCTAGCCGGAAACGGAAACCCACCACCAGCCCTACACCTTACCCTACGCCGTACCCTACTCCTGGGCCGTACACTGGAACTGACCCTTGTGTAAGCACGTAGCCTGCCACTCCCATGTTTCCATACCCTCACCTGTGCCCTAAGCCTTGCCGATCCCTAACCCTAACCCTACCCTGGAACAGAAACCCACCACCAGCCCTACACCTTACCCTACGCCGTACCCTAATTCTGGCGCGTACGCTGGCACTGACCCGTGTGTCAGCACGTAGCGTGCCTCTCCCTCGTTTCAGTACCCTTACCTGTGCCCTAAGCCTTGCCGTTCCCTAACCCTAACCCGGAACAGAAACCCACCAACAGCCCTACACCTTACCCTACTCCGTACCCTAATCCTGGCCCGTACACTGGCACTGAAACGTGCGTCAGCACATAGCCTGACCCTCCCACGTTTCTGTACCCTCAGCTGTGCCCTAAGCCTTGCCGTTCCCTAACCCTAACCCTAGCGCGGAATGGAAACCCACAACTAGCCCTACACCATACTTTACTCCAGACCCGTACGCTGGCACTGACACGTTTGTCAGCACGTAGCCTGCCTCTCCCACGTGTCCCTATGCTCACCTGTTCCCTAAACCTTGCCGTTCCCTAACCCTAACCCTAGCCCGGAACGGAAACCCACCACCAGCCCTACACGTTACCCTATGATGTACCCTACTCCTGGCCCTTACGCTGGCACTGACACGTGCGTCAGCACACAGCCTGACCATCCCACGATCCTCCCAATACGGAAATGGGCAGAAGATCTCAAGAGACGTTTCTTCAAAGAAGACACAGAGATGGCCAAGGCGCACATGAGAAGCTGCTCAAGAGCACTAATTATTAGAGAAATGCAAATCAAAACTACAATGAGGTATCACCTCACACCTGTTAGAATCGGCATCATCAGAAAATCTACAAACAACAAATTCTGGGGAGGGTGTGGACAAAAGGAGCCCTCTTCCACTATTGGTGGGAATGTAAATTGATAGAGTCACTATGGAGAACACTATGGAGTTTCCTTAAAAAATCTAGAAATAGAATTACCATCTGATCCAGCAATTCCACTTCTGGGCATATACCCAAAGAAAACCATAAATCAAAAAGGCACATTCACCACAATGTTCATTGCAGCACTATTTACAATAGCCAGGTAATGGAAGCAAACTAAATGCCCAAAGACAGATGAATGGATAAAGATGGGGTACATATATAAAATGGAATATTACTCGGCCATAAAAAGGAATGAATCTGGGTCATTTGTAGAGACATCGATGGATCTAGAGACAGTCATACAGAATGAAGTAAGTCAGAAAGGGGAAAACAAATATTGTATATTAATGCATATATGTGGAACCTAAAAAATGGTACAGATGAACTGGTTTGCAGGGAAGAAATAGAGACACAGAGGTAGAGAACAAACGTATGGACACCAAGTGTGGGAAGCCATGGGGTGGTGGTGGTGGGACGAGTTGGGAGATTGAGATTGACCTGTATACATGTATATGCATAAAATACATAACTAATAATAACCCGCTGTATAAAAAAGTAAATAAAATTAAATTTCAAAATGTTAAAATATAAAATTTAAAAATAAAACAGAAAAAAGCTCTTCCCTTCACACAGATGTATTTATAGGAATAAATTATTTCCATGCTTATATCTATAAATACATAAAAGAGGAATAAAAGCTAACTTGAACCATAAACGAAGAAAAACCTGAACCGACCAGTTATACAGAGAAAAACACTATCAGGGCACTTGCTCCAACGGTAAACAATATTGAAATTGTTCAGAGGTGGGGAATCATCTCCCGTACAGCCAGCAACCCACACCCCACACAAGGAGCTTCCTCATTGCAAAGCGGGGGGACCGAGCCGAGGCATCTCTGAACAAAGGTGAGCTGAGCCCCAGGCCAGCTGTTGCTGAACTGTTCCCACCCTTCCCAGGTAAAACACCTGAATATGTACAAGGGCTTGAAAGACTAGAGGAAGGGCCGTGGAGCCACAACAGCGAGAGAACGCAGGCCAACTTGGTGCCTCCAGGCCAGCCAGGGTGGTCCTGGCCCAGGGCACTCTTCCGGAAGCTTTCCATTGTCCTGCCAGAGATACCCCACCTGTCCCGGCCCCCACTGATTTTTTCCTTCCTCACCTCTGTCCGGAGAGAAATTCCAGCGGGAGGTATGGGTGACACATCCTCTTCTTTACAGGTGGCAGCTTGGCAACTCCTGCAGAAAGGCCAGCAGAACTCCACTCACACCGGGCCACCAACAAAGCTGTGGCCCCTCACTCCCTCCCACCAGCACAGCCCCGAGACTGCTCACGGGGCAAAGAATATGGAGGCAGGCACAGCTTAAGGGGCTATTGCTGCCTGGAGCGCTGTTTATATTGACCTCAACCAGGCACACCTGGGGAGGGCCGGCCGGCAGGATAAGGCTGCCCACGTCAGCTAATCCACAACCCTCAGGGAATCACAGTGTTGAAAATGGACCTCGCTAAAGCAGAATAGAAGCCAAGGAAAAAAAGGACACAATGCCATTTGCAGCACCGTAGATGAGCCTAGAGGTTATCACATGACTTGTAGTAAGTCAGAAAGTGAAAGACACATATCGTATCATATCACTTATAGGTGTTACCTAAAAATGGATACCAGGGCAGATATTTCCACGGAGAAGGGCAATCACAGATTCATTAAACAAACTTATGGTTCACCAATGGAAAGGTGTGAGGATGGGTTTCATTACGATATTGGGGTTAACAGACATATACAAACACAGGTGACATATATAATCACCTAAGACCTACGGAATACAAAGAGAGGACTACTCAACATTCTATCTTAACGTACATGGGCAAAGGATCCCAGGAAGAACAGACATCTGTATATGTGTAAAAGAACCACATCTTCCACACCTACAACAAGCCAAGCATTGTAATCAAACTTGCTGTAATAAAAAATAAAAAATTAAATTAAAAACACGAACAAGAAGTAGTGAGACAAACTTGAGGGGCTTTCTCCTGGCACATTCCATTCTAAATTCCAATCTAGAACAAGACTTCCATTGAGGCTCTGTTGCACTAATAACCTGATTTGAAAGAGAGAACTGCTGCCACCTTGTGGCCGTTTCACACAACAGCAGCTTTAATCCCAGCGCTAAAGGTCAGTTGATATTCAAAATCATTGCAGGCCTGTAAATGACACCTGCCCTGAAAACAAATCCTGGGGTCACATATCGACCAAAAAATTCAAAGGACGTCCATATTTCAAAACGACCGTTTCAAAAGCCATATTTTACGCACATTAGTGTTCTGCTTCTTTGTCTTTCTTTCTTTTTTGGTTAAAAACACGGGAATGGAAAAAGGCATCCCTCAGAAGGGGCGAAAATAGTTGCAAACGAATCAATGGACAAAGGTTTAATCTCCAATATATATAAACAGCTCATGCAGCTTAATATTAAAAAAACAAACAACCCAATACAAACATGGGCAGAATATCTAAAGAGACGTTTCTTCAAAGAAGACACAGAGATGGCTAAGACGCACATGAAAAGCTGCTCAAGAGCACTAATTATTAGAGAAATGCAAATCAAAACTACAATGAGGTATCACCTCACACCTGTTAGAATCAGCATCATCAGAAAATCTACAGACAACAAATTCTGGGGAGGGTGTGGACAAAAGGAGCCCTCTTCCACTATTGTTGGGAATGTAAATTGATACAGTCACTATGGAGAACAGTATGGAGTTTCCTTAAAAAACCTACAAATAGCATGGATATATATACACTACCAAACGTAAGGTAGATAGATAGTGGGAAGCAGCCGCAGAGCACAGGGAGATCAGCTCGGTGCTTTGTGACCGCCTGGAGGGGTGGGATGGGGAGGGTGGGAGGGAGGGAGATGCATGAGGGAAGGGATGTGGGAACAGATGTATATGTATGACTGATTCACTTGGTTATAAAGCAGAAACTAATTAAAAAAAAAAAAGAAATCTAGAAACAATAAATGCTGGAGAGGGTGTGGAGAAAAGGGAACACTCTTGCACTGCTGGTGGGAATGTGAATTGGTACAGCCACTATGGAGAACGGTATGGAGGTTCCTTAAAAAACTACAAATAGAACTACCATATGACCCAGCAATCCCACTACTGGGCATATACCCTGAGAAAACCATAATTCAAAAAGAGACATGTACCAAAATGTTCATTGCAGCTCTATTCACAATAGCCCGGAGCTGGAAACAACCTAAGTGTCCATCATCGGATGAATGGATAAAGAAGATGTGGCACATATATACAATGGAATATTACTCAGCCATAAAAAGAAACGAAACTGAGCTATTTGTAATGAGGTGGATAGACCTAGAGTCTGTCATACAGAGTGAAGTTAGTCAGAAAGAGAAAGACAAATACCGTATGCTAACACATATATACGGAATTTAAAAAAAAAATGTCATGAAGAACCTAGGGGCAAAACGGGAATGAAGACGCAGACCTACTTGAGAATGGACTTGAGGATATGGGGAGGGGGAAGGGTGGGCTGTGACAAGGCGAAAGAGAGGCATGGACATATATACACTACCAAACGTCAGGTAGATAGATAGTGGGAAGCAGCCGCAGAGCACAGGGAGATCAGCTCGGTGCTTTGTGACCGCCTGGAGGGGTGGGATGGGGAGGGTGGGAGGGAGGGAGATGCATGAGGGAAGGGATGTGGGAACAGATGTATATGTATGACTGATTCACTTTGTTATAAAGCAGAAACTAATTAAAAAAATGAATAAATAAACTTAAAAAAAAAAAAAAAAAAAAAAACCTACAAATAGAAACCTTGACTTTCCCTAACCCTAACCATAGGCTGGAACGGAAACCTACCACCAACCGTGCACCTTATCTATGCGGTACACTAATCCTAATCCGTACGCTGGCACTAACCGGTGAGTCAACATGTACCCTGACACTAACACGTTTCCGTACCCTCAGCTGTGCCCCAAACCTTGCCGTTGCCTATCCTTAACCTTAGCCCGGAACAGAAACCTACCATCAGCCCTACACCTTACCCTAAGCCGTACCCTAATCCTAATCCATACGTCAACACGTACCCTGACCCTAACACGTTTCCGTACCCTCACCTCTGCCATAAACCTTGCCGTTCCCTTACCTTAACCCTAGCCCGGAACGGAAAACTACCACCAACCCTACACCTTACCTTACGCCATACCCTAATCCTAATTCGTATGCTGACACTAACCTGTGCATCAACACGTACCCTGACCCTAACACGTTTCGTACCCTCACCTGTGCCCTAAACTTTGCCAGTCCCTAAACATAACCCTAGACTGGAACGGAAACCTACCACCAACCCTACACCTTACTCTATGCGGTACCCTAATCCTCATGCGTACGCTCACACTAACCCGTGAGTCAACACGTACCCTGAACCTAACACAATTCCGTACCATCACCTGTGCCCTATACCTTGCAATTCGCTATCCCTAACCCTACACCGGAATGTAAACCTACCGCCAACCGTACACCTTACTGTACGCCGTACCCTAATCCTAATGCGTACGATGACACTATTCCATGCATCAACATGCACCATGAACCTAACACGTTTCTGTACCCTCACCTGTGCCCTAAGCCTTGCCGTTCACTAACCCTAACCCTAGCCCTGAACTGAAACCCACCACCAGCCCTACACCATACCCTATGCCTTACCCTACTCCTGGCCTGTATGCTGGCACTGACCCGTGCGTCAGCACGTAGCCTGCCTCACCCAAGTTTCCGTACCCTCACCTGTGCCCTTAGCCTTGCCGTTCCCTAACCCTAACCCTAGCCCAGAACGGAAACCCACCACCAGCCCTACACCTTACCCTACGCCGTACCCTACTCCTGGCCCATACGCTGGCACTGACCCATGCGTCAGCAGGTAGCCTGACCCTCCCACGTTTCCGTACCCTCACCTGTGCCCTAAAACTTGACGTTCCCTAACCCTAATCAAACCCCGGAATGGACACCCACCACCAGTCTTACACCTTACCCTACGCCGTACCCTACTCCTGGTCCACACCCTGGCACTGACCCGTGCTTCAGCATGTAGCCTGACCCTCCCACGTTTCCGTACCCTCACCTGTGCCCTAAGCCTTGCCGTTCCCTAACCCTAACCCTACACTTTACCCTACGCCATACCCTATTCCTGGGCCGTACGCTGGCACTGACACTTGCGTCAGCACGTAGCCTGACCCTCCCACGTTTCTGTACCCTCACCTGTGCCCTAAGCCTTGCCATTCCCTAACCCTAACCCTAGCCGGAAACGGAAACCCACCACCAGCCCTACACCTTACCCTACGCCGTACCCTACTCCTGGGCCGTACACTGGAACTGACCCTTGTGTAAGCACGTAGCCTGCCACTCCCATGTTTCCATACCCTCACCTGTGCCCTAAGCCTTGCCGATCCCTAACCCTAACCCTACCCTGGAACAGAAACCCACCACCAGCCCTACACCTTACCCTACGCCGTACCCTAATTCTGGCGCGTACGCTGGCACTGACCCGTGTGTCAGCACGTAGCGTGCCTCTCCCTCGTTTCAGTACCCTTACCTGTGCCCTAAGCCTTGCCGTTCCCTAACCCTAACCCGGAACAGAAACCCACCAACAGCCCTACACCTTACCCTACTCCGTACCCTAATCCTGGCCCGTACACTGGCACTGAAACGTGCGTCAGCACATAGCCTGACCCTCCCACGTTTCTGTACCCTCAGCTGTGCCCTAAGCCTTGCCGTTCCCTAACCCTAACCCTAGCGCGGAATGGAAACCCACAACTAGCCCTACACCATACTTTACTCCAGACCCGTACGCTGGCACTGACACGTTTGTCAGCACGTAGCCTGCCTCTCCCACGTGTCCCTATGCTCACCTGTTCCCTAAAACTTGCCGTTCCCTAACCCTAACCCTAGCCCGGAACGGAAACCCACCACCAGCCCTACACGTTACCCTATGATGTACCCTACTCCTGGCCCTTACGCTGGCACTGACACGTGCGTCAGCACACAGCCTGACCATCCCACGATCCTCCCAATACGGAAATGGGCAGAAGATCTCAAGAGACGTTTCTTCAAAGAAGACACAGAGATGGCCAAGGCGCACATGAGAAGCTGCTCAAGAGCACTAATTATTAGAGAAATGCAAATCAAAACTACAATGAGGTATCACCTCACACCTGTTAGAATCGGCATCATCAGAAAATCTACAAACAACAAATTCTGGGGAGGGTGTGGACAAAAGGAGCCCTCTTCCACTATTGGTGGGAATGTAAATTGATAGAGTCACTATGGAGAACACTATGGAGTTTCCTTAAAAAATCTAGAAATAGAATTACCATCTGATCCAGCAATTCCACTTCTGGGCATATACCCAAAGAAAACCATAAATCAAAAAGGCACATTCACCACAATGTTCATTGCAGCACTATTTACAATAGCCAGGTAATGGAAGCAAACTAAATGCCCAAAGACAGATGAATGGATAAAGATGGGGTACATATATAAAATGGAATATTACTCGGCCATAAAAAGGAATGAATCTGGGTCATTTGTAGAGACATCGATGGATCTAGAGACAGTCATACAGAATGAAGTAAGTCAGAAAGGGGAAAACAAATATTGTATATTAATGCATATATGTGGAACCTAAAAAATGGTACAGATGAACTGGTTTGCAGGGAAGAAATAGAGACACAGAGGTAGAGAACAAACGTATGGACACCAAGTGTGGGAAGCCATGGGGTGGTGGTGGTGGGACGAGTTGGGAGATTGAGATTGACCTGTATACATGTATATGCATAAAATACATAACTAATAATAACCCGCTGTATAAAAAAGTAAATAAAATTAAATTTCAAAATGTTAAAATATAAAATTTAAAAATAAAACAGAAAAAAGCTCTTCCCTTCACACAGATGTATTTATAGGAATAAATTATTTCCATGCTTATATCTATAAATACATAAAAGAGGAATAAAAGCTAACTTGAACCATAAACGAAGAAAAACCTGAACCGACCAGTTATACAGAGAAAAACACTATCAGGGCACTTGCTCCAATGGTAAACAATATTGAAATTGTTCAGAGGTGGGGAATCATCTCCCGTACAGCCAGCAACCCACACCCCACACAAGGAGCTTCCTCATTGCAAAGCGGGGGGACCGAGCCGAGGCATCTCTGAACAAAGGTGAGCTGAGCCCCAGGCCAGCTGTTGCTGAACTGTTCCCACCCTTCCCAGGTAAAACACCTGAATATGTACAAGGGCTTGAAAGACTAGAGGAAGGGCCGTGGAGCCACAACAGCGAGAGAACGCAGGCCAACTTGGTGCCTCCAGGCCAGCCAGGGTGGTCCTGGCCCAGGGCACTCTTCCGGAAGCTTTCCATTGTCCTGCCAGAGATACCCCACCTGTCCCGGCCCCCACTGATTTTTTCCTTCCTCACCTCTGTCCGGAGAGAAATTCCAGCGGGAGGTATGGGTGACACATCCTCTTCTTTACAGGTGGCAGCTTGGCAACTCCTGCAGAAAGGCCAGCAGAACTCCACTCACACCGGGCCACCAACAAAGCTGTGGCCCCTCACTCCCTCCCACCAGCACAGCCCCGAGACTGCTCACGGGGCAAAGAATATGGAGGCAGGCACAGCTTCAGGGGCTATTGCTGCCTGGAGCGCTGTTTATATTGACCTCAACCAGGCACACCTGGGGAGGGCCGGCCGGCAGGATAAGGCTGCCCACGTCAGCTAATCCACAACCCTCAGGGAATCACAGTGTTGAAAATGGACCTCGCTAAAGCAGAATAGAAGCCAAGGAAAAAAGGACACAATGCCATTTGCAGCACCGTAGATGAGCCTAGAGGTTATCACATGACTTGTAGTAAGTCAGAAAGTGAAAGACACATATCGTATCATATCACTTATAGGTGTTACCTAAAAATGGATACCAGGGCAGATATTTCCACGGAGAAGGGCAATCACAGATTCATTAAACAAACTTATGGTTCACCAATGGAAAGGTGTGAGGATGGGTTTCATTACGATATTGGGGTTAACAGACATATACAAACACAGGTGACATATATAATCACCTAAGACCTACGGAATACAAAGAGAGGACTACTCAACATTCTGTCTTAACGTACATGGGCAAAGGATCCCAGGAAGAACAGACATCTGTATATGTGTAAAAGAACCACATCTTCCACACCTACAACAAGCCAAGCATTGTAATCAAACTTGCTGTAATAAAAAATAAAAAATTAAATTAAAAACACGAACAAGAAGTAGTGAGACAAACTTGAGGGGCTTTCTCCTGGCACATTCCATTCTAAATTCCAATCTAGAACAAGACTTCCATTGAGGCTCTGTTGCACTAATAACCTGATTTGAAAGAGAGAACTGCTGCCACCTTGTGGCCGTTTCACACAACAGCAGCTTTAATCCCAGCGCTAAAGGTCAGTTGATATTCAAAATCATTGCAGGCCTGTAAATGACACCTGCCCTGAAAACAAATCCTGGGGTCACATATCGACCAAAAAATTCAAAGGACGTCCATATTTCAAAACGACCGTTTCAAAAGCCATATTTTACGCACATTAGTGTTCTGCTTCTTTGTCTTTCTTTCTTTTTTGGTTAAAAACACGGGAATGGAAAAAGGCATCCCTCAGAAGGGGCGAAAATAGTTGCAAACGAATCAATGGACAAAGGTTTAATCTCCAATATATATAAACAGCTCATGCAGCTTAATATTAAAAAAACAAACAACCCAATACAAACATGGGCAGAATATCTAAAGAGACGTTTCTTCAAAGAAGACACAGAGATGGCTAAGACGCACATGAAAAGCTGCTCAAGAGCACTAATTATTAGAGAAATGCAAATCAAAACTACAATGAGGTATCACCTCACACCTGTTAGAATCAGCATCATCAGAAAATCTACAGACAACAAATTCTGGGGAGGGTGTGGACAAAAGGAGCCCTCTTCCACTATTGTTGGGAATGTAAATTGATACAGTCACTATGGAGAACAGTATGGAGTTTCCTTAAAAAACCTACAAATAGAAACCTTGACTTTCCCTAACCCTAACCATAGGCTGGAACGGAAACCTACCACCAACCGTGCACCTTATCTACGCGGTACACTAATCCTAATCCGTACGCTGGCACTAACCGGTGAGTCAACATGTACCCTGACACTAACACGTTTCCGTACCCTCAGCTGTGCCCCAAACCTTGCCGTTGCCTATCCTTAACCTTAGCCCGGAACAGAAACCTACCATCAGCCCTACACCTTACCCTAAGCCGTACCCTAATCCTAATCCATACGTCAACACGTACCCTGACCCTAACACGTTTCCGTACCCTCACCTCTGCCATAAACCTTGCCGTTCCCTTACCTTAACCCTAGCCCGGAACGGAAAACTACCACCAACCCTACACCTTACCTTACGCCATACCCTAATCCTAATTCGTATGCTGACACTAACCTGTGCATCAACACGTACCCTGACCCTAACACGTTTCGTACCCTCACCTGTGCCCTAAACTTTGCCAGTCCCTAAACATAACCCTAGACTGGAACGGAAACCTACCACCAACCCTACACCTTACTCTATGCGGTACCCTAATCCTCATGCGTACGCTCACACTAACCCGTGAGTCAACACGTACCCTGAACCTAACACAATTCCGTACCATCACCTGTGCCCTATACCTTGCAATTCGCTATCCCTAACCCTACACCGGAATGTAAACCTACCGCCAACCGTACACCTTACTGTATGCCGTACCCTAATCCTAATGCGTACGATGACACTATTCCATGCATCAACATGCACCATGAACCTAACACGTTTCTGTACCCTCACCTGTGCCCTAAGCCTTGCCGTTCACTAACCCTAACCCTAGCCCTGAACTGAAACCCACCACCAGCCCTACACCATACCCTATGCCTTACCCTACTCCTGGCCTGTATGCTGGCACTGACCCGTGCGTCAGCACGTAGCCTGCCTCACCCAAGTTTCCGTACCCTCACCTGTGCCCTTAGCCTTGCCGTTCCCTAACCCTAACCCTAGCCCAGAACGGAAACCCACCACCAGCCCTACACCTTACCCTACGCCGTACCCTACTCCTGGCCCATACACTGGCACTGACCCATGCGTCAGCAGGTAGCCTGACCCTCCCACGTTTCCGTACCCTCACCTGTGCCCTAAAACTTGACGTTCCCTAACCCTAATCAAACCCCGGAATGGACACCCACCACCAGTCTTACACCTTACCCTACGCCGTACCCTACTCCTGGTCCACACCCTGGCACTGACCCGTGCTTCAGCATGTAGCCTGACCCTCCCACGTTTCCGTACCCTCACCTGTGCCCTAAGCCTTGCCGTTCCCTAACTCTAACCCTACACTTTACCCTACGCCATACCCTATTCCTGGGCCGTACGCTGGCACTGACACTTGCGTCAGCACGTAGCCTGACCCTCCCACGTTTCTGTACCCTCACCTGTGCCCTAAGCCTTGCCATTCCCTAACCCTAACCCTAGCCGGAAACGGAAACCCACCACCAGCCCTACACCTTACCCTACGCCGTACCCTACTCCTGGGCCGTACACTGGAACTGACCCTTGTGTAAGCACGTAGCCTGCCACTCCCATGTTTCCATACCCTCACCTGTGCCCTAAGCCTTGCCGATCCCTAACCCTAACCCTACCCTGGAACAGAAACCCACCACCAGCCCTACACCTTACCCTACGCCGTACCCTAATTCTGGCGCGTACGCTGGCACTGACCCGTGTGTCAGCACGTAGCGTGCCTCTCCCTCGTTTCAATACCCTTACCTGTGCCCTAAGCCTTGCCGTTCCCTAACCCTAACCCGGAACAGAAACCCACCAACAGCCCTACACCTTACCCTACTCCGTACCCTAATCCTGGCCCGTACACTGGCACTGAAACGTGCGTCAGCACATAGCCTGACCCTCCCACGTTTCTGTACCCTCAGCTGTGCCCTAAGCCTTGCCGTTCCCTAACCCTAACCCTAGCGCGGAATGGAAACCCACAACTAGCCCTACACCATACTTTACTCCAGACCCGTACGCTGGCACTGACACGTTTGTCAGCACGTAGCCTGCCTCTCCCACGTGTCCCTATGCTCACCTGTTCCCTAAACCTTGCCGTTCCCTAACCCTAACCCTAGCCCGGAACGGAAACCCACCACCAGCCCTACACGTTACCCTATGATGTACCCTACTCCTGGCCCTTACGCTGGCACTGACACGTGCGTCAGCACACAGCCTGACCATCCCACGATCCTCCCAATACGGAAATGGGCAGAAGATCTCAAGAGACGTTTCTTCAAAGAAGACACAGAGATGGCCAAGGCGCACATGAGAAGCTGCTCAAGAGCACTAATTATTAGAGAAATGCAAATCAAAACTACAATGAGGTATCACCTCACACCTGTTAGAATCGGCATCATCAGAAAATCTACAAACAACAAATTCTGGGGAGGGTGTGGACAAAAGGAGCCCTCTTCCACTATTGGTGGGAATGTAAATTGATAGAGTCACTATGGAGAACACTATGGAGTTTCCTTAAAAAATCTAGAAATAGAATTACCATCTGATCCAGCAATTCCACTTCTGGGCATATACCCAAAGAAAACCATAAATCAAAAAGGCACATTCACCACAATGTTCATTGCAGCACTATTTACAATAGCCAGGTAATGGAAGCAAACTAAATGCCCAAAGACAGATGAATGGATAAAGATGGGGTACATATATAAAATGGAATATTACTCGGCCATAAAAAGGAATGAATCTGGGTCATTTGTAGAGACATCGATGGATCTAGAGACAGTCATACAGAATGAAGTAAGTCAGAAAGGGGAAAACAAATATTGTATATTAATGCATATATGTGGAACCTAAAAAATGGTACAGATGAACTGGTTTGCAGGGAAGAAATAGAGACACAGAGGTAGAGAACAAACGTATGGACACCAAGTGTGGGAAGCCATGGGGTGGTGGTGGTGGGACGAGTTGGGAGATTGAGATTGACCTGTATACATGTATATGCATAAAATACATAACTAATAATAACCCGCTGTATAAAAAAGTAAATAAAATTAAATTTCAAAATGTTAAAATATAAAATTTAAAAATAAAACAGAAAAAAGCTCTTCCCTTCACACAGATGTATTTATAGGAATAAATTATTTCCATGCTTATATCTATAAATACATAAAAGAGGAATAAAAGCTAACTTGAACCATAAACGAAGAAAAACCTGAACCGACCAGTTATACAGAGAAAAACACTATCAGGGCACTTGCTCCAACGGTAAACAATATTGAAATTGTTCAGAGGTGGGGAATCATCTCCCGTACAGCCAGCAACCCACACCCCACACAAGGAGCTTCCTCATTGCAAAGCGGGGGGACCGAGCCGAGGCATCTCTGAACAAAGGTGAGCTGAGCCCCAGGCCAGCTGTTGCTGAACTGTTCCCACCCTTCCCAGGTAAAACACCTGAATATGTACAAGGGCTTGAAAGACTAGAGGAAGGGCCGTGGAGTCACAACAGCGAGAGAACGCAGGCCAACTTGGTGCCTCCAGGCCAGCCAGGGTGGTCCTGGCCCAGGGCACTCTTCCGGAAGCTTTCCACTGTCCTGCCAGAGATACCCCACCTGTCCCGGCCCCCACTGATTTTTTCCTTCCTCACCTCTGTCCGGAGAGAAATTCCAGCGGGAGGTATGGGTGACACATCCTCTTCTTTACAGGTGGCAGCTTGGCAACTCCTGCAGAAAGGCCAGCAGAACTCCACTCACACCGGGCCACCAACAAAGCTGTGGCCCCTCACTCCCTCCCACCAGCACAGCCCCGAGACTGCTCACGGGGCAAAGAATATGGAGGCAGGCACAGCTTCAGGGGCTATTGCTGCCTGGAGCGCTGTTTATATTGACCTCAACCAGGCACACCTGGGGAGGGCCGGCCGGCAGGATAAGGCTGCCCACGTCAGCTAATCCACAACCCTCAGGGAATCACAGTGTTGAAAATGGACCTCGCTAAAGCAGAATAGAAGCCAAGGAAAAAAGGACACAATGCCATTTGCAGCACCGTAGATGAGCCTAGAGGTTATCACATGACTTGTAGTAAGTCAGAAAGTGAAAGACACATATCGTATCATATCACTTATAGGTGTTACCTAAAAATGGATACCAGGGCAGATATTTCCACGGAGAAGGGCAATCACAGATTCATTAAACAAACTTATGGTTCACCAATGGAAAGGTGTGAGGATGGGTTTCATTACGATATTGGGGTTAACAGACATATACAAACACAGGTGACATATATAATCACCTAAGACCTACGGAATACAAAGAGAGGACTACTCAACATTCTGTCTTAACGTACATGGGCAAAGGATCCCAGGAAGAACAGACATCTGTATATGTGTAAAAGAACCACATCTTCCACACCTACAACAAGCCAAGCATTGTAATCAAACTTGCTGTAATAAAAAATAAAAAATTAAATTAAAAACACGAACAAGAAGTAGTGAGACAAACTTGAGGGGCTTTCTCCTGGCACATTCCATTCTAAATTCCAATCTAGAACAAGACTTCCATTGAGGCTCTGTTGCACTAATAACCTGATTTGAAAGAGAGAACTGCTGCCACCTTGTGGCCGTTTCACACAACAGCAGCTTTAATCCCAGCGCTAAAGGTCAGTTGATATTCAAAATCATTGCAGGCCTGTAAATGACACCTGCCCTGAAAACAAATCCTGGGGTCACATATCGACCAAAAAATTCAAAGGACGTCCATATTTCAAAACGACCGTTTCAAAAGCCATATTTTACGCACATTAGTGTTCTGCTTCTTTGTCTTTCTTTCTTTTTTGGTTAAAAACACGGGAATGGAAAAAGGCATCCCTCAGAAGGGGCGAAAATAGTTGCAAACGAATCAATGGACAAAGGTTTAATCTCCAATATATATAAACAGCTCATGCAGCTTAATATTAAAAAAACAGGGCCTCCCTGGTGGCGCAGTTGTTGAGAGTCCGCCTGCCGATGCAGGGGATACGGGTTCGTGCCCCGGTCTGGGAGGATCCCATATGCCGCGGAGCGGCTGGGCCCGTGAGCCATGGCCGCTGGGCCTGCGCATCCGGAGCCTGTGCTCCGCAACGGGAGAGGCCACAAGAGTGAGAGGCCCGCATACCGCAAAAAGAAAAAAAAAAAAAAAAAAACAACCCAATACAAACATGGGCAGAATATCTAAAGAGACGTTTCTTCAAAGAAGACACAGAGATGGCTAAGACGCACATGAAAAGCTGCTCAAGAGCACTAATTATTAGAGAAATGCAAATCAAAACTACAATGAGGTATCACCTCACACCTGTTAGAATCAGCATCATCAGAAAATCTACAGACAACAAATTCTGGGGAGGGTGTGGACAAAAGGAGCCCTCTTCCACTATTGTTGGGAATGTAAATTGATACAGTCACTATGGAGAACAGTATGGAGTTTCCTTAAAAAACCTACAAATAGAAACCTTGACTTTCCCTAACCCTAACCATAGGCTGGAACGGAAACCTACCACCAACCGTGCACCTTATCTACGCGGTACACTAATCCTAATCCGTACGCTGGCACTAACCGGTGAGTCAACATGTACCCTGACACTAACACGTTTCCGTACCCTCAGCTGTGCCCCAAACCTTGCCGTTGCCTATCCTTAACCTTAGCCCGGAACAGAAACCTACCATCAGCCCTACACCTTACCCTAAGCCGTACCCTAATCCTAATCCATACGTCAACACGTACCCTGACCCTAACACGTTTCCGTACCCTCACCTCTGCCATAAACCTTGCCGTTCCCTTACCTTAACCCTAGCCCGGAACGGAAAACTACCACCAACCCTACACCTTACCTTACGCCATACCCTAATCCTAATTCGTATGCTGACACTAACCTGTGCATCAACACGTACCCTGACCCTAACACGTTTCGTACCCTCACCTGTGCCCTAAACTTTGCCAGTCCCTAAACATAACCCTAGACTGGAACGGAAACCTACCACCAACCCTACACCTTACTCTATGCGGTACCCTAATCCTCATGCGTACGCTCACACTAACCCGTGAGTCAACACGTACCCTGAACCTAACACAATTCCGTACCATCACCTGTGCCCTATACCTTGCAATTCGCTATCCCTAACCCTACACCGGAATGTAAACCTACCGCCAACCGTACACCTTACTGTACGCCGTACCCTAATCCTAATGTGTACGATGACACTATTCCATGCATCAACATGCACCATGAACCTAACACGTTTCTGTACCCTCACCTGTGCCCTAAGCCTTGCCGTTCACTAACCCTAACCCTAGCCCTGAACTGAAACCCACCACCAGCCCTACACCATACCCTATGCCTTACCCTACTCCTGGCCTGTATGCTGGCACTGACCCGTGCGTCAGCACGTAGCCTGCCTCACCCAAGTTTCCGTACCCTCACCTGTGCCCTTAGCCTTGCCGTTCCCTAACCCTAACCCTAGCCCAGAACGGAAACCCACCACCAGCCCTACACCTTACCCTACGCCGTACCCTACTCCTGGCCCATACGCTGGCACTGACCCATGCGTCAGCAGGTAGCCTGACCCTCCCACGTTTCCGTACCCTCACCTGTGCCCTAAAACTTGACGTTCCCTAACCCTAATCAAACCCCGGAATGGACACCCACCACCAGTCTTACACCTTACCCTACGCCGTACCCTACTCCTGGGCCGTACACTGGAACTGACCCTTGTGTAAGCACGTAGCCTGCCACTCCCATGTTTCCATACCCTCACCTGTGCCCTAAGCCTTGCCGATCCCTAACCCTAACCCTACCCTGGAACAGAAACCCACCACCAGCCCTACACCTTACCCTACGCCGTACCCTAATTCTGGCGCGTACGCTGGCACTGACCCGTTTGTCAGCACGTAGCGTGCCTCTCCCTCGTTTCAGTACCCTTACCTGTGCCCTAAGCCTTGCCGTTCCCTAACCCTAACCCGGAACAGAAACCCACCAACAGCCCTACACCTTACCCTACTCCGTACCCTAATCCTGGCCCGTACACTGGCACTGAAACGTGCGTCAGCACATAGCCTGACCCTCCCACGTTTCTGTACCCTCAGCTGTGCCCTAAGCCTTGCCGTTCCCTAACCCTAACCCTAGCGCGGAATGGAAACCCACAACTAGCCCTACACCATACTTTACTCCAGACCCGTACGCTGGCACTGACACGTTTGTCAGCACGTAGCCTGCCTCTCCCACGTGTCCCTATGCTCACCTGTTCCCTAAACCTTGCCGTTCCCTAACCCTAACCCTAGCCCGGAACGGAAACCCACCACCAGCCCTACACGTTACCCTATGATGTACCCTACTCCTGGCCCTTACGCTGGCACTGACACGTGCGTCAGCACACAGCCTGACCATCCCACGATCCTCCCAATACGGAAATGGGCAGAAGATCTCAAGAGACGTTTCTTCAAAGAAGACACAGAGATGGCCAAGGCGCACATGAGAAGCTGCTCAAGAGCACTAATTATTAGAGAAATGCAAATCAAAACTACAATGAGGTATCACCTCACACCTGTTAGAATCGGCATCATCAGAAAATCTACAAACAACAAATTCTGGGGAGGGTGTGGACAAAAGGAGCCCTCTTCCACTATTGGTGGGAATGTAAATTGATAGAGTCACTATGGAGAACACTATGGAGTTTCCTTAAAAAATCTAGAAATAGAATTACCATCTGATCCAGCAATTCCACTTCTGGGCATATACCCAAAGAAAACCATAAATCAAAAAGGCACATTCACCACAATGTTCATTGCAGCACTATTTACAATAGCCAGGTAATGGAAGCAAACTAAATGCCCAAAGACAGATGAATGGATAAAGATGGGGTACATATATAAAATGGAATATTACTCGGCCATAAAAAGGAATGAATCTGGGTCATTTGTAGAGACATCGATGGATCTAGAGACAGTCATACAGAATGAAGTAAGTCAGAAAGGGGAAAACAAATATTGTATATTAATGCATATATGTGGAACCTAAAAAATGGTACAGATGAACTGGTTTGCAGGGAAGAAATAGAGACACAGAGGTAGAGAACAAACGTATGGACACCAAGTGTGGGAAGCCATGGCGTGGTGGTGGTGGGACGAGTTGGGAGATTGAGATTGACCTGTATACATGTATATGCATAAAATACATAACTAATAATAACCCGCTGTATAAAAAAGTAAATAAAATTAAATTTCAAAATGTTAAAATATAAAATTTAAAAATAAAACAGAAAAAAGCTCTTCCCTTCACACAGATGTATTTATAGGAATAAATTATTTCCATGCTTATATCTATAATACATAAAAGAGGAATAAAAGCTAACTTGAACCATAAACGAAGAAAAACCTGAACCGACCAGTTATACAGAGAAAAACACTATCAGGGCACTTGCTCCAACGGTAAACAATATTGAAATTGTTCAGAGGTGGGGAATCATCTCCCGTACAGCCAGCAACCCACACCCCACACAAGGAGCTTCCTCATTGCAAAGCGGGGGGACCGAGCCGAGGCATCTCTGAACAAAGGTGAGCTGAGCCCCAGGCCAGCTGTTGCTGAACTGTTCCCACCCTTCCCAGGTAAAACACCTGAATATGTACAAGGGCTTGAAAGACTAGAGGAAGGGCCGTGGAGCCACAACAGCGAGAGAACGCAGGCCAACTTGGTGCCTCCAGGCCAGCCAGGGTGGTCCTGGCCCAGGGCACTCTTCCGGAAGCTTTCCATTGTCCTGCCAGAGATACCCCACCTGTCCCGGCCCCCACTGATTTTTTCCTTCCTCACCTCTGTCCGGAGAGAAATTCCAGCGGGAGGTATGGGTGACACATCCTCTTCTTTACAGGTGGCAGCTTGGCAACTCCTGCAGAAAGGCCAGCAGAACTCCACTCACACCGGGCCACCAACAAAGCTGTGGCCCCTCACTCCCTCCCACCAGCACAGCCCCGAGACTGCTCACGGGGCAAAGAATATGGAGGCAGGCACAGCTTCAGGGGCTATTGCTGCCTGGAGCGCTGTTTATATTGACCTCAACCAGGCACACCTGGGGAGGGCCGGCCGGCAGGATAAGGCTGCCCACGTCAGCTAATCCACAACCCTCAGGGAATCACAGTGTTGAAAATGGACCTCGCTAAAGCAGAATAGAAGCCAAGGAAAAAAAGGACACAATGCCATTTGCAGCACCGTAGATGAGCCTAGAGGTTATCACATGACTTGTAGTAAGTCAGAAAGTGAAAGACACATATCGTATCATATCACTTATAGGTGTTACCTAAAAATGGATACCAGGGCAGATATTTCCACGGAGAAGGGCAATCACAGATTCATTAAACAAACTTATGGTTCACCAATGGAAAGGTGTGAGGATGGGTTTCATTACGATATTGGGGTTAACAGACATATACAAACACAGGTGACATATATAATCACCTAAGACCTACGGAATACAAAGAGAGGACTACTCAACATTCTGTCTTAACGTACATGGGCAAAGGATCCCAGGAAGAACAGACATCTGTATATGTGTAAAAGAACCACATCTTCCACACCTACAACAAGCCAAGCATTGTAATCAAACTTGCTGTAATAAAAAATAAAAAATTAAATTAAAAACACGAACAAGAAGTAGTGAGACAAACTTGAGGGGCTTTCTCCTGGCACATTCCATTCTAAATTCCAATCTAGAACAAGACTTCCATTGAGGCTCTGTTGCACTAATAACCTGATTTGAAAGAGAGAACTGCTGCCACCTTGTGGCCGTTTCACACAACAGCAGCTTTAATCCCAGCGCTAAAGGTCAGTTGATATTCAAAATCATTGCAGGCCTGTAAATGACACCTGCCCTGAAAACAAATTCTGGGGTCACATATCGACCAAAAAATTCAAAGGACGTCCATATTTCAAAACGACCGTTTCAAAAGCCATATTTTACGCACATTAGTGTTCTGCTTCTTTGTCTTTCTTTCTTTTTTGGTTAAAAACACGGGAATGGAAAAAGGCATCCCTCAGAAGGGGCGAAAATAGTTGCAAACGAATCAATGGACAAAGGTTTAATCTCCAATATATATAAACAGCTCATGCAGCTTAATATTAAAAAAACAAACAACCCAATACAAACATGGGCAGAATATCTAAAGAGACGTTTCTTCAAAGAAGACACAGAGATGGCTAAGACGCACATGAAAAGCTGCTCAAGAGCACTAATTATTAGATAAATGCAAATCAAAACTACAATGAGGTATCACCTCACACCTGTTAGAATCAGCATCATCAGAAAATCTACAGACAACAAATTCTGGGGAGGGTGTGGACAAAAGGAGCCCTCTTCCACTATTGTTGGGAATGTAAATTGATACAGTCACTATGGAGAACAGTATGGAGTTTCCTTAAAAAACCTACAAATAGAAACCTTGACTTTCCCTAACCCTAACCATAGGCTGGAACGGAAACCTACCACCAACCGTGCACCTTATCTACGCGGTACACTAATCCTAATCCGTACGCTGGCACTAACCGGTGAGTCAACATGTACCCTGACACTAACACGTTTCCGTACCCTCAGCTGTGCCCCAAACCTTGCCGTTGCCTATCCTTAACCTTAGCCCGGAACAGAAACCTACCATCAGCCCTACACCTTACCCTAAGCCGTACCCTAATCCTAATCCATACGTCAACACGTACCCTGACCCTAACACGTTTCCGTACCCTCACCTCTGCCATAAACCTTGCCGTTCCCTTACCTTAACCCTAGCCCGGAACGGAAAACTACCACCAACCCTACACCTTACCTTACGCCATACCCTAATCCTAATTCGTATGCTGACACTAACCTGTGCATCAACACGTACCCTGACCCTAACACGTTTCGTACCCTCACCTGTGCCCTAAACTTTGCCAGTCCCTAAACATAACCCTAGACTGGAACGGAAACCTACCACCAACCCTACACCTTACTCTATGCGGTACCCTAATCCTCATGCGTACGCTCACACTAACCCGTGAGTCAACACGTACCCTGAACCTAACACAATTCCGTACCATCACCTGTGCCCTATACCTTGCAATTCGCTATCCCTAACCCTACACCGGAATGTAAACCTACCGCCAACCGTACACCTTACTGTACGCCGTACCCTAATCCTAATGCGTACGATGACACTATTCCATGCATCAACATGCACCATGAACCTAACACGTTTCTGTACCCTCACCTGTGCCCTAAGCCTTGCCGTTCACTAACCCTAACCCTAGCCCTGAACTGAAACCCACCACCAGCCCTACACCATACCCTATGCCTTACCCTACTCCTGGCCTGTATGCTGGCACTGACCCGTGCGTCAGCACGTAGCCTGCCTCACCCAAGTTTCCGTACCCTCACCTGTGCCCTTAGCCTTGCCGTTCCCTAACCCTAACCCTAGCCCAGAACGGAAACCCACCACCAGCCCTACACCTTACCCTACGCCGTACCCTACTCCTGGCCCATACGCTGGCACTGACCCATGCGTCAGCAGGTAGCCTGACCCTCCCACGTTTCCGTACCCTCACCTGTGCCCTAAAACTTGACGTTCCCTAACCCTAATCAAACCCCGGAATGGACACCCACCACCAGTCTTACACCTTACCCTACGCCGTACCCTACTCCTGGTCCACACCCTGGCACTGACCCGTGCTTCAGCATGTAGCCTGACCCTCCCACGTTTCCGTACCCTCACCTGTGCCCTAAGCCTTGCCGTTCCCTAACCCTAACCCTACACTTTACCCTACGCCATACCCTATTCCTGGGCCGTACGCTGGCACTGACACTTGCGTCAGCACGTAGCCTGACCCTCCCACGTTTCTGTACCCTCACCTGTGCCCTAAGCCTTGCCATTCCCTAACCCTAACCCTAGCCGGAAACGGAAACCCACCACCAGCCCTACACCTTACCCTACGCCGTACCCTACTCCTGGGCCGTACACTGGAACTGACCCTTGTGTAAGCACGTAGCCTGCCACTCCCATGTTTCCATACCCTCACCTGTGCCCTAAGCCTTGCCGATCCCTAACCCTAACCCTACCCTGGAACAGAAACCCACCACCAGCCCTACACCTTACCCTACGCCGTACCCTAATTCTGGCGCGTACGCTGGCACTGACCCGTGTGTCAGCACGTAGCGTGCCTCTCCCTCGTTTCAGTACCCTTACCTGTGCCCTAAGCCTTGCCGTTCCCTAACCCTAACCCGGAACAGAAACCCACCAACAGCCCTACACCTTACCCTACTCCGTACCCTAATCCTGGCCCGTACACTGGCACTGAAACGTGCGTCAGCACATAGCCTGACCCTCCCACGTTTCTGTACCCTCAGCTGTGCCCTAAGCCTTGCCGTTCCCTAACCCTAACCCTAGCGCGGAATGGAAACCCACAACTAGCCCTACACCATACTTTACTCCAGACCCGTACGCTGGCACTGACACGTTTGTCAGCACGTAGCCTGCCTCTCCCACGTGTCCCTATGCTCACCTGTTCCCTAAACCTTGCCGTTCCCTAACCCTAACCCTAGCCCGGAACGGAAACCCACCACCAGCCCTACACGTTACCCTATGATGTACCCTACTCCTGGCCCTTACGCTGGCACTGACACGTGCGTCAGCACACAGCCTGACCATCCCACGATCCTCCCAATACGGAAATGGGCAGAAGATCTCAAGAGACGTTTCTTCAAAGAAGACACAGAGATGGCCAAGGCGCACATGAGAAGCTGCTCAAGAGCACTAATTATTAGAGAAATGCAAATCAAAACTACAATGAGGTATCACCTCACACCTGTTAGAATCGGCATCATCAGAAAATCTACAAACAACAAATTCTGGGGAGGGTGTGGACAAAAGGAGCCCTCTTCCACTATTGGTGGGAATGTAAATTGATAGAGTCACTATGGAGAACACTATGGAGTTTCCTTAAAAAATCTAGAAATAGAATTACCATCTGATCCAGCAATTCCACTTCTGGGCATATACCCAAAGAAAACCATAAATCAAAAAGGCACATTCACCACAATGTTCATTGCAGCACTATTTACAATAGCCAGGTAATGGAAGCAAACTAAATGCCCAAAGACAGATGAATGGATAAAGATGGGGTACATATATAAAATGGAATATTACTCGGCCATAAAAAGGAATGAATCTGGGTCATTTGTAGAGACATCGATGGATCTAGAGACAGTCATACAGAATGAAGTAAGTCAGAAAGGGGAAAACAAATATTGTATATTAATGCATATATGTGGAACCTAAAAAATGGTACAGATGAACTGGTTTGCAGGGAAGAAATAGAGACACAGAGGTAGAGAACAAACGTATGGACACCAAGTGTGGGAAGCCATGGGGTGGTGGTGGTGGGACGAGTTGGGAGATTGAGATTGACCTGTATACATGTATATGCATAAAATACATAACTAATAATAACCCGCTGTATAAAAAAGTAAATAAAATTAAATTTCAAAATGTTAAAATATAAAATTTAAAAATAAAACAGAAAAAAGCTCTTCCCTTCACACAGATGTATTTATAGGAATAAATTATTTCCATGCTTATATCTATAAATACATAAAAGAGGAATAAAAGCTAACTTGAACCATAAACGAAGAAAAACCTGAACCGACCAGTTATACAGAGAAAAACACTATCAGGGCACTTGCTCCAACGGTAAACAATATTGAAATTGTTCAGAGGTGGGGAATCATCTCCCGTACAGCCAGCAACCCACACCCCACACAAGGAGCTTCCTCATTGCAAAGCGGGGGGACCGAGCCGAGGCATCTCTGAACAAAGGTGAGCTGAGCCCCAGGCCAGCTGTTGCTGAACTGTTCCCACCCTTCCCAGGTAAAACACCTGAATATGTACAAGGGCTTGAAAGACTAGAGGAAGGGCCGTGGAGCCACAACAGCGAGAGAACGCAGGCCAACTTGGTGCCTCCAGGCCAGCCAGGGTGGTCCTGGCCCAGGGCACTCTTCCGGAAGCTTTCCATTGTCCTGCCAGAGATACCCCACCTGTCCCGGCCCCCACTGATTTTTTCCTTCCTCACCTCTGTCCGGAGAGAAATTCCAGCGGGAGGTATGGGTGACACATCCTCTTCTTTACAGGTGGCAGCTTGGCAACTCCTGCAGAAAGGCCAGCAGAACTCCACTCACACCGGGCCACCAACAAAGCTGTGGCCCCTCACTCCCTCCCACCAGCACAGCCCCGAGACTGCTCACGGGGCAAAGAATATGGAGGCAGGCACAGCTTCAGGGGCTATTGCTGCCTGGAGCGCTGTTTATATTGACCTCAACCAGGCACACCTGGGGAGGGCCGGCCGGCAGGATAAGGCTGCCCACGTCAGCTAATCCACAACCCTCAGGGAATCACAGTGTTGAAAATGGACCTCGCTAAAGCAGAATAGAAGCCAAGGAAAAAAAGGACACAATGCCATTTGCAGCACCGTAGATGAGCCTAGAGGTTATCACATGACTTGTAGTAAGTCAGAAAGTGAAAGACACATATCGTATCATATCACTTATAGGTGTTACCTAAAAATGGATACCAGGGCAGATATTTCCACGGAGAAGGGCAATCACAGATTCATTAAACAAACTTATGGTTCACCAATGGAAAGGTGTGAGGATGGGTTTCATTACGATATTGGGGTTAACAGACATATACAAACACAGGTGACATATATAATCACCTAAGACCTACGGAATACAAAGAGAGGACTACTCAACATTCTGTCTTAACGTACATGGGCAAAGGATCCCAGGAAGAACAGACATCTGTATATGTGTAAAAGAACCACATCTTCCACACCTACAACAAGCCAAGCATTGTAATCAAACTTGCTGTAATAAAAAATAAAAAATTAAATTAAAAACACGAACAAGAAGTAGTGAGACAAACTTGAGGGGCTTTCTCCTGGCACATTCCATTCTAAATTCCAATCTAGAACAAGACTTCCATTGAGGCTCTGTTGCACTAATAACCTGATTTGAAAGAGAGAACTGCTGCCACCTTGTGGCCGTTTCACACAACAGCAGCTTTAATCCCAGCGCTAAAGGTCAGTTGATATTCAAAATCATTGCAGGCCTGTAAATGACACCTGCCCTGAAAACAAATCCTGGGGTCACATATCGACCAAAAAATTCAAAGGACGTCCATATTTCAAAACGACCGTTTCAAAAGCCATATTTTACGCACATTAGTGTTCTGCTTCTTTGTCTTTCTTTCTTTTTTGGTTAAAAACACGGGAATGGAAAAAGGCATCCCTCAGAAGGGGCGAAAATAGTTGCAAACAAATCAATGGACAAAGGTTTAATCTCCAATATATATAAACAGCTCATGCAGCTTAATATTAAAAAAACAAACAACCCAATACAAACATGGGCAGAATATCTAAAGAGACGTTTCTTCAAAGAAGACACAGAGATGGCTAAGACGCACATGAAAAGCTGCTCAAGAGCACTAATTATTAGAGAAATGCAAATCAAAACTACAATGAGGTATCACCTCACACCTGTTAGAATCAGCATCATCAGAAAATCTACAGACAACAAATTCTGGGGAGGGTGTGGACAAAAGGAGCCCTCTTCCACTATTGTTGGGAATGTAAATTGATACAGTCACTATGGAGAACAGTATGGAGTTTCCTTAGAAAACCTACAAATAGAAACCTTGACTTTCCCTAACCCTAACCATAGGCTGGAACGGAAACCTACCACCAACCGTGCACCTTATCTACGCGGTACACTAATCCTAATCCGTACGCTGGCACTAACCGGTGAGTCAACATGTACCCTGACACTAACACGTTTCCGTACCCTCAGCTGTGCCCCAAACCTTGCCGTTGCCTATCCTTAACCTTAGCCCGGAACAGAAACCTACCATCAGCCCTACACCTTACCCTAAGCCGTACCCTAATCCTAAACCATACGTCAACACGTACCCTGACCCTAACACGTTTCCGTACCCTCACCTCTGCCATAAACCTTGCCGTTCCCTTACCTTAACCCTAGCCCGGAACGGAAAACTACCACCAACCCTACACCTTACCTTACGCCATACCCTAATCCTAATTCGTATGCTGACACTAACCTGTGCATCAACACGTACCCTGACCCTAACACGTTTCGTACCCTCACCTGTGCCCTAAACTTTGCCAGTCCCTAAACATAACCCTAGACTGGAACGGAAACCTACCACCAACCCTACACCTTACTCTATGCGGTACCCTAATCCTCATGCGTACGCTCACACTAACCCGTGAGTCAACACGTACCCTGAACCTAACACAATTCCGTACCATCACCTGTGCCCTATACCTTGCAATTCGCTATCCCTAACCCTACACCGGAATGTAAACCTACCGCCATCCGTACACCTTACTGTACGCCGTACCCTAATCCTAATGCGTACGATGACACTATTCCATGCATCAACATGCACCATGAACCTAACACGTTTCTGTACCCTCACCTGTGCCCTAAGCCTTGCCGTTCACTAACCCTAACCCTAGCCCTGAACTGAAACCCACCACCAGCCCTACACCATACCCTATGCCTTACCCTACTCCTGGCCTGTATGCTGGCACTGACCCGTGCGTCAGCACGTAGCCTGCCTCACCCAAGTTTCCGTACCCTCACCTGTGCCCTTAGCCTTGCCGTTCCCTAACCCTAACCCTAGCCCAGAACGGAAACCCACCACCAGCCCTACACCTTACCCTACGCCGTACCCTACTCCTGGCCCATACGCTGGCACTGACCCATGCGTCAGCAGGTAGCCTGACCCTCCCACGTTTCCGTACCCTCACCTGTGCCCTAAAACTTGACGTTCCCTAACCCTAATCAAACCCCGGAATGGACACCCACCACCAGTCTTACACCTTACCCTACGCCGTACCCTACTCCTGGTCCACACCCTGGCACTGACCCGTGCTTCAGCATGTAGCCTGACCCTCCCACGTTTCCGTACCCTCACCTGTGCCCTAAGCCTTGCCGTTCCCTAACCCTAACCCTACACTTTACCCTACGCCATACCCTATTCCTGGGCCGTACGCTGGCACTGACACTTGCGTCAGCACGTAGCCTGACCCTCCCACGTTTCTGTACCCTCACCTGTGCCCTAAGCCTTGCCATTCCCTAACCCTAACCCTAGCCGGAAACGGAAACCCACCACCAGCCCTACACCTTACCCTACGCCGTACCCTACTCCTGGGCCGTACACTGGAACTGACCCTTGTGTAAGCACGTAGCCTGCCACTCCCATGTTTCCATACCCTCACCTGTGCCCTAAGCCTTGCCGATCCCTAACCCTAACCCTACCCTGGAACAGAAACCCACCACCAGCCCTACACCTTACCCTACGCCGTACCCTAATTCTGGCGCGTACGCTGGCACTGACCCGTGTGTCAGCACGTAGCGTGCCTCTCCCTCGTTTCAGTACCCTTACCTGTGCCCTAAGCCTTGCCGTTCCCTAACCCTAACCCGGAACAGAAACCCACCAACAGCCCTACACCTTACCCTACTCCGTACCCTAATCCTGGCCCGTACACTGGCACTGAAACGTGCGTCAGCACATAGCCTGACCCTCCCACGTTTCTGTACCCTCAGCTGTGCCCTAAGCCTTGCCATTCCCTAACCCTAACCCTAGCGCAGAATGGAAACCCACAACTAGCCCTACACCATACTTTACTCCAGACCCGTACGCTGGCACTGACACGTTTGTCAGCACGTAGCCTGCCTCTCCCACGTGTCCCTATGCTCACCTGTTCCCTAAACCTTGCCGTTCCCTAACCCTAACCCTAGCCCGGAACGGAAACCCACCACCAGCCCTACACGTTACCCTATGATGTACCCTACTCCTGGCCCTTACGCTGGCACTGACACGTGCGTCAGCACACAGCCTGACCATCCCACGATCCTCCCAATACGGAAATGGGCAGAAGATCTCAAGAGACGTTTCTTCAAAGAAGACACAGAGATGGCCAAGGCGCACATGAGAAGCTGCTCAAGAGCACTAATTATTAGAGAAATGCAAATCAAAACTACAATGAGGTATCACCTCACACCTGTTAGAATCGGCATCATCAGAAAATCTACAAACAACAAATTCTGGGGAGGGTGTGGACAAAAGGAGCCCTCTTCCACTATTGGTGGGAATGTAAATTGATAGAGTCACTATGGAGAACACTATGGAGTTTCCTTAAAAAATCTAGAAATAGAATTACCATCTGATCCAGCAATTCCACTTCTGGGCATATACCCAAAGAAAACCATAAATCAAAAAGGCACATTCACCACAATGTTCATTGCAGCACTATTTACAATAGCCAGGTAATGGAAGCAAACTAAATGCCCAAAGACAGATGAATGGATAAAGATGGGGTACATATATAAAATGGAATATTACTCGGCCATAAAAAGGAATGAATCTGGGTCATTTGTAGAGACATCGATGGATCTAGAGACAGTCATACAGAATGAAGTAAGTCAGAAAGGGGAAAACAAATATTGTATATTAATGCATATATGTGGAACCTAAAAAATGGTACAGATGAACTGGTTTGCAGGGAAGAAATAGAGACACAGAGGTAGAGAACAAACGTATGGACACCAAGTGTGGGAAGCCATGGGGTGGTGGTGGTGGGACGAGTTGGGAGATTGAGATTGACCTGTATACATGTATATGCATAAAATACATAACTAATAATAACCCGCTGTATAAAAAAGTAAATAAAATTAAATTTCAAAATGTTAAAATATAAAATTTAAAAATAAAACAGAAAAAAGCTCTTCCCTTCACACAGATGTATTTATAGGAATAAATTATTTCCATGCTTATATCTATAAATACATAAAAGAGGAATAAAAGCTAACTTGAACCATAAACGAAGAAAAACCTGAACCGACCAGTTATACAGAGAAAAACACTATCAGGGCACTTGCTCCAACGGTAAACAATATTGAAATTGTTCAGAGGTGGGGAATCATCTCCCGTACAGCCAGCAACCCACACCCCACACAAGGAGCTTCCTCATTGCAAAGCGGGGGGACCGAGCCGAGGCATCTCTGAACAAAGGTGAGCTGAGCCCCAGGCCAGCTGTTGCTGAACTGTTCCCACCCTTCCCAGGTAAAACACCTGAATATGTACAAGGGCTTGAAAGACTAGAGGAAGGGCCGTGGAGCCACAACAGCGAGAGAACGCAGGCCAACTTGGTGCCTCCAGGCCAGCCAGGGTGGTCCTGGCCCAGGGCACTCTTCCGGAAGCTTTCCATTGTCCTGCCAGAGATACCCCACCTGTCCCGGCCCCCACTGATTTTTTCCTTCCTCACCTCTGTCCGGAGAGAAATTCCAGCGGGATGTATGGGTGACACATCCTCTTCTTTACAGGTGGCAGCTTGGCAACTCCTGCAGAAAGGCCAGCAGAACTCCACTCACACCGGGCCACCAACAAAGCTGTGGCCCCTCACTCCCTCCCACCAGCACAGCCCCGAGACTGCTCACGGGGCAAAGAATATGGAGGCAGGCACAGCTTCAGGGGCTATTGCTGCCTGGAGCGCTGTTTATATTGACCTCAACCAGGCACACCTGGGGAGGGCCGGCCGGCAGGATAAGGCTGCCCACGTCAGCTAATCCACAACCCTCAGGGAATCACAGTGTTGAAAATGGACCTCGCTAAAGCAGAATAGAAGCCAAGGAAAAAAAGGACACAATGCCATTTGCAGCACCGTAGATGAGCCTAGAGGTTATCACATGACTTGTAGTAAGTCAGAAAGTGAAAGACACATATCGTATCATATCACTTATAGGTGTTACCTAAAAATGGATACCAGGGCAGATATTTCCACGGAGAAGGGCAATCACAGATTCATTAAACAAACTTATGGTTCACCAATGGAAAGGTGTGAGGATGGGTTTCATTACGATATTGGGGTTAACAGACATATACAAACACAGGTGACATATATAATCACCTAAGACCTACGGAATACAAAGAGAGGACTACTCAACATTCTGTCTTAACGTACATGGGCAAAGGATCCCAGGAAGAACAGACATCTGTATATGTGTAAAAGAACCACATCTTCCACACCTACAACAAGCCAAGCATTGTAATCAAACTTGCTGTAATAAAAAATAAAAAATTAAATTAAAAACACGAACAAGAAGTAGTGAGACAAACTTGAGGGGCTTTCTCCTGGCACATTCCATTCTAAATTCCAATCTAGAACAAGACTTCCATTGAGGCTCTGTTGCACTAATAACCTGATTTGAAAGAGAGAACTGCTGCCACCTTGTGGCCGTTTCACACAACAGCAGCTTTAATCCCAGCGCTAAAGGTCAGTTGATATTCAAAATCATTGCAGGCCTGTAAATGACACCTGCCCTGAAAACAAATCCTGGGGTCACATATCGACCAAAAAATTCAAAGGACGTCCATATTTCAAAACGACCGTTTCAAAAGCCATATTTTACGCACATTAGTGTTCTGCTTCTTTGTCTTTCTTTCTTTTTTGGTTAAAAACACGGGAATGGAAAAGGGCATCCCTCAGAAGGGGCGAAAATAGTTGCAAACGAATCAATGGACAAAGGTTTAATCTCCAATATATATAAACAGCTCATGCAGCTTAATATTAAAAAAACAAACAACCCAATACAAACATGGGCAGAATATCTAAAGAGACGTTTCTTCAAAGAAGACACAGAGATGGCTAAGACGCACATGAAAAGCTGCTCAAGAGCACTAATTATTAGAGAAATGCAAATCAAAACTACAATGAGGTATCACCTCACACCTGTTAGAATCAGCATCATCAGAAAATCTACAGACAACAAATTCTGGGGAGGGTGTGGACAAAAGGAGCCCTCTTCCACTATTGTTGGGAATGTAAATTGATACAGTCACTATGGAGAACAGTATGGAGTTTCCTTAGAAAACCTACAAATAGAAACCTTGACTTTCCCTAACCCTAACCATAGGCTGGAACGGAAACCTACCACCAACCGTGCACCTTATCTACGCGGTACACTAATCCTAATCCGTACGCTGGCACTAACCGGTGAGTCAACATGTACCCTGACACTAACACGTTTCCGTACCCTCAGCTGTGCCCCAAACCTTGCCGTTGCCTATCCTTAACCTTAGCCCGGAACAGAAACCTACCATCAGCCCTACACCTTACCCTAAGCCGTACCCTAATCCTAATCCATACGTCAACACGTACCCTGACCCTAACACGTTTCCGTACCCTCACCTCTGCCATAAACCTTGCCGTTCCCTTACCTTAACCCTAGCCCGGAACGGAAAACTACCACCAACCCTACACCTTACCTTACGCCATACCCTAATCCTAATTCGTATGCTGACACTAACCTGTGCATCAACACGTACCCTGACCCTAACACGTTTCGTACCCTCACCTGTGCCCTAAACTTTGCCAGTCCCTAAACATAACCCTAGACTGGAACGGAAACCTACCACCAACCCTACACCTTACTCTATGCGGTACCCTAATCCTCATGCGTACGCTCACACTAACCCGTGAGTCAACACGTACCCTGAACCTAACACAATTCCGTACCATCACCTGTGCCCTATACCTTGCAATTCGCTATCCCTAACCCTACACCGGAATGTAAACCTACCGCCAACCGTACACCTTACTGTACGCCGTACCCTAATCCTAATGCGTACGATGACACTATTCCATGCATCAACATGCACCATGAACCTAACACGTTTCTGTACCCTCACCTGTGCCCTAAGCCTTGCCGTTCACTAACCCTAACCCTAGCCCTGAACTGAAACCCACCACCAGCCCTACACCATACCCTATGCCTTACCCTACTCCTGGCCTGTATGCTGGCACTGACCCGTGCGTCAGCACGTAGCCTGCCTCACCCAAGTTTCCGTACCCTCACCTGTGCCCTTAGCCTTGCCGTTCCCTAACCCTAACCCTAGCCCAGAACGGAAACCCACCACCAGCCCTACACCTTACCCTACGCCGTACCCTACTCCTGGCCCATACGCTGGCACTGACCCATGCGTCAGCAGGTAGCCTGACCCTCCCACGTTTCCGTACCCTCACCTGTGCCCTAAAACTTGACGTTCCCTAACCCTAATCAAACCCCGGAATGGACACCCACCACCAGTCTTACACCTTACCCTACGCCGTACCCTACTCCTGGTCCACACCCTGGCACTGACCCGTGCTTCAGCATGTAGCCTGACCCTCCCACGTTTCCGTACCCTCACCTGTGCCCTAAGCCTTGCCGTTCCCTAACCCTAACCCTACACTTTACCCTACGCCATACCCTATTCCTGGGCCGTACGCTGGCACTGACACTTGCGTCAGCACGTAGCCTGACCCTCCCACGTTTCTGTACCCTCACCTGTGCCCTAAGCCTTGCCATTCCCTAACCCTAACCCTAGCCGGAAACGGAAACCCACCACCAGCCCTACACCTTACCCTACGCCGTACCCTACTCCTGGGCCGTACACTGGAACTGACCCTTGTGTAAGCACGTAGCCTGCCACTCCCATGTTTCCATACCCTCACCTGTGCCCTAAGCCTTGCCGATCCCTAACCCTAACCCTACCCTGGAACAGAAACCCACCACCAGCCCTACACCTTACCCTACGCCGTACCCTAATTCTGGCGCGTACGCTGGCACTGACCCGTGTGTCAGCACGTAGCGTGCCTCTCCCTCGTTTCAGTACCCTTACCTGTGCCCTAAGCCTTGCCGTTCCCTAACCCTAACCCGGAACAGAAACCCACCAACAGCCCTACACCTTACCCTACTCCGTACCCTAATCCTGGCCCGTACACTGGCACTGAAACGTGCGTCAGCACATAGCCTGACCCTCCCACGTTTCTGTACCCTCAGCTGTGCCCTAAGCCTTGCCATTCCCTAACCCTAACCCTAGCGCGGAATGGAAACCCACAACTAGCCCTACACCATACTTTACTCCAGACCCGTACACTGGCACTGACACGTTTGTCAGCACGTAGCCTGCCTCTCCCACGTGTCCCTATGCTCACCTGTTCCCTAAACCTTGCCGTTCCCTAACCCTAACCCTAGCCCGGAACGGAAACCCACCACCAGCCCTACACGTTACCCTATGATGTACCCTACTCCTGGCCCTTAACGCTGGCACTGACACGTGCGTCAGCACACAGCCTGACCATCCCACGATCCTCCCAATACAGAAATGGGCAGAAGATCTCAAGAGACGTTTCTTCAAAGAAGACACAGAGATGGCCAAGGCGCACATGAGAAGCTGCTCAAGAGCACTAATTATTAGAGAAATGCAAATCAAAACTACAATGAGGTATCACCTCACACCTGTTAGAATCGGCATCATCAGAAAATCTACAAACAACAAATTCTGGGGAGGGTGTGGACAAAAGGAGCCCTCTTGCACTATTGGTGGGAATGTAAATTGATAGAGTCACTATGGAGAACACTATGGAGTTTCCTTAAAAAATCTAGAAATAGAATTACCATCTGATCCAGCAATTCCACTTCTGGGCATATACCCAAAGAAAACCATAAATCAAAAAGGCACATTCACCACAATGTTCATTGCAGCACTATTTACAATAGCCAGGTAATGGAAGCAAACTAAATGCCCAAAGACAGATGAATGGATAAAGATGGGGTACATATATAAAATGGAATATTACTCGGCCATAAAAAGGAATGAATCTGGATCATTTGTAGAGACATCGATGGATCTAGAGACAGTCATACAGAATGAAGTAAGTCAGAAAGGGGAAAACAAATATTGTATATTAATGCATATATGTGGAACCTAAAAAATGGTACAGATGAACTGGTTTGCAGGGAAGAAATAGAGACACAGAGGTAGAGAACAAACGTATGGACACCAAGTGTGGGAAGCCATGGGGTGGTGGTGGTGGGACGAGTTGGGAGATTGAGATTGACCTGTATACATGTATATGCATAAAATACATAACTAATAATAACCCGCTGTATAAAAAAGTAAATAAAATTAAATTTCAAAATGTTAAAATATAAAATTTAAAAATAAAACAGAAAAAAGCTCTTCCCTTCACACAGATGTATTTATAGGAATAAATTATTTCCATGCTTATATCTATAAATACATAAAAGAGGAATAAAAGCTAACTTGAACCATAAACGAAGAAAAACCTGAACCGACCAGTTATACAGAGAAAAACACTATCAGGGCACTTGCTCCAACGGTAAACAATATTGAAATTGTTCAGAGGTGGGGAATCATCTCCCGTACAGCCAGCAACCCACACCCCACACAAGGAGCTTCCTCATTGCAAAGCGGGGGGACCGAGCCGAGGCATCTCTGAACAAAGGTGAGCTGAGCCCCAGGCCAGCTGTTGCTGAACTGTTCCCACCCTTCCCAGGTAAAACACCTGAATATGTACAAGGGCTTGAAAGACTAGAGGAAGGGCCGTGGAGCCACAACAGCGAGAGAACGCAGGCCAACTTGGTGCCTCCAGGCCAGCCAGGGTGGTCCTGGCCCAGGGCACTCTTCCGGAAGCTTTCCATTGTCCTGCCAGAGATACCCCACCTGTCCCGGCCCCCACTGATTTTTTCCTTCCTCACCTCTGTCCGGAGAGAAATTCCAGCGGGAGGTATGGGTGACACATCCTCTTCTTTACAGGTGGCAGCTTGGCAACTCCTGCAGAAAGGCCAGCAGAACTCCACTCACACCGGGCCACCAACAAAGCTGTGGCCCCTCACTCCCTCCCACCAGCACAGCCCCGAGACTGCTCACGGGGCAAAGAATATGGAGGCAGGCACAGCTTCAGGGGCTATTGCTGCCTGGAGCGCTGTTTATATTGACCTCAACCAGGCACACCTGGGGAGGGCCGGCCGGCAGGATAAGGCTGCCCACGTCAGCTAATCCACAACCCTCAGGGAATCACAGTGTTGAAAATGGACCTCGCTAAAGCAGAATAGAAGCCAAGGAAAAAAAGGACACAATGCCATTTGCAGCACCGTAGATGAGCCTAGAGGTTATCACATGACTTGTAGTAAGTCAGAAAGTGAAAGACACATATCGTATCATATCACTTATAGGTGTTACCTAAAAATGGATACCAGGGCAGATATTTCCACGGAGAAGGGCAATCACAGATTCATTAAACAAACTTATGGTTCACCAATGGAAAGGTGTGAGGATGGGTTTCATTACGATATTGGGGTTAACAGACATATACAAACACAGGTGACATATATAATCACCTAAGACCTACGGAATACAAAGAGAGGACTACTCAACATTCTGTCTTAACGTACATGGGCAAAGGATCCCAGGAAGAACAGACATCTGTATATGTGTAAAAGAACCACATCTTCCACACCTACAACAAGCCAAGCATTGTAATCAAACTTGCTGTAATAAAAAATAAAAAATTAAATTAAAAACACGAACAAGAAGTAGTGAGACAAACTTGAGGGGCTTTCTCCTGGCACATTCCATTCTAAATTCCAATCTAGAACAAGACTTCCATTGAGGCTCTGTTGCACTAATAACCTGATTTGAAAGAGAGAACTGCTGCCACCTTGTGGCCGTTTCACACAACAGCAGCTTTAATCCCAGCGCTAAAGGTCAGTTGATATTCAAAATCATTGCAGGCCTGTAAATGACACCTGCCCTGAAAACAAATCCTGGGGTCACATATCGACCAAAAAATTCAAAGGACGTCCATATTTCAAAACGACCGTTTCAAAAGCCATAGTTTACGCACATTAGTGTTCTGCTTCTTTGTCTTTCTTTCTTTTTTGGTTAAAAACACGGGAATGGAAAAAGGCATCCCTCAGAAGGGGCGAAAATAGTTGCAAACGAATCAATGGACAAAGGTTTAATCTCCAATATATATAAACAGCTCATGCAGCTTAATATTAAAAAAACAAACAACCCAATACAAACATGGGCAGAATATCTAAAGAGACGTTTCTTCAAAGAAGACACAGAGATGGCTAAGACGCACATGAAAAGCTGCTCAAGAGCACTAATTATTAGAGAAATGCAAATCAAAACTACAATGAGGTATCACCTCACACCTGTTAGAATCAGCATCATCAGAAAATCTACAGACAACAAATTCTGGGGAGGGTGTGGACAAAAGGAGCCCTCTTCCACTATTGTTGGGAATGTAAATTGATACAGTCACTATGGAGAACAGTATGGAGTTTCCTTAAAAAACCTACAAATAGAAACCTTGACTTTCCCTAACCCTAACCATAGGCTGGAACGGAAACCTACCACCAACCGTGCACCTTATCTACGCGGTACACTAATCCTAATCCGTACGCTGGCACTAACCGGTGAGTCAACATGTACCCTGACACTAACACGTTTCCGTACCCTCAGCTGTGCCCCAAACCTTGCCGTTGCCTATCCTTAACCTTAGCCCGGAACAGAAACCTACCATCAGCCCTACACCTTACCCTAAGCCGTACCCTAATCCTAATCCATACGTCAACACGTACCCTGACCCTAACACGTTTCCGTACCCTCACCTCTGCCATAAACCTTGCCGTTCCCTTACCTTAACCCTAGCCCGGAACGGAAAACTACCACCAACCCTACACCTTACCTTACGCCATACCCTAATCCTAATTCGTATGCTGACACTAACCTGTGCATCAACACGTACCCTGACCCTAACACGTTTCGTACCCTCACCTGTGCCCTAAACTTTGCCAGTCCCTAAACATAACCCTAGACTGGAACAGAAACCTACCACCAACCCTACACCTTACTCTATGCGGTACCCTAATCCTCATGCGTACGCTCACACTAACCCGTGAGTCAACACGTACCCTGAACCTAACACAATTCCGTACCATCACCTGTGCCCTATACCTTGCAATTCGCTATCCCTAACCCTACACCGGAATGTAAACCTACCGCCATCCGTACACCTTACTGTACGCCGTACCCTAATCCTAATGCGTACGATGACACTATTCCATGCATCAACATGCACCATGAACCTAACACGTTTCTGTACCCTCACCTGTGCCCTAAGCCTTGCCGTTCACTAACCCTAACCCTAGCCCTGAACTGAAACCCACCACCAGCCCTACACCATACCCTATGCCTTACCCTACTCCTGGCCTGTATGCTGGCACTGACCCGTGCGTCAGCACGTAGCCTGCCTCACCCAAGTTTCCGTACCCTCACCTGTGCCCTTAGCCTTGCCGTTCCCTAACCCTAACCCTAGCCCAGAACGGAAACCCACCACCAGCCCTACACCTTACCCTACGCCGTACCCTACTCCTGGCCCATACGCTGGCACTGACCCATGCGTCAGCAGGTAGCCTGACCCTCCCACGTTTCCGTACCCTCACCTGTGCCCTAAAACTTGACGTTCCCTAACCCTAATCAAACCCCGGAATGGACACCCACCACCAGTCTTACACCTTACCCTACGCCGTACCCTACTCCTGGTCCACACCCTGGCACTGACCCGTGCTTCAGCATGTAGCCTGACCCTCCCACGTTTCCGTACCCTCACCTGTGCCCTAAGCCTTGCCGTTCCCTAACCCTAACCCTACACTTTACCCTACGCCATACCCTATTCCTGGGCCGTACGCTGGCACTGACACTTGCGTCAGCACGTAGCCTGACCCTCCCACGTTTCTGTACCCTCACCTGTGCCCTAAGCCTTGCCATTCCCTAACCCTAACCCTAGCCGGAAACGGAAACCCACCACCAGCCCTACACCTTACCCTACGCCGTACCCTACTCCTGGGCCGTACACTGGAACTGACCCTTGTGTAAGCACGTAGCCTGCCACTCCCATGTTTCCATACCCTCACCTGTGCCCTAAGCCTTGCCGATCCCTAACCCTAACCCTACCCTGGAACAGAAACCCACCACCAGCCCTACACCTTACCCTACGCCGTACCCTAATTCTGGCGCGTACGCTGGCACTGACCCGTGTGTCAGCACGTAGCGTGCCTCTCCCTCGTTTCAGTACCCTTACCTGTGCCCTAAGCCTTGCCGTTCCCTAACCCTAACCCGGAACAGAAACCCACCAACAGCCCTACACCTTACCCTACTCCGTACCCTAATCCTGGCCCGTACACTGGCACTGAAACGTGCGTCAGCACATAGCCTGACCCTCCCACGTTTCTGTACCCTCAGCTGTGCCCTAAGCCTTGCCGTTCCCTAACCCTAACCCTAGCGCGGAATGGAAACCCACAACTAGCCCTACACCATACTTTACTCCAGACCCGTACGCTGGCACTGACACGTTTGTCAGCACGTAGCCTGCCTCTCCCACGTGTCCCTATGCTCACCTGTTCCCTAAACCTTGCCGTTCCCTAACCCTAACCCTAGCCCGGAACGGAAACCCACCACCAGCCCTACACGTTACCCTATGATGTACCCTACTCCTGGCCCTTACGCTGGCACTGACACGTGCGTCAGCACACAGCCTGACCATCCCACGATCCTCCCAATACGGAAATGGGCAGAAGATCTCAAGAGACGTTTCTTCAAAGAAGACACAGAGATGGCCAAGGCGCACATGAGAAGCTGCTCAAGAGCACTAATTATTAGAGAAATGCAAATCAAAACTACAATGAGGTATCACCTCACACCTGTTAGAATCGGCATCATCAGAAAATCTACAAACAACAAATTCTGGGGAGGGTGTGGACAAAAGGAGCCCTCTTCCACTATTGGTGGGAATGTAAATTGATAGAGTCACTATGGAGAACACTATGGAGTTTCCTTAAAAAATCTAGAAATAGAATTACCATCTGATCCAGCAATTCCACTTCTGGGCATATACCCAAAGAAAACCATAAATCAAAAAGGCACATTCACCACAATGTTCATTGCAGCACTATTTACAATAGCCAGGTAATGGAAGCAAACTAAATGCCCAAAGACAGATGAATGGATAAAGATGGGGTACATATATAAAATGGAATATTACTCGGCCATAAAAAGGAATGAATCTGGGTCATTTGTAGAGACATCGATGGATCTAGAGACAGTCATACAGAATGAAGTAAGTCAGAAAGGGGAAAACAAATATTGTATATTAATGCATATATGTGGAACCTAAAAAATGGTACAGATGAACTGGTTTGCAGGGAAGAAATAGAGACACAGAGGTAGAGAACAAACGTATGGACACCAAGTGTGGGAAGCCATGGGGTGGTGGTGGTGGGACGAGTTGGGAGATTGAGATTGACCTGTATACATGTATATGCATAAAATACATAACTAATAATAACCCGCTGTATAAAAAAGTAAATAAAATTAAATTTCAAAATGTTAAAATATAAAATTTAAAAATAAAACAGAAAAAAGCTCTTCCCTTCACACAGATGTATTTATAGGAATAAATTATTTCCATGCTTATATCTATAAATACATAAAAGAGGAATAAAAGCTAACTTGAACCATAAACGAAGAAAAACCTGAACCGACCAGTTATACAGAGAAAAACACTATCAGGGCACTTGCTCCAACGGTAAACAATATTGAAATTGTTCAGAGGTGGGGAATCATCTCCCGTACAGCCAGCAACCCACACCCCACACAAGGAGCTTCCTCATTGCAAAGCGGGGGGACCGAGCCGAGGCATCTCTGAACAAAGGTGAGCTGAGCCCCAGGCCAGCTGTTGCTGAACTGTTCCCACCCTTCCCAGGTAAAACACCTGAATATGTACAAGGGCTTGAAAGACTAGAGGAAGGGCCGTGGAGCCACAACAGCGAGAGAACGCAGGCCAACTTGGTGCCTCCAGGCCAGCCAGGGTGGTCCTGGCCCAGGGCACTCTTCCGGAAGCTTTCCATTGTCCTGCCAGAGATACCCCACCTGTCCCGGCCCCCACTGATTTTTTCCTTCCTCACCTCTGTCCGGAGAGAAATTCCAGCGGGAGGTATGGGTGACACATCCTCTTCTTTACAGGTGGCAGCTTGGCAACTCCTGCAGAAAGGCCAGCAGAACTCCACTCACACCGGGCCACCAACAAAGCTGTGGCCCCTCACTCCCTCCCACCAGCACAGCCCCGAGACTGCTCACGGGGCAAAGAATATGGAGGCAGGCACAGCTTAAGGGGCTATTGCTGCCTGGAGCGCTGTTTATATTGACCTCAACCAGGCACACCTGGGGAGGGCCGGCCGGCAGGATAAGGCTGCCCACGTCAGCTAATCCACAACCCTCAGGGAATCACAGTGTTGAAAATGGACCTCGCTAAAGCAGAATAGAAGCCAAGGAAAAAAAGGACACAATGCCATTTGCAGCACCGTAGATGAGCCTAGAGGTTATCACATGACTTGTAGTAAGTCAGAAAGTGAAAGACACATATCGTATCATATCACTTATAGGTGTTACCTAAAAATGGATACCAGGGCAGATATTTCCACGGAGAAGGGCAATCACAGATTCATTAAACAAACTTATGGTTCACCAATGGAAAGGTGTGAGGATGGGTTTCATTACGATATTGGGGTTAACAGACATATACAAACACAGGTGACATATATAATCACCTAAGACCTACGGAATACAAAGAGAAGACTACTCAACATTCTGTCATAACGTACATGGGCAAAGGATCCCAGGAAGAACAGACATCTGTATATGTGTAAAAGAACCACATCTTCCACACCTACAACAAGCCAAGCATTGTAATCAAACTTGCTGTAATAAAAAATAAAAAATTAAATTAAAAACACGAACAAGAAGTAGTGAGACAAACTTGAGGGGCTTTCTCCTGGCACATTCCATTCTAAATTCCAATCTAGAACAAGACTTCCATTGAGGCTCTGTTGCACTAATAACCTGATTTGAAAGAGAGAACTGCTGCCACCTTGTGGCCGTTTCACACAACAGCAGCTTTAATCCCAGCGCTAAAGGTCAGTTGATATTCAAAATCATTGCAGGCCTGTAAATGACACCTGCCCTGAAAACAAATCCTGGGGTCACATATCGACCAAAAAATTCAAAGGACGTCCATATTTCAAAACGACCGTTTCAAAAGCCATATTTTACGCACATTAGTGTTCTGCTTCTTTGTCTTTCTTTCTTTTTTGGTTAAAAACACGGGAATGGAAAAAGGCATCCCTCAGAAGGGGCGAAAATAGTTGCAAACGAATCAATGGACAAAGGTTTAATCTCCAATATATATAAACAGCTCATGCAGCTTAATATTAAAAAAACAAACAACCCAATACAAACATGGGCAGAATATCTAAAGAGACGTTTCTTCAAAGAAGACACAGAGATGGCTAAGACGCACATGAAAAGCTGCTCAAGAGCACTAATTATTAGAGAAATGCAAATCAAAACTACAATGAGGTATCACCTCACACCTGTTAGAATCAGCATCATCAGAAAATCTACAGACAACAAATTCTGGGGAGGGTGTGGACAAAAGGAGCCCTCTTCCACTATTGTTGGGAATGTAAATTGATACAGTCACTATGGAGAACAGTATGGAGTTTCCTTAGAAAACCTACAAATAGAAACCTTGACTTTCCCTAACCCTAACCATAGGCTGGAACGGAAACCTACCACCAACCGTGCACCTTATCTACGCGGTACACTAATCCTAATCCGTACGCTGGCACTAACCGGTGAGTCAACATGTACCCTGACACTAACACGTTTCCGTACCCTCAGCTGTGCCCCAAACCTTGCCGTTGCCTATCCTTAACCTTAGCCCGGAACAGAAACCTACCATCAGCCCTACACCTTACCCTAAGCCGTACCCTAATCCTAATCCATACGTCAACACGTACCCTGACCCTAACACGTTTCCGTACCCTCACCTCTGCCATAAACCTTGCCGTTCCCTTACCTTAACCCTAGCCCGGAACGGAAAACTACCACCAACCCTACACCTTACCTTACGCCATACCCTAATCCTAATTCGTATGCTGACACTAACCTGTGCATCAACACGTACCCTGACCCTAACACGTTTCGTACCCTCACCTGTGCCCTAAACTTTGCCAGTCCCTAAACATAACCCTAGACTGGAACGGAAACCTACCACCAACCCTACACCTTACTCTATGCGGTACCCTAATCCTCATGCGTACGCTCACACTAACCCGTGAGTCAACACGTACCCTGAACCTAACACAATTCCGTACCATCACCTGTGCCCTATACCTTGCAATTCGCTATCCCTAACCCTACACCGGAATGTAAACCTACCGCCAACCGTACACCTTACTGTACGCCGTACCCTAATCCTAATGCGTACGATGACACTATTCCATGCATCAACATGCACCATGAACCTAACACGTTTCTGTACCCTCACCTGTGCCCTAAGCCTTGCCGTTCACTAACCCTAACCCTAGCCCTGAACTGAAACCCACCACCAGCCCTACACCATACCCTATGCCTTACCCTACTCCTGGCCTGTATGCTGGCACTGACCCGTGCGTCAGCACGTAGCCTGCCTCACCCAAGTTTCCGTACCCTCACCTGTGCCCTTAGCCTTGCCGTTCCCTAACCCTAACCCTAGCCCAGAACGGAAACCCACCACCAGCCCTACACCTTACCCTACGCCGTACCCTACTCCTGGCCCATACGCTGGCACTGACCCATGCGTCAGCAGGTAGCCTGACCCTCCCACGTTTCCGTACCCTCACCTGTGCCCTAAAACTTGACGTTCCCTAACCCTAATCAAACCCCGGAATGGACACCCACCACCAGTCTTACACCTTACCCTACGCCGTACCCTACTCCTGGTCCACACCCTGGCACTGACCCGTGCTTCAGCATGTAGCCTGACCCTCCCACGTTTCCGTACCCTCACCTGTGCCCTAAGCCTTGCCGTTCCCTAACCCTAACCCTACACTTTACCCTACGCCATACCCTATTCCTGGGCCGTACGCTGGCACTGACACTTGCGTCAGCACGTAGCCTGACCCTCCCACGTTTCTGTACCCTCACCTGTGCCCTAAGCCTTGCCATTCCCTAACCCTAACCCTAGCCGGAAACGGAAACCCACCACCAGCCCTACACCTTACCCTACGCCGTACCCTACTCCTGGGCCGTACACTGGAACTGACCCTTGTGTAAGCACGTAGCCTGCCACTCCCATGTTTCCATACCCTCACCTGTGCCCTAAGCCTTGCCGATCCCTAACCCTAACCCTACCCTGGAACAGAAACCCACCACCAGCCCTACACCTTACCCTACGCCGTACCCTAATTCTGGCGCGTACGCTGGCACTGACCCGTGTGTCAGCACGTAGCGTGCCTCTCCCTCGTTTCAGTACCCTTACCTGTGCCCTAAGCCTTGCCGTTCCCTAACCCTAACCCGGAACAGAAACCCACCAACAGCCCTACACCTTACCCTACTCCGTACCCTAATCCTGGCCCGTACACTGGCACTGAAACGTGCGTCAGCACATAGCCTGACCCTCCCACGTTTCTGTACCCTCAGCTGTGCCCTAAGCCTTGCCATTCCCTAACCCTAACCCTAGCGCGGAATGGAAACCCACAACTAGCCCTACACCATACTTTACTCCAGACCCGTACACTGGCACTGACACGTTTGTCAGCACGTAGCCTGCCTCTCCCACGTGTCCCTATGCTCACCTGTTCCCTAAACCTTGCCGTTCCCTAACCCTAACCCTAGCCCGGAACGGAAACCCACCACCAGCCCTACACGTTACCCTATGATGTACCCTACTCCTGGCCCTTAACGCTGGCACTGACACGTGCGTCAGCACACAGCCTGACCATCCCACGATCCTCCCAATACAGAAATGGGCAGAAGATCTCAAGAGACGTTTCTTCAAAGAAGACACAGAGATGGCCAAGGCGCACATGAGAAGCTGCTCAAGAGCACTAATTATTAGAGAAATGCAAATCAAAACTACAATGAGGTATCACCTCACACCTGTTAGAATCGGCATCATCAGAAAATCTACAAACAACAAATTCTGGGGAGGGTGTGGACAAAAGGAGCCCTCTTCCACTATTGGTGGGAATGTAAATTGATAGAGTCACTATGGAGAACACTATGGAGTTTCCTTAAAAAATCTAGAAATAGAATTACCATCTGATCCAGCAATTCCACTTCTGGGCATATACCCAAAGAAAACCATAAATCAAAAAGGCACATTCACCACAATGTTCATTGCAGCACTATTTACAATAGCCAGGTAATGGAAGCAAACTAAATGCCCAAAGACAGATGAATGGATAAAGATGGGGTACATATATAAAATGGAATATTACTCGGCCATAAAAAGGAATGAATCTGGGTCATTTGTAGAGACATCGATGGATCTAGAGACAGTCATACAGAATGAAGTAAGTCAGAAAGGGGAAAACAAATATTGTATATTAATGCATATATGTGGAACCTAAAAAATGGTACAGATGAACTGGTTTGCAGGGAAGAAATAGAGACACAGAGGTAGAGAACAAACGTATGGACACCAAGTGTGGGAAGCCATGGGGTGGTGGTGGTGGGACGAGTTGGGAGATTGAGATTGACCTGTATACATGTATATGCATAAAATACATAACTAATAATAACCCGCTGTATAAAAAAGTAAATAAAATTAAATTTCAAAATGTTAAAATATAAAATTTAAAAATAAAACAGAAAAAAGCTCTTCCCTTCACACAGATGTATTTATAGGAATAAATTATTTCCATGCTTATATCTATAAATACATAAAAGAGGAATAAAAGCTAACTTGAACCATAAACGAAGAAAAACCTGAACCGACCAGTTATACAGAGAAAAACACTATCAGGGCACTTGCTCCAACGGTAAACAATATTGAAATTGTTCAGAGGTGGGGAATCATCTCCCGTACAGCCAGCAACCCACACCCCACACAAGGAGCTTCCTCATTGCAAAGCGGGGGGACCGAGCCGAGGCATCTCTGAACAAAGGTGAGCTGAGCCCCAGGCCAGCTGTTGCTGAACTGTTCCCACCCTTCCCAGGTAAAACACCTGAATATGTACAAGGGCTTGAAAGACTAGAGGAAGGGCCGTGGAGCCACAACAGCGAGAGAACGCAGGCCAACTTGGTGCCTCCAGGCCAGCCAGGGTGGTCCTGGCCCAGGGCACTCTTCCGGAAGCTTTCCATTGTCCTGCCAGAGATACCCCACCTGTCCCGGCCCCCACTGATTTTTTCCTTCCTCACCTCTGTCCGGAGAGAAATTCCAGCGGGAGGTATGGGTGACACATCCTCTTCTTTACAGGTGGCAGCTTGGCAACTCCTGCAGAAAGGCCAGCAGAACTCCACTCACACCGGGCCACCAACAAAGCTGTGGCCCCTCACTCCCTCCCACCAGCACAGCCCCGAGACTGCTCACGGGGCAAAGAATATGGAGGCAGGCACAGCTTCAGGGGCTATTGCTGCCTGGAGCGCTGTTTATATTGACCTCAACCAGGCACACCTGGGGAGGGCCGGCCGGCAGGATAAGGCTGCCCACGTCAGCTAATCCACAACCCTCAGGGAATCACAGTGTTGAAAATGGACCTCGCTAAAGCAGAATAGAAGCCAAGGAAAAAAAGGACACAATGCCATTTGCAGCACCGTAGATGAGCCTAGAGGTTATCACATGACTTGTAGTAAGTCAGAAAGTGAAAGACACATATCGTATCATATCACTTATAGGTGTTACCTAAAAATGGATACCAGGGCAGATATTTCCACGGAGAAGGGCAATCACAGATTCATTAAACAAACTTATGGTTCACCAATGGAAAGGTGTGAGGATGGGTTTCATTACGATATTGGGGTTAACAGACATATACAAACACAGGTGACATATATAATCACCTAAGACCTACGGAATACAAAGAGAGGACTACTCAACATTCTGTCTTAACGTACATGGGCAAAGGATCCCAGGAAGAACAGACATCTGTATATGTGTAAAAGAACCACATCTTCCACACCTACAACAAGCCAAGCATTGTAATCAAACTTGCTGTAATAAAAAATAAAAAATTAAATTAAAAACACGAACAAGAAGTAGTGAGACAAACTTGAGGGGCTTTCTCCTGGCACATTCCATTCTAAATTCCAATCTAGAACAAGACTTCCATTGAGGCTCTGTTGCACTAATAACCTGATTTGAAAGAGAGAACTGCTGCCACCTTGTGGCCGTTTCACACAACAGCAGCTTTAATCCCAGCGCTAAAGGTCAGTTGATATTCAAAATCATTGCAGGCCTGTAAATGACACCTGCCCTGAAAACAAATCCTGGGGTCACATATCGACCAAAAAATTCAAAGGACGTCCATATTTCAAAACGACCGTTTCAAAAGCCATAGTTTACGCACATTAGTGTTCTGCTTCTTTGTCTTTCTTTCTTTTTTGGTTAAAAACACGGGAATGGAAAAAGGCATCCCTCAGAAGGGGCGAAAATAGTTGCAAACGAATCAATGGACAAAGGTTTAATCTCCAATATATATAAACAGCTCATGCAGCTTAATATTAAAAAAACAAACAACCCAATACAAACATGGGCAGAATATCTAAAGAGACGTTTCTTCAAAGAAGACACAGAGATGGCTAAGACGCACATGAAAAGCTGCTCAAGAGCACTAATTATTAGAGAAATGCAAATCAAAACTACAATGAGGTATCACCTCACACCTGTTAGAATCAGCATCATCAGAAAATCTACAGACAACAAATTCTGGGGAGGGTGTGGACAAAAGGAGCCCTCTTCCACTATTGTTGGGAATGTAAATTGATACAGTCACTATGGAGAACAGTATGGAGTTTCCTTAAAAAACCTACAAATAGAAACCTTGACTTTCCCTAACCCTAACCATAGGCTGGAACGGAAACCTACCACCAACCGTGCACCTTATCTACGCGGTACACTAATCCTAATCCGTACGCTGGCACTAACCGGTGAGTCAACATGTACCCTGACACTAACACGTTTCCGTACCCTCAGCTGTGCCCCAAACCTTGCCGTTGCCTATCCTTAACCTTAGCCCGGAACAGAAACCTACCATCAGCCCTACACCTTACCCTAAGCCGTACCCTAATCCTAATCCATACGTCAACACGTACCCTGACCCTAACACGTTTCCGTACCCTCACCTCTGCCATAAACCTTGCCGTTCCCTTACCTTAACCCTAGCCCGGAACGGAAAACTACCACCAACCCTACACCTTACCTTACGCCATACCCTAATCCTAATTCGTATGCTGACACTAACCTGTGCATCAACACGTACCCTGACCCTAACACGTTTCGTACCCTCACCTGTGCCCTAAACTTTGCCAGTCCCTAAACATAACCCTAGACTGGAACGGAAACCTACCACCAACCCTACACCTTACTCTATGCGGTACCCTAATCCTCATGCGTACGCTCACACTAACCCGTGAGTCAACACGTACCCTGAACCTAACACAATTCCGTACCATCACCTGTGCCCTATACCTTGCAATTCGCTATCCCTAACCCTACACCGGAATGTAAACCTACCGCCATCCGTACACCTTACTGTACGCCGTACCCTAATCCTAATGCGTACGATGACACTATTCCATGCATCAACATGCACCATGAACCTAACACGTTTCTGTACCCTCACCTGTGCCCTAAGCCTTGCCGTTCACTAACCCTAACCCTAGCCCTGAACTGAAACCCACCACCAGCCCTACACCATACCCTATGCCTTACCCTACTCCTGGCCTGTATGCTGGCACTGACCCGTGCGTCAGCACGTAGCCTGCCTCACCCAAGTTTCCGTACCCTCACCTGTGCCCTTAGCCTTGCCGTTCCCTAACCCTAACCCTAGCCCAGAACGGAAACCCACCACCAGCCCTACACCTTACCCTACGCCGTACCCTACTCCTGGCCCATACGCTGGCACTGACCCATGCGTCAGCAGGTAGCCTGACCCTCCCACGTTTCCGTACCCTCACCTGTGCCCTAAAACTTGACGTTCCCTAACCCTAATCAAACCCCGGAATGGACACCCACCACCAGTCTTACACCTTACCCTACGCCGTACCCTACTCCTGGTCCACACCCTGGCACTGACCCGTGCTTCAGCATGTAGCCTGACCCTCCCACGTTTCCGTACCCTCACCTGTGCCCTAAGCCTTGCCGTTCCCTAACCCTAACCCTACACTTTACCCTACGCCATACCCTATTCCTGGGCCGTACGCTGGCACTGACACTTGCGTCAGCACGTAGCCTGACCCTCCCACGTTTCTGTACCCTCACCTGTGCCCTAAGCCTTGCCATTCCCTAACCCTAACCCTAGCCGGAAACGGAAACCCACCACCAGCCCTACACCTTACCCTACGCCGTACCCTACTCCTGGGCCGTACACTGGAACTGACCCTTGTGTAAGCACGTAGCCTGCCACTCCCATGTTTCCATACCCTCACCTGTGCCCTAAGCCTTGCCGATCCCTAACCCTAACCCTACCCTGGAACAGAAACCCACCACCAGCCCTACACCTTACCCTACGCCGTACCCTAATTCTGGCGCGTACGCTGGCACTGACCCGTGTGTCAGCACGTAGCGTGCCTCTCCCTCGTTTCAGTACCCTTACCTGTGCCCTAAGCCTTGCCGTTCCCTAACCCTAACCCGGAACAGAAACCCACCAACAGCCCTACACCTTACCCTACTCCGTACCCTAATCCTGGCCCGTACACTGGCACTGAAACGTGCGTCAGCACATAGCCTGACCCTCCCACGTTTCTGTACCCTCAGCTGTGCCCTAAGCCTTGCCGTTCCCTAACCCTAACCCTAGTGCGGAATGGAAACCCACAACTAGCCCTACACCATACTTTACTCCAGACCCGTACGCTGGCACTGACACGTTTGTCAGCACGTAGCCTGCCTCTCCCACGTGTCCCTATGCTCACCTGTTCCCTAAACCTTGCCGTTCCCTAACCCTAACCCTAGCCCGGAACGGAAACCCACCACCAGCCCTACACGTTACCCTATGATGTACCCTACTCCTGGCCCTTACGCTGGCACTGACACGTGCGTCAGCACACAGCCTGACCATCCCACGATCCTCCCAATACAGAAATGGGCAGAAGATCTCAAGAGACGTTTCTTCAAAGAAGACACAGAGATGGCCAAGGCGCACATGAGAAGCTGCTCAAGAGCACTAATTATTAGAGAAATGCAAATCAAAACTACAATGAGGTATCACCTCACACCTGTTAGAATCGGCATCATCAGAAAATCTACAAACAACAAATTCTGGGGAGGGTGTGGACAAAAGGAGCCCTCTTCCACTATTGGTGGGAATGTAAATTGATAGAGTCACTATGGAGAACACTATGGAGTTTCCTTAAAAAATCTAGAAATAGAATTACCATCTGATCCAGCAATTCCACTTCTGGGCATATACCCAAAGAAAACCATAAATCAAAAAGGCACATTCACCACAATGTTCATTGCAGCACTATTTACAATAGCCAGGTAATGGAAGCAAACTAAATGCCCAAAGACAGATGAATGGATAAAGATGGGGTACATATATAAAATGGAATATTACTCGGCCATAAAAAGGAATGAATCTGGGTCATTTGTAGAGACATCGATGGATCTAGAGACAGTCATACAGAATGAAGTAAGTCAGAAAGGGGAAAACAAATATTGTATATTAATGCATATATGTGGAACCTAAAAAATGGTACAGATGAACTGGTTTGCAGGGAAGAAATAGAGACACAGAGGTAGAGAACAAACGTATGGACACCAAGTGTGGGAAGCCATGGGGTGGTGGTGGTGGGACGAGTTGGGAGATTGAGATTGACCTGTATACATGTATATGCATAAAATACATAACTAATAATAACCCGCTGTATAAAAAAGTAAATAAAATTAAATTTCAAAATGTTAAAATATAAAATTTAAAAATAAAACAGAAAAAAGCTCTTCCCTTCACACAGATGTATTTATAGGAATAAATTATTTCCATGCTTATATCTATAAATACATAAAAGAGGAATAAAAGCTAACTTGAACCATAAACGAAGAAAAACCTGAACCGACCAGTTATACAGAGAAAAACACTATCAGGGCACTTGCTCCAACGGTAAACAATATTGAAATTGTTCAGAGGTGGGGAATCATCTCCCGTACAGCCAGCAACCCACACCCCACACAAGAGGCTTCCTCATTGCAAAGCGGGGGGACCGAGCCGAGGCATCTCTGAACAAAGGTGAGCTGAGCCCCAGGCCAGCTGTTGCTGAACTGTTCCCACCCTTCCCAGGTAAAACACCTGAATATGTACAAGGGCTTGAAAGACTAGAGGAAGGGCCGTGGAGCCACAACAGCGAGAGAACGCAGGCCAACTTGGTGCCTCCAGGCCAGCCAGGGTGGTCCTGGCCCAGGGCACTCTTCCGGAAGCTTTCCATTGTCCTGCCAGAGATACCCCACCTGTCCCGGCCCCCACTGATTTTTTCCTTCCTCACCTCTGTCCGGAGAGAAATTCCAGCGGGAGGTATGGGTGACACATCCTCTTCTTTACAGGTGGCAGCTTGGCAACTCCTGCAGAAAGGCCAGCAGAACTCCACTCACACCGGGCCACCAACAAAGCTGTGGCCCCTCACTCCCTCCCACCAGCACAGCCCCGAGACTGCTCACGGGGCAAAGAATATGGAGGCAGGCACAGCTTCAGGGGCTATTGCTGCCTGGAGCGCTGTTTATATTGACCTCAACCAGGCACACCTGGGGAGGGCCGGCCGGCAGGATAAGGCTGCCCACGTCAGCTAATCCACAACCCTCAGGGAATCACAGTGTTGAAAATGGACCTCGCTAAAGCAGAATAGAAGCCAAGGAAAAAAAGGACACAATGCCATTTGCAGCACCGTAGATGAGCCTAGAGGTTATCACATGACTTGTAGTAAGTCAGAAAGTGAAAGACACATATCGTATCATATCACTTATAGGTGTTACCTAAAAATGGATACCAGGGCAGATATTTCCACGGAGAAGGGCAATCACAGATTCATTAAACAAACTTATGGTTCACCAATGGAAAGGTGTGAGGATGGGTTTCATTACGATATTGGGGTTAACAGACATATACAAACACAGGTGACATATATAATCACCTAAGACCTACGGAATACAAAGAGAGGACTACTCAACATTCTGTCTTAACGTACATGGGCAAAGGATCCCAGGAAGAACAGACATCTGTATATGTGTAAAAGAACCACATCTTCCACACCTACAACAAGCCAAGCATTGTAATCAAACTTGCTGTAATAAAAAATAAAAAATTAAATTAAAAACACGAACAAGAAGTAGTGAGACAAACTTGAGGGGCTTTCTCCTGGCACATTCCATTCTAAATTCCAATCTAGAACAAGACTTCCATTGAGGCTCTGTTGCACTAATAACCTGATTTGAAAGAGAGAACTGCTGCCACCTTGTGGCCGTTTCACACAACAGCAGCTTTAATCCCAGCGCTAAAGGTCAGTTGATATTCAAAATCATTGCAGGCCTGTAAATGACACCTGCCCTGAAAACAAATCCTGGGGTCACATATCGACCAAAAAATTCAAAGGACGTCCATATTTCAAAACGACCGTTTCAAAAGCCATATTTTACGCACATTAGTGTTCTGCTTCTTTGTCTTTCTTTCTTTCTTGGTTAAAAACACGGGAATGGAAAAAGGCATCCCTCAGAAGGGGCGAAAATAGTTGCAAACGAATCAATGGACAAAGGTTTAATCTCCAATATATATAAACAGCTCCTGCAGCTTAATATTAAAAAAACAAACAACCCAATACAAACATGGGCAGAATATCTAAAGAGACGTTTCTTCAAAGAAGACACAGAGATGGCTAAGACGCACATGAAAAGCTGCTCAAGAGCACTAATTATTAGAGAAATGCAAATCAAAACTACAATGAGGTATCACCTCACACCTGTTAGAATCAGCATCATCAGAAAATCTACAGACAACAAATTCTGGGGAGGGTGTGGACAAAAGGAGCCCTCTTCCACTATTGTTGGGAATGTAAATTGATACAGTCACTATGGAGAACAGTATGGAGTTTCCTTAAAAAACCTACAAATAGAAACCTTGACTTTCCCTAACCCTAACCATAGGCTGGAACGGAAACCTACCACCAACCGTGCACCTTATCTACGCGGTACACTAATCCTAATCCGTACGCTGGCACTAACCGGTGAGTCAACATGTACCCTGACACTAACACGTTTCCGTACCCTCAGCTGTGCCCCAAACCTTGCCGTTGCCTATCCTTAACCTTAGCCCGGAACAGAAACCTACCATCAGCCCTACACCTTACCCTAAGCCGTACCCTAATCCTAATCCATACGTCAACACGTACCCTGACCCTAACACGTTTCCGTACCCTCACCTCTGCCATAAACCTTGCCGTTCCCTTACCTTAACCCTAGCCCGGAACGGAAAACTACCACCAACCCTACACCTTACCTTACGCCATACCCTAATCCTAATTCGTATGCTGACACTAACCTGTGCATCAACACGTACCCTGACCCTAACACGTTTCGTACCCTCACCTGTGCCCTAAACTTTGCCAGTCCCTAAACATAACCCTAGACTGGAACGGAAACCTACCACCAACCCTACACCTTACTCTATGCGGTACCCTAATCCTCATGCGTACGCTCACACTAACCCGTGAGTCAACACGTACCCTGAACCTAACACAATTCCGTACCATCACCTGTGCCCTATACCTTGCAATTCGCTATCCCTAACCCTACACCGGAATGTAAACCTACCGCCATCCGTACACCTTACTGTACGCCGTACCCTAATCCTAATGCGTACGATGACACTATTCCATGCATCAACATGCACCATGAACCTAACACGTTTCTGTACCCTCACCTGTGCCCTAAGCCTTGCCGTTCACTAACCCTAACCCTAGCCCTGAACTGAAACCCACCACCAGCCCTACACCATACCCTATGCCTTACCCTACTCCTGGCCTGTATGCTGGCACTGACCCGTGCGTCAGCACGTAGCCTGCCTCACCCAAGTTTCCGTACCCTCACCTGTGCCCTTAGCCTTGCCGTTCCCTAACCCTAACCCTAGCCCAGAACGGAAACCCACCACCAGCCCTACACCTTACCCTACGCCGTACCCTACTCCTGGCCCATACGCTGGCACTGACCCATGCGTCAGCAGGTAGCCTGACCCTCCCACGTTTCCGTACCCTCACCTGTGCCCTAAAACTTGACGTTCCCTAACCCTAATCAAACCCCGGAATGGACACCCACCACCAGTCTTACACCTTACCCTACGCCGTACCCTACTCCTGGTCCACACCCTGGCACTGACCCGTGCTTCAGCATGTAGCCTGACCCTCCCACGTTTCCGTACCCTCACCTGTGCCCTAAGCCTTGCCGTTCCCTAACCCTAACCCTACACTTTACCCTACGCCATACCCTATTCCTGGGCCGTACGCTGGCACTGACACTTGCGTCAGCACGTAGCCTGACCCTCCCACGTTTCTGTACCCTCACCTGTGCCCTAAGCCTTGCCATTCCCTAACCCTAACCCTAGCCGGAAACGGAAACCCACCACCAGCCCTACACCTTACCCTACGCCGTACCCTACTCCTGGGCCGTACACTGGAACTGACCCTTGTGTAAGCACGTAGCCTGCCACTCCCATGTTTCCATACCCTCACCTGTGCCCTAAGCCTTGCCGATCCCTAACCCTAACCCTACCCTGGAACAGAAACCCACCACCAGCCCTACACCTTACCCTACGCCGTACCCTAATTCTGGCGCGTACGCTGGCACTGACCCGTGTGTCAGCACGTAGCGTGCCTCTCCCTCGTTTCAGTACCCTTACCTGTGCCCTAAGCCTTGCCGTTCCCTAACCCTAACCCGGAACAGAAACCCACCAACAGCCCTACACCTTACCCTACTCCGTACCCTAATCCTGGCCCGTACACTGGCACTGAAACGTGCGTCAGCACATAGCCTGACCCTCCCACGTTTCTGTACCCTCAGCTGTGCCCTAAGCCTTGCCGTTCCCTAACCCTAACCCTAGCGTGGAATGGAAACCCACAACTAGCCCTACACCATACTTTACTCCAGACCCGTACGCTGGCACTGACACGTTTGTCAGCACGTAGCCTGCCTCTCCCACGTGTCCCTATGCTCACCTGTTCCCTAAACCTTGCCGTTCCCTAACGCTAACCCTAGCCCGGAACGGAAACCCACCACCAGCCCTACACGTTACCCTATGATGTACCCTACTCCTGGCCCTTACGCTGGCACTGACACGTGCGTCAGCACACAGCCTGACCATCCCACGATCCTCCCAATACGGAAATGGGCAGAAGATCTCAAGAGACGTTTCTTCAAAGAAGACACAGAGATGGCCAAGGCGCACATGAGAAGCTGCTCAAGAGCACTAATTATTAGAGAAATGCAAATCAAAACTACAATGAGGTATCACCTCACACCTGTTAGAATCGGCATCATCAGAAAATCTACAAACAACAAATTCTGGGGAGGGTGTGGACAAAAGGAGCCCTCTTCCACTATTGGTGGGAATGTAAATTGATAGAGTCACTATGGAGAACACTATGGAGTTTCCTTAAAAAATCTAGAAATAGAATTACCATCTGATCCAGCAATTCCACTTCTGGGCATATACCCAAAGAAAACCATAAATCAAAAAGGCACATTCACCACAATGTTCATTGCAGCACTATTTACAATAGCCAGGTAATGGAAGCAAACTAAATGCCCAAAGACAGATGAATGGATAAAGATGGGGTACATATATAAAATGGAATATTACTCGGCCATAAAAAGGAATGAATCTGGGTCATTTGTAGAGACATCGATGGATCTAGAGACAGTCATACAGAATGAAGTAAGTCAGAAAGGGGAAAACAAATATTGTATATTAATGCATATATGTGGAACCTAAAAAATGGTACAGATGAACTGGTTTGCAGGGAAGAAATAGAGACACAGAGGTAGAGAACAAACGTATGGACACCAAGTGTGGGAAGCCATGGGGTGGTGGTGGTGGGACGAGTTGGGAGATTGAGATTGACCTGTATACATGTATATGCATAAAATACATAACTAATAATAACCCGCTGTATAAAAAAGTAAATAAAATTAAATTTCAAAATGTTAAAATATAAAATTTAAAAATAAAACAGAAAAAAGCTCTTCCCTTCACACAGATGTATTTATAGGAATAAATTATTTCCATGCTTATATCTATAAATACATAAAAGAGGAATAAAAGCTAACTTGAACCATAAACGAAGAAAAACCTGAACCGACCAGTTATACAGAGAAAAACACTATCAGGGCACTTGCTCCAATGGTAAACAATATTGAAATTGTTCAGAGGTGGGGAATCATCTCCCGTACAGCCAGCAACCCACACCCCACACAAGGAGCTTCCTCATTGCAAAGCGGGGGGACCGAGCCGAGGCATCTCTGAACAAAGGTGAGCTGAGCCCCAGGCCAGCTGTTGCTGAACTGTTCCCACCCTTCCCAGGTAAAACACCTGAATATGTACAAGGGCTTGAAAGACTAGAGGAAGGGCCGTGGAGCCACAACAGCGAGAGAACGCAGGCCAACTTGGTGCCTCCAGGCCAGCCAGGGTGGTCCTGGCCCAGGGCACTCTTCCGGAAGCTTTCCATTGTCCTGCCAGAGATACCCCACCTGTCCCGGCCCCCACTGATTTTTTCCTTCCTCACCTCTGTCCGGAGAGAAATTCCAGCGGGAGGTATGGGTGACACATCCTCTTCTTTACAGGTGGCAGCTTGGCAACTCCTGCAGAAAGGCCAGCAGAACTCCACTCACACCGGGCCACCAACAAAGCTGTGGCCCCTCACTCCCTCCCACCAGCACAGCCCCGAGACTGCTCACGGGGCAAAGAATATGGAGGCAGGCACAGCTTCAGGGGCTATTGCTGCCTGGAGCGCTGTTTATATTGACCTCAACCAGGCACACCTGGGGAGGGCCGGCCGGCAGGATAAGGCTGCCCACGTCAGCTAATCCACAACCCTCAGGGAATCACAGTGTTGAAAATGGACCTCGCTAAAGCAGAATAGAAGCCAAGGAAAAAAAGGACACAATGCCATTTGCAGCACCGTAGATGAGCCTAGAGGTTATCACATGACTTGTAGTAAGTCAGAAAGTGAAAGACACATATCGTATCATATCACTTATAGGTGTTACCTAAAAATGGATACCAGGGCAGATATTTCCACGGAGAAGGGCAATCACAGATTCATTAAACAAACTTATGGTTCACCAATGGAAAGGTGTGAGGATGGGTTTCATTACGATATTGGGGTTAACAGACATATACAAACACAGGTGACATATATAATCACCTAAGACCTACGGAATACAAAGAGAGGACTACTCAACATTCTGTCTTAACGTACATGGGCAAAGGATCCCAGGAAGAACAGACATCTGTATATGTGTAAAAGAACCACATCTTCCACACCTACAACAAGCCAAGCATTGTAATCAAACTTGCTGTAATAAAAAATAAAAAATTAAATTAAAAACACGAACAAGAAGTAGTGAGACAAACTTGAGGGGCTTTCTCCTGGCACATTCCATTCTAAATTCCAATCTAGAACAAGACTTCCATTGAGGCTCTGTTGCACTAATAACCTGATTTGAAAGAGAGAACTGCTGCCACCTTGTGGCCGTTTCACACAACAGCAGCTTTAATCCCAGCGCTAAAGGTCAGTTGATATTCAAAATCATTGCAGGCCTGTAAATGACACCTGCCCTGAAAACAAATCCTGGGGTCACATATCGACCAAAAAATTCAAAGGACGTCCATATTTCAAAACGACCGTTTCAAAAGCCATAGTTTACGCACATTAGTGTTCTGCTTCTTTGTCTTTCTTTCTTTTTTGGTTAAAAACACGGGAATGGAAAAAGGCATCCCTCAGAAGGGGCGAAAATAGTTGCAAACGAATCAATGGACAAAGGTTTAATCTCCAATATATATAAACAGCTCATGCAGCTTAATATTAAAAAAACAAACAACCCAATACAAACATGGGCAGAATATCTAAAGAGACGTTTCTTCAAAGAAGACACAGAGATGGCTAAGACGCACATGAAAAGCTGCTCAAGAGCACTAATTATTAGAGAAATGCAAATCAAAACTACAATGAGGTATCACCTCACACCTGTTAGAATCAGCATCATCAGAAAATCTACAGACAACAAATTCTGGGGAGGGTGTGGACAAAAGGAGCCCTCTTCCACTATTGTTGGGAATGTAAATTGATACAGTCACTATGGAGAACAGTATGGAGTTTCCTTAAAAAACCTACAAATAGAAACCTTGACTTTCCCTAACCCTAACCATAGGCTGGAACGGAAACCTACCACCAACCGTGCACCTTATCTACGCGGTACACTAATCCTAATCCGTACGCTGGCACTAACCGGTGAGTCAACATGTACCCTGACACTAACACGTTTCCGTACCCTCAGCTGTGCCCCAAACCTTGCCGTTGCCTATCCTTAACCTTAGCCCGGAACAGAAACCTACCATCAGCCCTACACCTTACCCTAAGCCGTACCCTAATCCTAATCCATACGTCAACACGTACCCTGACCCTAACACGTTTCCGTACCCTCACCTCTGCCATAAACCTTGCCGTTCCCTTACCTTAACCCTAGCCCGGAACGGAAAACTACCACCAACCCTACACCTTACCTTACGCCATACCCTAATCCTAATTCGTATGCTGACACTAACCTGTGCATCAACACGTACCCTGACCCTAACACGTTTCGTACCCTCACCTGTGCCCTAAACTTTGCCAGTCCCTAAACATAACCCTAGACTGGAACAGAAACCTACCACCAACCCTACACCTTACTCTATGCGGTACCCTAATCCTCATGCGTACGCTCACACTAACCCGTGAGTCAACACGTACCCTGAACCTAACACAATTCCGTACCATCACCTGTGCCCTATACCTTGCAATTCGCTATCCCTAACCCTACACCGGAATGTAAACCTACCGCCATCCGTACACCTTACTGTACGCCGTACCCTAATCCTAATGCGTACGATGACACTATTCCATGCATCAACATGCACCATGAACCTAACACGTTTCTGTACCCTCACCTGTGCCCTAAGCCTTGCCGTTCACTAACCCTAACCCTAGCCCTGAACTGAAACCCACCACCAGCCCTACACCATACCCTATGCCTTACCCTACTCCTGGCCTGTATGCTGGCACTGACCCGTGCGTCAGCACGTAGCCTGCCTCACCCAAGTTTCCGTACCCTCACCTGTGCCCTTAGCCTTGCCGTTCCCTAACCCTAACCCTAGCCCAGAACGGAAACCCACCACCAGCCCTACACCTTACCCTACGCCGTACCCTACTCCTGGCCCATACGCTGGCACTGACCCATGCGTCAGCAGGTAGCCTGACCCTCCCACGTTTCCGTACCCTCACCTGTGCCCTAAAACTTGACGTTCCCTAACCCTAATCAAACCCCGGAATGGACACCCACCACCAGTCTTACACCTTACCCTACGCCGTACCCTACTCCTGGTCCACACCCTGGCACTGACCCGTGCTTCAGCATGTAGCCTGACCCTCCCACGTTTCCGTACCCTCACCTGTGCCCTAAGCCTTGCCGTTCCCTAACCCTAACCCTACACTTTACCCTACGCCATACCCTATTCCTGGGCCGTACGCTGGCACTGACACTTGCGTCAGCATGTAGCCTGACCCTCCCACGTTTCTGTACCCTCACCTGTGCCCTAAGCCTTGCCATTCCCTAACCCTAACCCTAGCCGGAAACGGAAACCCACCACCAGCCCTACACCTTACCCTACGCCGTACCCTACTCCTGGGCCGTACACTGGAACTGACCCTTGTGTAAGCACGTAGCCTGCCACTCCCATGTTTCCATACCCTCACCTGTGCCCTAAGCCTTGCCGATCCCTAACCCTAACCCTACCCTGGAACAGAAACCCACCACCAGCCCTACACCTTACCCTACGCCGTACCCTAATTCTGGCGCGTACGCTGGCACTGACCCGTGTGTCAGCACGTAGCGTGCCTCTCCCTCGTTTCAGTACCCTTACCTGTGCCCTAAGCCTTGCCGTTCCCTAACCCTAACCCGGAACAGAAACCCACCAACAGCCCTACACCTTACCCTACTCCGTACCCTAATCCTGGCCCGTACACTGGCACTGAAACGTGCGTCAGCACATAGCCTGACCCTCCCACGTTTCTGTACCCTCAGCTGTGCCCTAAGCCTTGCCGTTCCCTAACCCTAACCCTAGCGCGGAATGGAAACCCACAACTAGCCCTACACCATACTTTACTCCAGACCCGTACGCTGGCACTGACACGTTTGTCAGCACGTAGCCTGCCTCTCCCACGTGTCCCTATGCTCACCTGTTCCCTAAACCTTGCCGTTCCCTAACCCTAACCCTAGCCCGGAACGGAAACCCACCACCAGCCCTACACGTTACCCTATGATGTACCCTACTCCTGGCCCTTACGCTGGCACTGACACGTGCGTCAGCACACAGCCTGACCATCCCACGATCCTCCCAATACGGAAATGGGCAGAAGATCTCAAGAGACGTTTCTTCAAAGAAGACACAGAGATGGCCAAGGCGCACATGAGAAGCTGCTCAAGAGCACTAATTATTAGAGAAATGCAAATCAAAACTACAATGAGGTATCACCTCACACCTGTTAGAATCGGCATCATCAGAAAATCTACAAACAACAAATTCTGGGGAGGGTGTGGACAAAAGGAGCCCTCTTCCACTATTGGTGGGAATGTAAATTGATAGAGTCACTATGGAGAACACTATGGAGTTTCCTTAAAAAATCTAGAAATAGAATTACCATCTGATCCAGCAATTCCACTTCTGGGCATATACCCAAAGAAAACCATAAATCAAAAAGGCACATTCACCACAATGTTCATTGCAGCACTATTTACAATAGCCAGGTAATGGAAGCAAACTAAATGCCCAAAGACAGATGAATGGATAAAGATGGGGTACATATATAAAATGGAATATTACTCGGCCATAAAAAGGAATGAATCTGGGTCATTTGTAGAGACATCGATGGATCTAGAGACAGTCATACAGAATGAAGTAAGTCAGAAAGGGGAAAACAAATATTGTATATTAATGCATATATGTGGAACCTAAAAAATGGTACAGATGAACTGGTTTGCAGGGAAGAAATAGAGACACAGAGGTAGAGAACAAACGTATGGACACCAAGTGTGGGAAGCCATGGGGTGGTGGTGGTGGGACGAGTTGGGAGATTGAGATTGACCTGTATACATGTATATGCATAAAATACATAACTAATAATAACCCGCTGTATAAAAAAGTAAATAAAATTAAATTTCAAAATGTTAAAATATAAAATTTAAAAATAAAACAGAAAAAAGCTCTTCCCTTCACACAGATGTATTTATAGGAATAAATTATTTCCATGCTTATATCTATAAATACATAAAAGAGGAATAAAAGCTAACTTGAACCATAAACGAAGAAAAACCTGAACCGACCAGTTATACAGAGAAAAACACTATCAGGGCACTTGCTCCAACGGTAAACAATATTGAAATTGTTCAGAGGTGGGGAATCATCTCCCGTACAGCCAGCAACCCACACCCCACACAAGGAGCTTCCTCATTGCAAAGCGGGGGGACCGAGCCGAGGCATCTCTGAACAAAGGTGAGCTGAGCCCCAGGCCAGCTGTTGCTGAACTGTTCCCACCCTTCCCAGGTAAAACACCTGAATATGTACAAGGGCTTGAAAGACTAGAGGAAGGGCCGTGGAGCCACAACAGCGAGAGAACGCAGGCCAACTTGGTGCCTCCAGGCCAGCCAGGGTGGTCCTGGCCCAGGGCACTCTTCCGGAAGCTTTCCATTGTCCTGCCAGAGATACCCCACCTGTCCCGGCCCCCACTGATTTTTTCCTTCCTCACCTCTGTCCGGAGAGAAATTCCAGCGGGAGGTATGGGTGACACATCCTCTTCTTTACAGGTGGCAGCTTGGCAACTCCTGCAGAAAGGCCAGCAGAACTCCACTCACACCGGGCCACCAACAAAGCTGTGGCCCCTCACTCCCTCCCACCAGCACAGCCCCGAGACTGCTCACGGGGCAAAGAATATGGAGGCAGGCACAGCTTCAGGGGCTATTGCTGCCTGGAGCGCTGTTTATATTGACCTCAACCAGGCACACCTGGGGAGGGCCGGCCGGCAGGATAAGGCTGCCCACGTCAGCTAATCCACAACCCTCAGGGAATCACAGTGTTGAAAATGGACCTCGCTAAAGCAGAATAGAAGCCAAGGAAAAAAAGGACACAATGCCATTTGCAGCACCGTAGATGAGCCTAGAGGTTATCACATGACTTGTAGTAAGTCAGAAAGTGAAAGACACATATCGTATCATATCACTTATAGGTGTTACCTAAAAATGGATACCAGGGCAGATATTTCCACGGAGAAGGGCAATCACAGATTCATTAAACAAACTTATGGTTCACCAATGGAAAGGTGTGAGGATGGGTTTCATTACGATATTGGGGTTAACAGACATATACAAACACAGGTGACATATATAATCACCTAAGACCTACGGAATACAAAGAGAGGACTACTCAACATTCTGTCTTAACGTACATGGGCAAAGGATCCCAGGAAGAACAGACATCTGTATATGTGTAAAAGAACCACATCTTCCACACCTACAACAAGCCAAGCATTGTAATCAAACTTGCTGTAATAAAAAATAAAAAATTAAATTAAAAACACGAACAAGAAGTAGTGAGACAAACTTGAGGGGCTTTCTCCTGGCACATTCCATTCTAAATTCCAATCTAGAACAAGACTTCCATTGAGGCTCTGTTGCACTAATAACCTGATTTGAAAGAGAGAACTGCTGCCACCTTGTGGCCGTTTCACACAACAGCAGCTTTAATCCCAGCGCTAAAGGTCAGTTGATATTCAAAATCATTGCAGGCCTGTAAATGACACCTGCCCTGAAAACAAATCCTGGGGTCACATATCGACCAAAAAATTCAAAGGACGTCCATATTTCAAAACGACCGTTTCAAAAGCCATATTTTACGCACATTAGTGTTCTGCTTCTTTGTCTTTCTTTCTTTTTTGGTTAAAAACACGGGAATGGAAAAAGGCATCCCTCAGAAGGGGCGAAAATAGTTGCAAACGAATCAATGGACAAAGGTTTAATCTCCAATATATATAAACAGCTCATGCAGCTTAATATTAAAAAAACAAACAACCCAATACAAACATGGGCAGAATATCTAAAGAGACGTTTCTTCAAAGAAGACACAGAGATGGCTAAGACGCACATGAAAAGCTGCTCAAGAGCACTAATTATTAGAGAAATGCAAATCAAAACTACAATGAGGTATCACCTCACACCTGTTAGAATCAGCATCATCAGAAAATCTACAGACAACAAATTCTGGGGAGGGTGTGGACAAAAGGAGCCCTCTTCCACTATTGTTGGGAATGTAAATTGATACAGTCACTATGGAGAACAGTATGGAGTTTCCTTAGAAAACCTACAAATAGAAACCTTGACTTTCCCTAACCCTAACCATAGGCTGGAACGGAAACCTACCACCAACCGTGCACCTTATCTACGCGGTACACTAATCCTAATCCATACGCTGGCACTAACCGGTGAGTCAACATGTACCCTGACACTAACACGTTTCCGTACCCTCAGCTGTGCCCCAAACCTTGCCGTTGCCTATCCTTAACCTTAGCCCGGAACAGAAACCTACCATCAGCCCTACACCTTACCCTAAGCCGTACCCTAATCCTAATCCATACGTCAACACGTACCCTGACCCTAACACGTTTCCGTACCCTCACCTCTGCCATAAACCTTGCCGTTCCCTTACCTTAACCCTAGCCCGGAACGGAAAACTACCACCAACCCTACACCTTACCTTACGCCATACCCTAATCCTAATTCGTATGCTGACACTAACCTGTGCATCAACACGTACCCTGACCCTAACACGTTTCGTACCCTCACCTGTGCCCTAAACTTTGCCAGTCCCTAAACATAACCCTAGACTGGAACGGAAACCTACCACCAACCCTACACCTTACTCTATGCGGTACCCTAATCCTCATGCGTACGCTCACACTAACCCGTGAGTCAACACGTACCCTGAACCTAACACAATTCCGTACCATCACCTGTGCCCTATACCTTGCAATTCGCTATCCCTAACCCTACACCGGAATGTAAACCTACCGCCATCCGTACACCTTACTGTACGCCGTACCCTAATCCTAATGCGTACGATGACACTATTCCATGCATCAACATGCACCATGAACCTAACACGTTTCTGTACCCTCACCTGTGCCCTAAGCCTTGCCGTTCACTAACCCTAACCCTAGCCCTGAACTGAAACCCACCACCAGCCCTACACCATACCCTATGCCTTACCCTACTCCTGGCCTGTATGCTGGCACTGACCCGTGCGTCAGCACGTAGCCTGCCTCACCCAAGTTTCCGTACCCTCACCTGTGCCCTTAGCCTTGCCGTTCCCTAACCCTAACCCTAGCCCAGAACGGAAACCCACCACCAGCCCTACACCTTACCCTACGCCGTACCCTACTCCTGGCCCATACGCTGGCACTGACCCATGCGTCAGCAGGTAGCCTGACCCTCCCACGTTTCCGTACCCTCACCTGTGCCCTAAAACTTGACGTTCCCTAACCCTAATCAAACCCCGGAATGGACACCCACCACCAGTCTTACACCTTACCCTACGCCGTACCCTACTCCTGGTCCACACCCTGGCACTGACCCGTGCTTCAGCATGTAGCCTGACCCTCCCACGTTTCCGTACCCTCACCTGTGCCCTAAGCCTTGCCGTTCCCTAACCCTAACCCTACACTTTACCCTACGCCATACCCTATTCCTGGGCCGTACGCTGGCACTGACACTTGCGTCAGCACGTAGCCTGACCCTCCCACGTTTCTGTACCCTCACCTGTGCCCTAAGCCTTGCCATTCCCTAACCCTAACCCTAGCCGGAAACGGAAACCCACCACCAGCCCTACACCTTACCCTACGCCGTACCCTACTCCTGGGCCGTACACTGGAACTGACCCTTGTGTAAGCACGTAGCCTGCCACTCCCATGTTTCCATACCCTCACCTGTGCCCTAAGCCTTGCCGATCCCTAACCCTAACCCTACCCTGGAACAGAAACCCACCACCAGCCCTACACCTTACCCTACGCCGTACCCTAATTCTGGCGCGTACGCTGGCACTGACCCGTGTGTCAGCACGTAGCGTGCCTCTCCCTCGTTTCAGTACCCTTACCTGTGCCCTAAGCCTTGCCGTTCCCTAACCCTAACCCGGAACAGAAACCCACCAACAGCCCTACACCTTACCCTACTCCGTACCCTAATCCTGGCCCGTACACTGGCACTGAAACGTGCGTCAGCACATAGCCTGACCCTCCCACGTTTCTGTACCCTCAGCTGTGCCCTAAGCCTTGCCGTTCCCTAACCCTAACCCTAGCGCGGAATGGAAACCCACAACTAGCCCTACACCATACTTTACTCCAGACCCGTACGCTGGCACTGACACGTTTGTCAGCACGTAGCCTGCCTCTCCCACGTGTCCCTATGCTCACCTGTTCCCTAAACCTTGCCGTTCCCTAACCCTAACCCTAGCCCGGAACGGAAACCCACCACCAGCCCTACACGTTACCCTATGATGTACCCTACTCCTGGCCCTTAACGCTGGCACTGACACGTGCGTCAGCACACAGCCTGACCATCCCACGATCCTCCCAATACAGAAATGGGCAGAAGATCTCAAGAGACGTTTCTTCAAAGAAGACACAGAGATGGCCAAGGCGCACATGAGGAGCTGCTCAAGAGCACTAATTATTAGAGAAATGCAAATCAAAACTACAATGAGGTATCACCTCACACCTGTTAGAATCGGCATCATCAGAAAATCTACAAACAACAAATTCTGGGGAGGGTGTGGACAAAAGGAGCCCTCTTCCACTATTGGTGGGAATGTAAATTGATAGAGTCACTATGGAGAACACTATGGAGTTTCCTTAAAAAATCTAGAAATAGAATTACCATCTGATCCAGCAATTCCACTTCTGGGCATATACCCAAAGAAAACCATAAATCAAAAAGGTACATTCACCACAATGTTCATTGCAGCACTATTTACAATAGCCAGGTAATGGAAGCAAACTAAACGCCCAAAGACAGATGAATGGATAAAGATGGGGTACATATATAAAATGGAATATTACTCGGCCATAAAAAGGAATGAATCTGGGTCATTTGTAGAGACATCGATGGATCTAGAGACAGTCATACAGAATGAAGTAAGTCAGAAAGGGGAAAACAAATATTGTATATTAATGCATATATGTGGAACCTAAAAAATGGTACAGATGAACTGGTTTGCAGGGAAGAAATAGAGACACAGAGGTAGAGAACAAACGTATGGACACCAAGTGTGGGAAGCCATGGGGTGGTGGTGGTGGGACGAGTTGGGAGATTGAGATTGACCTGTATACATGTATATGCATAAAATACATAACTAATAATAACCCGCTGTATAAAAAAGTAAATAAAATTAAATTTCAAAATGTTAAAATATAAAATTTAAAAATAAAACAGAAAAAAGCTCTTCCCTTCACACAGATGTATTTATAGGAATAAATTATTTCCATGCTTATATCTATAAATACATAAAAGAGGAATAAAGGCTAACTTGAACCATAAACGAAGAAAAACCTGAACCGACCAGTTATACAGAGAAAAACACTATCAGGGCACTTGCTCCAACGGTAAACAATATTGAAATTGTTCAGAGGTGGGGAATCATCTCCCGTACAGCCAGCAACCCACACCCCACACAAGGAGCTTCCTCATTGCAAAGCGGGGGGACCGAGCCGAGGCATCTCTGAACAAAGGTGAGCTGAGCCCCAGGCCAGCTGTTGCTGAACTGTTCCCACCCTTCCCAGGTAAAACACCTGAATATGTACAAGGGCTTGAAAGACTAGAGGAAGGGCCGTGGAGCCACAACAGCGAGAGAACGCAGGCCAACTTGGTGCCTCCAGGCCAGCCAGGGTGGTCCTGGCCCAGGGCACTCTTCCGGAAGCTTTCCATTGTCCTGCCAGAGATACCCCACCTGTCCCGGCCCCCACTGATTTTTTCCTTCCTCACCTCTGTCCGGAGAGAAATTCCAGCGGGAGGTATGGGTGACACATCCTCTTCTTTACAGGTGGCAGCTTGGCAACTCCTGCAGAAAGGCCAGCAGAACTCCACTCACACCGGGCCACCAACAAAGCTGTGGCCCCTCACTCCCTCCCACCAGCACAGCCCCGAGACTGCTCACGGGGCAAAGAATATGGAGGCAGGCACAGCTTCAGGGGCTATTGCTGCCTGGAGCGCTGTTTATATTGACCTCAACCAGGCACACCTGGGGAGGGCCGGCCGGCAGGATAAGGCTGCCCACGTCAGCTAATCCACAACCCTCAGGGAATCACAGTGTTGAAAATGGACCTCGCTAAAGCAGAATAGAAGCCAAGGAAAAAAAGGACACAATGCCATTTGCAGCACCGTAGATGAGCCTAGAGGTTATCACATGACTTGTAGTAAGTCAGAAAGTGAAAGACACATATCGTATCATATCACTTATAGGTGTTACCTAAAAATGGATACCAGGGCAGATATTTCCACGGAGAAGGGCAATCACAGATTCATTAAACAAACTTATGGTTCACCAATGGAAAGGTGTGAGGATGGGTTTCATTACGATATTGGGGTTAACAGACATATACAAACACAGGTGACATATATAATCACCTAAGACCTACGGAATACAAAGAGAGGACTACTCAACATTCTGTCTTAACGTACATGGGCAAAGGATCCCAGGAAGAACAGACATCTGTATATGTGTAAAAGAACCACATCTTCCACACCTACAACAAGCCAAGCATTGTAATCAAACTTGCTGTAATAAAAAATAAAAAATTAAATTAAAAACACGAACAAGAAGTAGTGAGACAAACTTGAGGGGCTTTCTCCTGGCACATTCCATTCTAAATTCCAATCTAGAACAAGACTTCCATTGAGGCTCTGTTGCACTAATAACCTGATTTGAAAGAGAGAACTGCTGCCACCTTGTGGCCGTTTCACACAACAGCAGCTTTAATCCCAGCGCTAAAGGTCAGTTGATATTCAAAATCATTGCAGGCCTGTAAATGACACCTGCCCTGAAAACAAATCCTGGGGTCACATATCGACCAAAAAATTCAAAGGACGTCCATATTTCAAAACGACCGTTTCAAAAGCCATAGTTTACGCACATTAGTGTTCTGCTTCTTTGTCTTTCTTTCTTTTTTGGTTAAAAACACGGGAATGGAAAAAGGCATCCCTCAGAAGGGGCGAAAATAGTTGCAAACGAATCAATGGACAAAGGTTTAATCTCCAATATATATAAACAGCTCATGCAGCTTAATATTAAAAAAACAAACAACCCAATACAAACATGGGCAGAATATCTAAAGAGACGTTTCTTCAAAGAAGACACAGAGATGGCTAAGACGCACATGAAAAGCTGCTCAAGAGCACTAATTATTAGAGAAATGCAAATCAAAACTACAATGAGGTATCACCTCACACCTGTTAGAATCAGCATCATCAGAAAATCTACAGACAACAAATTCTGGGGAGGGTGTGGACAAAAGGAGCCCTCTTCCACTATTGTTGGGAATGTAAATTGATACAGTCACTATGGAGAACAGTATGGAGTTTCCTTAGAAAACCTACAAATAGAAACCTTGACTTTCCCTAACCCTAACCATAGGCTGGAACGGAAACCTACCACCAACCGTGCACCTTATCTACGCGGTACACTAATCCTAATCCATACGCTGGCACTAACCGGTGAGTCAACATGTACCCTGACACTAACACGTTTCCGTACCCTCAGCTGTGCCCCAAACCTTGCCGTTGCCTATCCTTAACCTTAGCCCGGAACAGAAACCTACCATCAGCCCTACACCTTACCCTAAGCCGTACCCTAATCCTAATCCATACGTCAACACGTACCCTGACCCTAACACGTTTCCGTACCCTCACCTCTGCCATAAACCTTGCCGTTCCCTTACCTTAACCCTAGCCCGGAACGGAAAACTACCACCAACCCTACACCTTACCTTACGCCATACCCTAATCCTAATTCGTATGCTGACACTAACCTGTGCATCAACACGTACCCTGACCCTAACACGTTTCGTACCCTCACCTGTGCCCTAAACTTTGCCAGTCCCTAAACATAACCCTAGACTGGAACGGAAACCTACCACCAACCCTACACCTTACTCTATGCGGTACCCTAATCCTCATGCGTACGCTCACACTAACCCGTGAGTCAACACGTACCCTGAACCTAACACAATTCCGTACCATCACCTGTGCCCTATACCTTGCAATTCGCTATCCCTAACCCTACACCGGAATGTAAACCTACCGCCATCCGTACACCTTACTGTACGCCGTACCCTAATCCTAATGCGTACGATGACACTATTCCATGCATCAACATGCACCATGAACCTAACACGTTTCTGTACCCTCACCTGTGCCCTAAGCCTTGCCGTTCACTAACCCTAACCCTAGCCCTGAACTGAAACCCACCACCAGCCCTACACCATACCCTATGCCTTACCCTACTCCTGGCCTGTATGCTGGCACTGACCCGTGCGTCAGCACGTAGCCTGCCTCACCCAAGTTTCCGTACCCTCACCTGTGCCCTTAGCCTTGCCGTTCCCTAACCCTAACCCTAGCCCAGAACGGAAACCCACCACCAGCCCTACACCTTACCCTACGCCGTACCCTACTCCTGGCCCATACGCTGGCACTGACCCATGCGTCAGCAGGTAGCCTGACCCTCCCACGTTTCCGTACCCTCACCTGTGCCCTAAAACTTGACGTTCCCTAACCCTAATCAAACCCCGGAATGGACACCCACCACCAGTCTTACACCTTACCCTACGCCGTACCCTACTCCTGGTCCACACCCTGGCACTGACCCGTGCTTCAGCATGTAGCCTGACCCTCCCACGTTTCCGTACCCTCACCTGTGCCCTAAGCCTTGCCGTTCCCTAACCCTAACCCTACACTTTACCCTACGCCATACCCTATTCCTGGGCCGTACGCTGGCACTGACACTTGCGTCAGCACGTAGCCTGACCCTCCCACGTTTCTGTACCCTCACCTGTGCCCTAAGCCTTGCCATTCCCTAACCCTAACCCTAGCCGGAAACGGAAACCCACCACCAGCCCTACACCTTACCCTACGCCGTACCCTACTCCTGGGCCGTACACTGGAACTGACCCTTGTGTAAGCACGTAGCCTGCCACTCCCATGTTTCCATACCCTCACCTGTGCCCTAAGCCTTGCCGATCCCTAACCCTAACCCTACCCTGGAACAGAAACCCACCACCAGCCCTACACCTTACCCTACGCCGTACCCTAATTCTGGCGCGTACGCTGGCACTGACCCGTGTGTCAGCACGTAGCGTGCCTCTCCCTCGTTTCAGTACCCTTACCTGTGCCCTAAGCCTTGCCGTTCCCTAACCCTAACCCGGAACAGAAACCCACCAACAGCCCTACACCTTACCCTACTCCGTACCCTAATCCTGGCCCGTACACTGGCACTGAAACGTGCGTCAGCACATAGCCTGACCCTCCCACGTTTCTGTACCCTCAGCTGTGCCCTAAGCCTTGCCGTTCCCTAACCCTAACCCTAGCGCGGAATGGAAACCCACAACTAGCCCTACACCATACTTTACTCCAGACCCGTACGCTGGCACTGACACGTTTGTCAGCACGTAGCCTGCCTCTCCCACGTGTCCCTATGCTCACCTGTTCCCTAAACCTTGCCGTTCCCTAACCCTAACCCTAGCCCGGAACGGAAACCCACCACCAGCCCTACACGTTACCCTATGATGTACCCTACTCCTGGCCCTTAACGCTGGCACTGACACGTGCGTCAGCACACAGCCTGACCATCCCACGATCCTCCCAATACAGAAATGGGCAGAAGATCTCAAGAGACGTTTCTTCAAAGAAGACACAGAGATGGCCAAGGCGCACATGAGGAGCTGCTCAAGAGCACTAATTATTAGAGAAATGCAAATCAAAACTACAATGAGGTATCACCTCACACCTGTTAGAATCGGCATCATCAGAAAATCTACAAACAACAAATTCTGGGGAGGGTGTGGACAAAAGGAGCCCTCTTCCACTATTGGTGGGAATGTAAATTGATAGAGTCACTATGGAGAACACTATGGAGTTTCCTTAAAAAATCTAGAAATAGAATTACCATCTGATCCAGCAATTCCACTTCTGGGCATATACCCAAAGAAAACCATAAATCAAAAAGGCACATTCACCACAATGTTCATTGCAGCACTATTTACAATAGCCAGGTAATGGAAGCAAACTAAACGCCCAAAGACAGATGAATGGATAAAGATGGGGTACATATATAAAATGGAATATTACTCGGCCATAAAAAGGAATGAATCTGGGTCATTTGTAGAGACATCGATGGATCTAGAGACAGTCATACAGAATGAAGTAAGTCAGAAAGGGGAAAACAAATATTGTATATTAATGCATATATGTGGAACCTAAAAAATGGTACAGATGAACTGGTTTGCAGGGAAGAAATAGAGACACAGAGGTAGAGAACAAACGTATGGACACCAAGTGTGGGAAGCCATGGGGTGGTGGTGGTGGGACGAGTTGGGAGATTGAGATTGACCTGTATACATGTATATGCATAAAATACATAACTAATAATAACCCGCTGTATAAAAAAGTAAATAAAATTAAATTTCAAAATGTTAAAATATAAAATTTAAAAATAAAACAGAAAAAAGCTCTTCCCTTCACACAGATGTATTTATAGGAATAAATTATTTCCATGCTTATATCTATAAATACATAAAAGAGGAATAAAGGCTAACTTGAACCATAAACGAAGAAAAACCTGAACCGACCAGTTATACAGAGAAAAACACTATCAGGGCACTTGCTCCAACGGTAAACAATATTGAAATTGTTCAGAGGTGGGGAATCATCTCCCGTACAGCCAGCAACCCACACCCCACACAAGGAGCTTCCTCATTGCAAAGCGGGGGGACCGAGCCGAGGCATCTCTGAACAAAGGTGAGCTGAGCCCCAGGCCAGCTGTTGCTGAACTGTTCCCACCCTTCCCAGGTAAAACACCTGAATATGTACAAGGGCTTGAAAGACTAGAGGAAGGGCCGTGGAGCCACAACAGCGAGAGAACGCAGGCCAACTTGGTGCCTCCAGGCCAGCCAGGGTGGTCCTGGCCCAGGGCACTCTTCCGGAAGCTTTCCATTGTCCTGCCAGAGATACCCCACCTGTCCCGGCCCCCACTGATTTTTTCCTTCCTCACCTCTGTCCGGAGAGAAATTCCAGCGGGAGGTATGGGTGACACATCCTCTTCTTTACAGGTGGCAGCTTGGCAACTCCTGCAGAAAGGCCAGCAGAACTCCACTCACACCGGGCCACCAACAAAGCTGTGGCCCCTCACTCCCTCCCACCAGCACAGCCCCGAGACTGCTCACGGGGCAAAGAATATGGAGGCAGGCACAGCTTCAGGGGCTATTGCTGCCTGGAGCGCTGTTTATATTGACCTCAACCAGGCACACCTGGGGAGGGCCGGCCGGCAGGATAAGGCTGCCCACGTCAGCTAATCCACAACCCTCAGGGAATCACAGTGTTGAAAATGGACCTCGCTAAAGCAGAATAGAAGCCAAGGAAAAAAAGGACACAATGCCATTTGCAGCACCGTAGATGAGCCTAGAGGTTATCACATGACTTGTAGTAAGTCAGAAAGTGAAAGACACATATCGTATCATATCACTTATAGGTGTTACCTAAAAATGGATACCAGGGCAGATATTTCCACGGAGAAGGGCAATCACAGATTCATTAAACAAACTTATGGTTCACCAATGGAAAGGTGTGAGGATGGGTTTCATTACGATATTGGGGTTAACAGACATATACAAACACAGGTGACATATATAATCACCTAAGACCTACGGAATACAAAGAGAGGACTACTCAACATTCTGTCTTAACGTACATGGGCAAAGGATCCCAGGAAGAACAGACATCTGTATATGTGTAAAAGAACCACATCTTCCACACCTACAACAAGCCAAGCATTGTAATCAAACTTGCTGTAATAAAAAATAAAAAATTAAATTAAAAACACGAACAAGAAGTAGTGAGACAAACTTGAGGGGCTTTCTCCTGGCACATTCCATTCTAAATTCCAATCTAGAACAAGACTTCCATTGAGGCTCTGTTGCACTAATAACCTGATTTGAAAGAGAGAACTGCTGCCACCTTGTGGCCGTTTCACACAACAGCAGCTTTAATCCCAGCGCTAAAGGTCAGTTGATATTCAAAATCATTGCAGGCCTGTAAATGACACCTGCCCTGAAAACAAATCCTGGGGTCACATATCGACCAAAAAATTCAAAGGACGTCCATATTTCAAAACGACCGTTTCAAAAGCCATATTTTACGCACATTAGTGTTCTGCTTCTTTGTCTTTCTTTCTTTTTTGGTTAAAAACACGGGAATGGAAAAAGGCATCCCTCAGAAGGGGCGAAAATAGTTGCAAACGAATCAATGGACAAAGGTTTAATCTCCAATATATATAAACAGCTCATGCAGCTTAATATTAAAAAAACAAACAACCCAATACAAACATGGGCAGAATATCTAAAGAGACGTTTCTTCAAAGAAGACACAGAGATGGCTAAGACGCACATGAAAAGCTGCTCAAGAGCACTAATTATTAGAGAAATGCAAATCAAAACTACAATGAGGTATCACCTCACACCTGTTAGAATCAGCATCATCAGAAAATCTACAGACAACAAATTCTGGGGAGGGTGTGGACAAAAGGAGCCCTCTTCCACTATTGTTGGGAATGTAAATTGATACAGTCACTATGGAGAACAGTATGGAGTTTCCTTAAAAAACCTACAAATAGAAACCTTGACTTTCCCTAACCCTAACCATAGGCTGGAACGGAAACCTACCACCAACCGTGCACCTTATCTACGCGGTACACTAATCCTAATCCGTACGCTGGCACTAACTGGTGAGTCAACATGTACCCTGACACTAACACGTTTCCGTACCCTCAGCTGTGCCCCAAACCTTGCCGTTGCCTATCCTTAACCTTAGCCCGGAACAGAAACCTACCATCAGCCCTACACCTTACCCTAAGCCGTACCCTAATCCTAATCCATACGTCAACACGTACCCTGAACCTAACACGTTTCCGTACCCTCACCTCTGCCATAAACCTTGCCGTTCCCTTACCTTAACCCTAGCCCGGAACGGAAAACTACCACCAACCCTACACCTTACCTTACGCCATACCCTAATCCTAATTCGTATGCTGACACTAACCTGTGCATCAACACGTACCATGACCCTAACACGTTTCGTACCCTCACCTGTGCCCTAAACTTTGCCAGTCCCTAAACATAACCCTAGACTGGAACAGAAACCTACCACCAACCCTACACCTTACTCTATGCGGTACCCTAATCCTCATGCGTACGCTCACACTAACCCGTGAGTCAACACGTACCCTGAACCTAACACAATTCCGTACCATCACCTGTGCCCTATACCTTGCAATTCGCTATCCCTAACCCTACACCGGAATGTAAACCTACCGCCATCCGTACACCTTACTGTACGCCGTACCCTAATCCTAATGCGTACGATGACACTATTCCATGCATCAACATGCACCATGAACCTAACACGTTTCTGTACCCTCACCTGTGCCCTAAGCCTTGCCGTTCACTAACCCTAACCCTAGCCCTGAACTGAAACCCACCACCAGCCCTACACCATACCCTATGCCTTACCCTACTCCTGGCCTGTATGCTGGCACTGACCCGTGCGTCAGCACGTAGCCTGCCTCACCCAAGTTTCCGTACCCTCACCTGTGCCCTTAGCCTTGCCGTTCCCTAACCCTAACCCTAGCCCAGAACGGAAACCCACCACCAGCCCTACACCTTACCCTACGCCGTACCCTACTCCTGGCCCATACGCTGGCACTGACCCATGCGTCAGCAGGTAGCCTGACCCTCCCACGTTTCCGTACCCTCACCTGTGCCCTAAAACTTGACGTTCCCTAACCCTAATCAAACCCCGGAATGGACACCCACCACCAGTCTTACACCTTACCCTACGCCGTACCCTACTCCTGGTCCACACCCTGGCACTGACCCGTGCTTCAGCATGTAGCCTGACCCTCCCACGTTTCCGTACCCTCACCTGTGCCCTAAGCCTTGCCGTTCCCTAACCCTAACCCTACACTTTACCCTACGCCATACCCTATTCCTGGGCCGTACGCTGGCACTGACACTTGCGTCAGCACGTAGCCTGACCCTCCCACGTTTCTGTACCCTCACCTGTGCCCTAAGCCTTGCCATTCCCTAACCCTAACCCTAGCCGGAAACGGAAACCCACCACCAGCCCTACACCTTACCCTACGCCGTACCCTACTCCTGGGCCGTACACTGGAACTGACCCTTGTGTAAGCACGTAGCCTGCCACTCCCATGTTTCCATACCCTCACCTGTGCCCTAAGCCTTGCCGATCCCTAACCCTAACCCTACCCTGGAACAGAAACCCACCACCAGCCCTACACCTTACCCTACGCCGTACCCTAATTCTGGCGCGTACGCTGGCACTGACCCGTGTGTCAGCACGTAGCGTGCCTCTCCCTCGTTTCAGTACCCTTACCTGTGCCCTAAGCCTTGCCGTTCCCTAACCCTAACCCGGAACAGAAACCCACCAACAGCCCTACACCTTACCCTACTCCGTACCCTAATCCTGGCCCGTACACTGGCACTGAAACGTGCGTCAGCACATAGCCTGACCCTCCCACGTTTCTGTACCCTCAGCTGTGCCCTAAGCCTTGCCGTTCCCTAACCCTAACCCTAGCGCGGAATGGAAACCCACAACTAGCCCTACACCATACTTTACTCCAGACCCGTACGCTGGCACTGACACGTTTGTCAGCACGTAGCCTGCCTCTCCCACGTGTCCCTATGCTCACCTGTTCCCTAAACCTTGCCGTTCCCTAACCCTAACCCTAGCCCGGAACGGAAACCCACCACCAGCCCTACACGTTACCCTATGATGTACCCTACTCCTGGCCCTTAACGCTGGCACTGACACGTGCGTCAGCACACAGTCTGACCATCCCACGATCCTCCCAATACAGAAATGGGCTGAAGATCTCAAGAGACGTTTCTTCAAAGAAGACACAGAGATGGCCAAGGCGCACATGAGGAGCTGCTCAAGAGCACTAATTATTAGAGAAATGCAAATCAAAACTACAATGAGGTATCACCTCACACCTGTTAGAATCGGCATCATCAGAAAATCTACAAACAACAAATTCTGGGGAGGGTGTGGACAAAAGGAGCCCTCTTCCACTATTGGTGGGAATGTAAATTGATAGAGTCACTATGGAGAACACTATGGAGTTTCCTTAAAAAATCTAGAAATAGAATTACCATCTGATCCAGCAATTCCACTTCTGGGCATATACCCAAAGAAAACCATAAATCAAAAAGGCACATTCACCACAATGTTCATTGCAGCACTATTTACAATAGCCAGGTAATGGAAGCAAACTAAACGCCCAAAGACAGATGAATGGATAAAGATGGGGTACATATATAAAATGGAATATTACTCGGCCATAAAAAGGAATGAATCTGGGTCATTTGTAGAGACATCGATGGATCTAGAGACAGTCATACAGAATGAAGTAAGTCAGAAAGGGGAAAACAAATATTGTATATTAATGCATATATGTGGAACCTAAAAAATGGTACAGATGAACTGGTTTGCAGGGAAGAAATAGAGACACAGAGGTAGAGAACAAACGTATGGACACCAAGTGTGGGAAGCCATGGGGTGGTGGTGGTGGGACGAGTTGGGAGATTGAGATTGACCTGTATACATGTATATGCATAAAATACATAACTAATAATAACCCGCTGTATAAAAAAGTAAATAAAATTAAATTTCAAAATGTTAAAATATAAAATTTAAAAATAAAACAGAAAAAAGCTCTTCCCTTCACACAGATGTATTTATAGGAATAAATTATTTCCATGCTTATATCTATAAATACATAAAAGAGGAATAAAAGCTAACTTGAACCATAAACGAAGAAAAACCTGAACCGACCAGTTATACAGAGAAAAACACTATCAGGGCACTTGCTCCAACGGTAAACAATATTGAAATTGTTCAGAGGTGGGGAATCATCTCCCGTACAGCCAGCAACCCACACCCCACACAAGGAGCTTCCTCATTGCAAAGCGGGGGGACCGAGCCGAGGCATCTCTGAACAAAGGTGAGCTGAGCCCCAGGCCAGCTGTTGCTGAACTGTTCCCACCCTTCCCAGGTAAAACACCTGAATATGTACAAGGGCTTGAAAGACTAGAGGAAGGGCCGTGGAGCCACAACAGCGAGAGAACGCAGGCCAACTTGGTGCCTCCAGGCCAGCCAGGGTGGTCCTGGCCCAGGGCACTCTTCCGGAAGCTTTCCATTGTCCTGCCAGAGATACCCCACCTGTCCCGGCCCCCACTGATTTTTTCCTTCCTCACCTCTGTCCGGAGAGAAATTCCAGCGGGAGGTATGGGTGACACATCCTCTTCTTTACAGGTGGCAGCTTGGCAACTCCTGCAGAAAGGCCAGCAGAACTCCACTCACACCGGGCCACCAACAAAGCTGTGGCCCCTCACTCCCTCCCACCAGCACAGCCCCGAGACTGCTCACGGGGCAAAGAATATGGAGGCAGGCACAGCTTCAGGGGCTATTGCTGCCTGGAGCGCTGTTTATATTGACCTCAACCAGGCACACCTGGGGAGGGCCGGCCGGCAGGATAAGGCTGCCCACGTCAGCTAATCCACAACCCTCAGGGAATCACAGTGTTGAAAATGGACCTCGCTAAAGCAGAATAGAAGCCAAGGAAAAAAAGGACACAATGCCATTTGCAGCACCGTAGATGAGCCTAGAGGTTATCACATGACTTGTAGTAAGTCAGAAAGTGAAAGACACATATCGTATCATATCACTTATAGGTGTTACCTAAAAATGGATACCAGGGCAGATATTTCCACGGAGAAGGGCAATCACAGATTCATTAAACAAACTTATGGTTCACCAATGGAAAGGTGTGAGGATGGGTTTCATTACGATATTGGGGTTAACAGACATATACAAACACAGGTGACATATATAATCACCTAAGACCTACGGAATACAAAGAGAGGACTACTCAACATTCTGTCTTAACGTACATGGGCAAAGGATCCCAGGAAGAACAGACATCTGTATATGTGTAAAAGAACAACATCTTCCACACCTACAACAAGCCAAGCATTGTAATCAAACTTGCTGTAATAAAAAATAAAAAATTAGGGCTTCCCTGGTGGCGCAGTGGTTGAGAGTCCGCCTGCCGATGCAGGGGACACGGGTTCGTGCCCCGGTCTGGGAAGATCCCACATGCCGCAGAGCGGCTAGGCCCGTGAGCCATGGCCGCTGAGCCTGTGCGTCCGGAGCCTGTGCTCCGCAAGGGGAGAGGCCACAACAGTGAGAGGCCCGCCTACCGCAAAAAAAAAATAAATAAATAAATAAAAAAATAAAAAATTAAATTAAAAACACGAACAAGAAGTAGTGAGACAAACTTGAGGGGCTTTCTCCTGGCACATTCCATTCTAAATTCCAATCTAGAACAAGACTTCCATTGAGGCTCTGTTGCACTAATAACCTGATTTGAAAGAGAGAACTGCTGCCACCTTGTGGCCGTTTCACACAACAGCAGCTTTAATCCCAGCGCTAAAGGTCAGTTGATATTCAAAATCATTGCAGGCCTGTAAATGACACCTGCCCTGAAAACAAATCCTGGGGTCACATATCGACCAAAAAATTCAAAGGACGTCCATATTTCAAAACGACCGTTTCAAAAGCCATATTTTACGCACATTAGTGTTCTGCTTCTTTGTCTTTCTTTCTTTTTTGGTTAAAAACACGGGAATGGAAAAAGGCATCCCTCAGAAGGGGCGAAAATAGTTGCAAACGAATCAATGGACAAAGGTTTAATCTCCAATATATATAAACAGCTCATGCAGCTTAATATTAAAAAAACAAACAACCCAATACAAACATGGGCAGAATATCTAAAGAGACGTTTCTTCAAAGAAGACACAGAGATGGCTAAGACGCACATGAAAAGCTGCTCAAGAGCACTAATTATTAGAGAAATGCAAATCAAAACTACAATGAGGTATCACCTCACACCTGTTAGAATCAGCATCATCAGAAAATCTACAGACAACAAATTCTGGGGAGGGTGTGGACAAAAGGAGCCCTCTTCCACTATTGTTGGGAATGTAAATTGATACAGTCACTATGGAGAACAGTATGGAGTTTCCTTAAAAAACCTACAAATAGAAACCTTGACTTTCCCTAACCCTAACCATAGGCTGGAACGGAAACCTACCACCAACCGTGCACCTTATCTACGCGGTACACTAATCCTAATCCGTACGCTGGCACTAACCGGTGAGTCAACATGTACCCTGACCCTAACACGTTTCCGTACCCTCAGCTGTGCCCCAAACCTTGCCGTTGCCTATCCTTAACCTTAGCCCGGAACAGAAACCTACCATCAGCCCTACACCTTACCCTAAGCCGTACCCTAATCCTAATCCATACGTCAACACGTACCCTGACCCTAACACGTTTCCGTACCCTCACCTCTGCCATAAACCTTGCCGTTCCCTTACCTTAACCCTAGCCCGGAACGGAAAACTACCACCAACCCTACACCTTACCTTACGCCATACCCTAATCCTAATTCGTATGCTGACACTAACCTGTGCATCAACACGTACCCTGACCCTAACACGTTTCGTACCCTCACCTGTGCCCTAAACTTTGCCAGTCCCTAAACATAACCCTAGACTGGAACGGAAACCTACCACCAACCCTACACCTTACTCTATGCGGTACCCTAATCCTCATGCGTACGCTCACACTAACCCGTGAGTCAACACGTACCCTGAACCTAACACAATTCCGTACCATCACCTGTGCCCTATACCTTGCAATTCGCTATCCCTAACCCTACACCGGAATGTAAACCTACCGCCATCCGTACACCTTACTGTACGCCGTACCCTAATCCTAATGCGTACGATGACACTATTCCATGCATCAACATGCACCATGAACCTAACACGTTTCTGTACCCTCACCTGTGCCCTAAGCCTTGCCGTTCACTAACCCTAACCCTAGCCCTGAACTGAAACCCACCACCAGCCCTACACCATACCCTATGCCTTACCCTACTCCTGGCCTGTATGCTGGCACTGACCCGTGCGTCAGCACGTAGCCTGCCTCACCCAAGTTTCCGTACCCTCACCTGTGCCCTTAGCCTTGCCGTTCCCTAACCCTAACCCTAGCCCAGAACGGAAACCCACCACCAGCCCTACACCTTACCCTACGCCGTACCCTACTCCTGGCCCATACGCTGGCACTGACCCATGCGTCAGCAGGTAGCCTGACCCTCCCACGTTTCCGTACCCTCACCTGTGCCCTAAAACTTGACGTTCCCTAACCCTAATCAAACCCCGGAATGGACACCCACCACCAGTCTTACACCTTACCCTACGCCGTACCCTACTCCTGGTCCACACCCTGGCACTGACCCGTGCTTCAGCATGTAGCCTGACCCTCCCACGTTTCCGTACCCTCACCTGTGCCCTAAGCCTTGCCGTTCCCTAACCCTAACCCTACACTTTACCCTACACCATACCCTATTCCTGGGCCGTACGCTGGCACTGACACTTGCGTCAGCACGTAGCCTGACCCTCCCACGTTTCTGTACCCTCACCTGTGCCCTAAGCCTTGCCATTCCCTAACCCTAACCCTAGCCGGAAACGGAAACCCACCACCAGCCCTACACCTTACCCTACGCCGTACCCTACTCCTGGGCCGTACACTGGAACTGACCCTTGTGTAAGCACGTAGCCTGCCACTCCCATGTTTCCATACCCTCACCTGTGCCCTAAGCCTTGCCGATCCCTAACCCTAACCCTACCCTGGAACAGAAACCCACCACCAGCCCTACACCTTACCCTACGCCGTACCCTAATTCTGGCGCGTACGCTGGCACTGACCCGTGTGTCAGCACGTAGCGTGCCTCTCCCTCGTTTCAGTACCCTTACCTGTGCCCTAAGCCTTGCCGTTCCCTAACCCTAACCCGGAACAGAAACCCACCAACAGCCCTACACCTTACCCTACTCCGTACCCTAATCCTGGCCCGTACACTGGCACTGAAACGTGCGTCAGCACATAGCCTGACCCTCCCACGTTTCTGTACCCTCAGCTGTGCCCTAAGCCTTGCCGTTCCCTAACCCTAACCCTAGCGCGGAATGGAAACCCACAACTAGCCCTACACCATACTTTACTCCAGACCCGTACGCTGGCACTGACACGTTTGTCAGCACGTAGCCTGCCTCTCCCACGTGTCCCTATGCTCACCTGTTCCCTAAACCTTGCCGTTCCCTAACGCTAACCCTAGCCCGGAACGGAAACCCACCACCAGCCCTACACGTTACCCTATGATGTACCCTACTCCTGGCCCTTACGCTGGCACTGACACGTGCGTCAGCACACAGCCTGACCATCCCACGATCCTCCCAATACGGAAATGGGCAGAAGATCTCAAGAGACGTTTCTTCAAAGAAGACACAGAGATGGCCAAGGCGCACATGAGAAGCTGCTCAAGAGCACTAATTATTAGAGAAATGCAAATCAAAACTACAATGAGGTATCACCTCACACCTGTTAGAATCGGCATCATCAGAAAATCTACAAACAACAAATTCTGGGGAGGGTGTGGACAAAAGGAGCCCTCTTCCACTATTGGTGGGAATGTAAATTGATAGAGTCACTATGGAGAACACTATGGAGTTTCCTTAAAAAATCTAGAAATAGAATTACCATCTGATCCAGCAATTCCACTTCTGGGCATATACCCAAAGAAAACCATAAATCAAAAAGGCACATTCACCACAATGTTCATTGCAGCACTATTTACAATAGCCAGGTAATGGAAGCAAACTAAACGCCCAAAGACAGATGAATGGATAAAGATGGGGTACATATATAAAATGGAATATTACTCGGCCATAAAAAGGAATGAATCTGGGTCATTTGTAGAGACATCGATGGATCTAGAGACAGTCATACAGAATGAAGTAAGTCAGAAAGGGGAAAACAAATATTGTATATTAATGCATATATGTGGAACCTAAAAAATGGTACAGATGAACTGGTTTGCAGGGAAGAAATAGAGACACAGAGGTAGAGAACAAACGTATGGACACCAAGTGTGGGAAGCCATGGGGTGGTGGTGGTGGGACGAGTTGGGAGATTGAGATTGACCTGTATACATGTATATGCATAAAATACATAACTAATAATAACCCGCTGTATAAAAAAGTAAATAAAATTAAATTTCAAAATGTTAAAATATAAAATTTAAAAATAAAACAGAAAAAAGCTCTTCCCTTCACACAGATGTATTTATAGGAATAAATTATTTCCATGCTTATATCTATAAATACATAAAAGAGGAATAAAAGCTAACTTGAACCATAAACGAAGAAAAACCTGAACCGACCAGTTATACAGAGAAAAACACTATCAGGGCACTTGCTCCAACGGTAAACAATATTGAAATTGTTCAGAGGTGGGGAATCATCTCCCGTACAGCCAGCAACCCACACCCCACACAAGGAGCTTCCTCATTGCAAAGCGGGGGGACCGAGCCGAGGCATCTCTGAACAAAGGTGAGCTGAGCCCCAGGCCAGCTGTTGCTGAACTGTTCCCACCCTTCCCAGGTAAAACACCTGAATATGTACAAGGGCTTGAAAGACTAGAGGAAGGGCCGTGGAGCCACAACAGCGAGAGAACGCAGGCCAACTTGGTGCCTCCAGGCCAGCCAGGGTGGTCCTGGCCCAGGGCACTCTTCCGGAAGCTTTCCATTGTCCTGCCAGAGATACCCCACCTGTCCCGGCCCCCACTGATTTTTTCCTTCCTCACCTCTGTCCGGAGAGAAATTCCAGCGGGAGGTATGGGTGACACATCCTCTTCTTTACAGGTGGCAGCTTGGCAACTCCTGCAGAAAGGCCAGCAGAACTCCACTCACACCGGGCCACCAACAAAGCTGTGGCCCCTCACTCCCTCCCACCAGCACAGCCCCGAGACTGCTCACGGGGCAAAGAATATGGAGGCAGGCACAGCTTCAGGGGCTATTGCTGCCTGGAGCGCTGTTTATATTGACCTCAACCAGGCACACCTGGGGAGGGCCGGCCGGCAGGATAAGGCTGCCCACGTCAGCTAATCCACAACCCTCAGGGAATCACAGTGTTGAAAATGGACCTCGCTAAAGCAGAATAGAAGCCAAGGAAAAAAAGGACACAATGCCATTTGCAGCACCGTAGATGAGCCTAGAGGTTATCACATGACTTGTAGTAAGTCAGAAAGTGAAAGACACATATCGTATCATATCACTTATAGGTGTTACCTAAAAATGGATACCAGGGCAGATATTTCCACGGAGAAGGGCAATCACAGATTCATTAAACAAACTTATGGTTCACCAATGGAAAGGTGTGAGGATGGGTTTCATTACGATATTGGGGTTAACAGACATATACAAACACAGGTGACATATATAATCACCTAAGACCTACGGAATACAAAGAGAGGACTACTCAACATTCTGTCTTAACGTACATGGGCAAAGGATCCCAGGAAGAACAGACATCTGTATATGTGTAAAAGAACCACATCTTCCACACCTACAACAAGCCAAGCATTGTAATCAAACTTGCTGTAATAAAAAATAAAAAATTAAATTAAAAACACGAACAAGAAGTAGTGAGACAAACTTGAGGGGCTTTCTCCTGGCACATTCCATTCTAAATTCCAATCTAGAACAAGACTTCCATTGAGGCTCTGTTGCACTAATAACCTGATTTGAAAGAGAGAACTGCTGCCACCTTGTGGCCGTTTCACACAACAGCAGCTTTAATCCCAGCGCTAAAGGTCAGTTGATATTCAAAATCATTGCAGGCCTGTAAATGACACCTGCCCTGAAAACAAATCCTGGGGTCACATATTGACCAAAAAATTCAAAGGACGTCCATATTTCAAAACGACCGTTTCAAAAGCCATATTTTACGCACATTAGTGTTCTGCTTCTTTGTCTTTCTTTCTTTTTTGGTTAAAAACACGGGAATGGAAAAAGGCATCCCTCAGAAGGGGCGAAAATAGTTGCAAACGAATCAATGGACAAAGGTTTAATCTCCAATATATATAAACAGCTCATGCAGCTTAATATTAAAAAAACAAACAACCCAATACAAACATGGGCAGAATATCTAAAGAGACGTTTCTTCAAAGAAGACACAGAGATGGCTAAGACGCACATGAAAAGCTGCTCAAGAGCACTAATTATTAGAGAAATGCAAATCAAAACTACAATGAGGTATCACCTCACACCTGTTAGAATCAGCATCATCAGAAAATCTACAGACAACAAATTCTGGGGAGGGTGTGGACAAAAGGAGCCCTCTTCCACTATTGTTGGGAATGTAAATTGATACAGTCACTATGGAGAACAGTATGGAGTTTCCTTAAAAAACCTACAAATAGAAACCTTGACTTTCCCTAACCCTAACCATAGGCTGGAACGGAAACCTACCACCAACCGTGCACCTTATCTACGCGGTACACTAATCCTAATCCGTACGCTGGCACTAACCGGTGAGTCAACATGTACCCTGACCCTAACACGTTTCCGTACCCTCAGCTGTGCCCCAAACCTTGCCGTTGCCTATCCTTAACCTTAGCCCGGAACAGAAACCTACCATCAGCCCTACACCTTACCCTAAGCCGTACCCTAATCCTAATCCATACGTCAACACGTACCCTGACCCTAACACGTTTCCGTACCCTCACCTCTGCCATAAACCTTGCCGTTCCCTTACCTTAACCCTAGCCCGGAACGGAAAACTACCACCAACCCTACACCTTACCTTACGCCATACCCTAATCCTAATTCGTATGCTGACACTAACCTGTGCATCAACACGTACCCTGACCCTAACACGTTTCGTACCCTCACCTGTGCCCTAAACTTTGCCAGTCCCTAAACATAACCCTAGACTGGAACGGAAACCTACCACCAACCCTACACCTTACTCTATGCGGTACCCTAATCCTCATGCGTACGCTCACACTAACCCGTGAGTCAACACGTACCCTGAACCTAACACAATTCCGTACCATCACCTGTGCCCTATACCTTGCAATTCGCTATCCCTAACCCTACACCGGAATGTAAACCTACCGCCATCCGTACACCTTACTGTACGCCGTACCCTAATCCTAATGCGTACGATGACACTATTCCATGCATCAACATGCACCATGAACCTAACACGTTTCTGTACCCTCACCTGTGCCCTAAGCCTTGCCGTTCACTAACCCTAACCCTAGCCCTGAACTGAAACCCACCACCAGCCCTACACCATACCCTATGCCTTACCCTACTCCTGGCCTGTATGCTGGCACTGACCCATGCGTCAGCACGTAGCCTGCCTCACCCAAGTTTCCGTACCCTCACCTGTGCCCTTAGCCTTGCCGTTCCCTAACCCTAACCCTAGCCCAGAACGGAAACCCACCACCAGCCCTACACCTTACCCTACGCCGTACCCTACTCCTGGCCCATACGCTGGCACTGACCCATGCGTCAGCAGGTAGCCTGACCCTCCCACGTTTCCGTACCCTCACCTGTGCCCTAAAACTTGACGTTCCCTAACCCTAATCAAACCCCGGAATGGACACCCACCACCAGTCTTACACCTTACCCTACGCCGTACCCTACTCCTGGTCCACACCCTGGCACTGACCCGTGCTTCAGCATGTAGCCTGACCCTCCCACGTTTCCGTACCCTCACCTGTGCCCTAAGCCTTGCCGTTCCCTAACCCTAACCCTACACTTTACCCTACGCCATACCCTATTCCTGGGCCGTACGCTGGCACTGACACTTGCGTCAGCACGTAGCCTGACCCTCCCACGTTTCTGTACCCTCACCTGTGCCCTAAGCCTTGCCATTCCCTAACCCTAACCCTAGCCGGAAACGGAAACCCACCACCAGCCCTACACCTTACCCTACGCCGTACCCTACTCCTGGGCCGTACACTGGAACTGACCCTTGTGTAAGCACGTAGCCTGCCACTCCCATGTTTCCATACCCTCACCTGTGCCCTAAGCCTTGCCGATCCCTAACCCTAACCCTACCCTGGAACAGAAACCCACCACCAGCCCTACACCTTACCCTACGCCGTACCCTAATTCTGGCGCGTACGCTGGCACTGACCCGTGTGTCAGCACGTAGCGTGCCTCTCCCTCGTTTCAGTACCCTTACCTGTGCCCTAAGCCTTGCCGTTCCCTAACCCTAACCCGGAACAGAAACCCACCAACAGCCCTACACCTTACCCTACTCCGTACCCTAATCCTGGCCCGTACACTGGCACTGAAACGTGCGTCAGCACATAGCCTGACCCTCCCACGTTTCTGTACCCTCAGCTGTGCCCTAAGCCTTGCCGTTCCCTAACCCTAACCCTAGCGCGGAATGGAAACCCACAACTAGCCCTACACCATACTTTACTCCAGACCCGTACGCTGGCACTGACACGTTTGTCAGCACGTAGCCTGCCTCTCCCACGTGTCCCTATGCTCACCTGTTCCCTAAACCTTGCCGTTCCCTAACGCTAACCCTAGCCCGGAACGGAAACCCACCACCAGCCCTACACGTTACCCTATGATGTACCCTACTCCTGGCCCTTACGCTGGCACTGACACGTGCGTCAGCACACAGCCTGACCATCCCACGATCCTCCCAATACGGAAATGGGCAGAAGATCTCAAGAGACGTTTCTTCAAAGAAGACACAGAGATGGCCAAGGCGCACATGAGAAGCTGCTCAAGAGCACTAATTATTAGAGAAATGCAAATCAAAACTACAATGAGGTATCACCTCACACCTGTTAGAATCGGCATCATCAGAAAATCTACAAACAACAAATTCTGGGGAGGGTGTGGACAAAAGGAGCCCTCTTCCACTATTGGTGGGAATGTAAATTGATAGAGTCACTATGGAGAACACTATGGAGTTTCCTTAAAAAATCTAGAAATAGAATTACCATCTGATCCAGCAATTCCACTTCTGGGCATATACCCAAAGAAAACCATAAATCAAAAAGGCACATTCACCACAATGTTCATTGCAGCACTATTTACAATAGCCAGGTAATGGAAGCAAACTAAACGCCCAAAGACAGATGAATGGATAAAGATGGGGTACATATATAAAATGGAATATTACTCGGCCATAAAAAGGAATGAATCTGGGTCATTTGTAGAGACATCGATGGATCTAGAGACAGTCATACAGAATGAAGTAAGTCAGAAAGGGGAAAACAAATATTGTATATTAATGCATATATGTGGAACCTAAAAAATGGTACAGATGAACTGGTTTGCAGGGAAGAAATAGAGACACAGAGGTAGAGAACAAACGTATGGACACCAAGTGTGGGAAGCCATGGGGTGGTGGTGGTGGGACGAGTTGGGAGATTGAGATTGACCTGTATACATGTATATGCATAAAATACATAACTAATAATAACCCGCTGTATAAAAAAGTAAATAAAATTAAATTTCAAAATGTTAAAATATAAAATTTAAAAATAAAACAGAAAAAAGCTCTTCCCTTCACACAGATGTATTTATAGGAATAAATTATTTCCATGCTTATATCTATAAATACATAAAAGAGGAATAAAAGCTAACTTGAACCATAAACGAAGAAAAACCTGAACCGACCAGTTATACAGAGAAAAACACTATCAGGGCACTTGCTCCAACGGTAAACAATATTGAAATTGTTCAGAGGTGGGGAATCATCTCCCGTACAGCCAGCAACCCACACCCCACACAAGGAGCTTCCTCATTGCAAAGCGGGGGGACCGAGCCGAGGCATCTCTGAACAAAGGTGAGCTGAGCCCCAGGCCAGCTGTTGCTGAACTGTTCCCACCCTTCCCAGGTAAAACACCTGAATATGTACAAGGGCTTGAAAGACTAGAGGAAGGGCCGTGGAGCCACAACAGCGAGAGAACGCAGGCCAACTTGGTGCCTCCAGGCCAGCCAGGGTGGTCCTGGCCCAGGGCACTCTTCCGGAAGCTTTCCATTGTCCTGCCAGAGATACCCCACCTGTCCCGGCCCCCACTGATTTTTTCCTTCCTCACCTCTGTCCGGAGAGAAATTCCAGCGGGAGGTATGGGTGACACATCCTCTTCTTTACAGGTGGCAGCTTGGCAACTCCTGCAGAAAGGCCAGCAGAACTCCACTCACACCGGGCCACCAACAAAGCTGTGGCCCCTCACTCCCTCCCACCAGCACAGCCCCGAGACTGCTCACGGGGCAAAGAATATGGAGGCAGGCACAGCTTCAGGGGCTATTGCTGCCTGGAGCGCTGTTTATATTGACCTCAACCAGGCACACCTGGGGAGGGCCGGCCGGCAGGATAAGGCTGCCCACGTCAGCTAATCCACAACCCTCAGGGAATCACAGTGTTGAAAATGGACCTCGCTAAAGCAGAATAGAAGCCAAGGAAAAAAAGGACACAATGCCATTTGCAGCACCGTAGATGAGCCTAGAGGTTATCACATGACTTGTAGTAAGTCAGAAAGTGAAAGACACATATCGTATCATATCACTTATAGGTGTTACCTAAAAATGGATACCAGGGCAGATATTTCCACGGAGAAGGGCAATCACAGATTCATTAAACAAACTTATGGTTCACCAATGGAAAGGTGTGAGGATGGGTTTCATTACGATATTGGGGTTAACAGACATATACAAACACAGGTGACATATATAATCACCTAAGACCTACGGAATACAAAGAGAGGACTACTCAACATTCTGTCTTAACGTACATGGGCAAAGGATCCCAGGAAGAACAGACATCTGTATATGTGTAAAAGAACCACATCTTCCACACCTACAACAAGCCAAGCATTGTAATCAAACTTGCTGTAATAAAAAATAAAAAATTAAATTAAAAACACGAACAAGAAGTAGTGAGACAAACTTGAGGGGCTTTCTCCTGGCACATTCCATTCTAAATTCCAATCTAGAACAAGACTTCCATTGAGGCTCTGTTGCACTAATAACCTGATTTGAAAGAGAGAACTGCTGCCACCTTGTGGCCGTTTCACACAACAGCAGCTTTAATCCCAGCGCTAAAGGTCAGTTGATATTCAAAATCATTGCAGGCCTGTAAATGACACCTGCCCTGAAAACAAATCCTGGGGTCACATATCGACCAAAAAATTCAAAGGACGTCCATATTTCAAAACGACCGTTTCAAAAGCCATATTTTACGCACATTAGTGTTCTGCTTCTTTGTCTTTCTTTCTTTTTTGGTTAAAAACACGGGAATGGAAAAAGGCATCCCTCAGAAGGGGCGAAAATAGTTGCAAACGAATCAATGGACAAAGGTTTAATCTCCAATATATATAAACAGCTCATGCAGCTTAATATTAAAAAAACAAACAACCCAATACAAACATGGGCAGAATATCTAAAGAGACGTTTCTTCAAAGAAGACACAGAGATGGCTAAGACGCACATGAAAAGCTGCTCAAGAGCACTAATTATTAGAGAAATGCAAATCAAAACTACAATGAGGTATCACCTCACACCTGTTAGAATCAGCATCATCAGAAAATCTACAGACAACAAATTCTGGGGAGGGTGTGGACAAAAGGAGCCCTCTTCCACTATTGTTGGGAATGTAAATTGATACAGTCACTATGGAGAACAGTATGGAGTTTCCTTAAAAAACCTACAAATAGAAACCTTGACTTTCCCTAACCCTAACCATAGGCTGGAACGGAAACCTACCACCAACCGTGCACCTTCTCTACGCGGTACACTAATCCTAATCCGAACGCTGGCACTAACCGGTGAGTCAACATGTACCCTGACACTAACACGTTTCCGTACCCTCAGCTGTGCCCCAAACCTTGCCGTTGCCTATCCTTAACCTTAGCCCGGAACAGAAACCTACCATCAGCCCTACACCTTACCCTAAGCCGTACCCTAATCCTAATCCATACGTCAACACGTACCCTGACCCTAACACGTTTCCGTACCCTCACCTCTGCCATAAACCTTGCCGTTCCCTTACCTTAACCCTAGCCCGGAACGGAAAACTACCACCAACCCTACACCTTACCTTACGCCATACCCTAATCCTAATTCGTATGCTGACACTAACCTGTGCATCAACACGTACCCTGACCCTAACACGTTTCGTACCCTCACCTGTGCCCTAAACTTTGCCAGTCCCTAAACATAACCCTAGACTGGAACGGAAACCTACCACCAACCCTACACCTTACTCTATGCGGTACCCTAATCCTCATGCGTACGCTCACACTAACCCGTGAGTCAACACGTACCCTGAACCTAACACAATTCCGTACCATCACCTGTGCCCTATACCTTGCAATTCGCTATCCCTAACCCTACACCGGAATGTAAACCTACCGCCATCCGTACACCTTACTGTACGCCGTACCCTAATCCTAATGCGTACGATGACACTATTCCATGCATCAACATGCACCATGAACCTAACACGTTTCTGTACCCTCACCTGTGCCCTAAGCCTTGCCGTTCACTAACCCTAACCCTAGCCCTGAACTGAAACCCACCACCAGCCCTACACCATACCCTATGCCTTACCCTACTCCTGGCCTGTATGCTGGCACTGACCCGTGCGTCAGCACGTAGCCTGCCTCACCCAAGTTTCCGTACCCTCACCTGTGCCCTTAGCCTTGCCGTTCCCTAACCCTAACCCTAGCCCAGAACGGAAACCCACCACCAGCCCTACACCTTACCCTACGCCGTACCCTACTCCTGGCCCATACGCTGGCACTGACCCATGCGTCAGCAGGTAGCCTGACCCTCCCACGTTTCCGTACCCTCACCTGTGCCCTAAAACTTGACGTTCCCTAACCCTAATCAAACCCCGGAATGGACACCCACCACCAGTCTTACACCTTACCCTACGCCGTACCCTACTCCTGGTCCACACCCTGGCACTGACCCGTGCTTCAGCATGTAGCCTGACCCTCCCACGTTTCCGTACCCTCACCTGTGCCCTAAGCCTTGCCGTTCCCTAACCCTAACCCTACACTTTACCCTACGCCATACCCTATTCCTGGGCCGTACGCTGGCACTGACACTTGCGTCAGCACGTAGCCTGACCCTCCCACGTTTCTGTACCCTCACCTGTGCCCTTAGCCTTGCCATTCCCTAACCCTAACCCTAGCCGGAAACGGAAACCCACCACCAGCCCTACACCTTACCCTACGCCGTACCCTACTCCTGGGCCGTACACTGGAACTGACCCTTGTGTAAGCACGTAGCCTGCCACTCCCATGTTTCCATACCCTCACCTGTGCCCTAAGCCTTGCCGATCCCTAACCCTAACCCTACCCTGGAACAGAAACCCACCACCAGCCCTACACCTTACCCTACGCCGTACCCTAATTCTGGCGCGTACGCTGGCACTGACCCGTGTGTCAGCACGTAGCGTGCCTCTCCCTCGTTTCAGTACCCTTACCTGTGCCCTAAGCCTTGCCGTTCCCTAACCCTAACCCGGAACAGAAACCCACCAACAGCCCTACACCTTACCCTACTCCGTACCCTAATCCTGGCCCGTACACTGGCACTGAAACGTGCGTCAGCACATAGCCTGACCCTCCCACGTTTCTGTACCCTCAGCTGTGCCCTAAGCCTTGCCGTTCCCTAACCCTAACCCTAGCGCGGAATGGAAACCCACAACTAGCCCTACACCATACTTTACTCCAGACCCGTACGCTGGCACTGACACGTTTGTCAGCACGTAGCCTGCCTCTCCCACGTGTCCCTATGCTCACCTGTTCCCTAAACCTTGCCGTTCCCTAACGCTAACCCTAGCCCGGAACGGAAACCCACCACCAGCCCTACACGTTACCCTATGATGTACCCTACTCCTGGCCCTTACGCTGGCACTGACACGTGCGTCAGCACACAGCCTGACCATCCCACGATCCTCCCAATACGGAAATGGGCAGAAGATCTCAAGAGACGTTTCTTCAAAGAAGACACAGAGATGGCAAAGGCGCACATGAGAAGCTGCTCAAGAGCACTAATTATTAGAGAAATGCAAATCAAAACTACAATGAGGTATCACCTCACACCTGTTAGAATCGGCATCATCAGAAAATCTACAAACAACAAATTCTGGGGAGGGTGTGGACAAAAGGAGCCCTCTTCCACTATTGGTGGGAATGTAAATTGATAGAGTCACTATGGAGAACACTATGGAGTTTCCTTAAAAAATCTAGAAATAGAATTACCATCTGATCCAGCAATTCCACTTCTGGGCATATACCCAAAGAAAACCATAAATCAAAAAGGCACATTCACCACAATGTTCATTGCAGCACTATTTACAATAGCCAGGTAATGGAAGCAAACTAAACGCCCAAAGACAGATGAATGGATAAAGATGGGGTACATATATAAAATGGAATATTACTCGGCCATAAAAAGGAATGAATCTGGGTCATTTGTAGAGACATCGATGGATCTAGAGACAGTCATACAGAATGAAGTAAGTCAGAAAGGGGAAAACAAATATTGTATATTAATGCATATATGTGGAACCTAAAAAATGGTACAGATGAACTGGTTTGCAGGGAAGAAATAGAGACACAGAGGTAGAGAACAAACGTATGGACACCAAGTGTGGGAAGCCATGGGGTGGTGGTGGTGGGACGAGTTGGGAGATTGAGATTGACCTGTATACATGTATATGCATAAAATACATAACTAATAATAACCCGCTGTATAAAAAAGTAAATAAAATTAAATTTCAAAATGTTAAAATATAAAATTTAAAAATAAAACAGAAAAAAGCTCTTCCCTTCACACAGATGTATTTATAGGAATAAATTATTTCCATGCTTATATCTATAAATACATAAAAGAGGAATAAAAGCTAACTTGAACCATAAACGAAGAAAAACCTGAACCGACCAGTTATACAGAGAAAAACACTATCAGGGCACTTGCTCCAACGGTAAACAATATTGAAATTGTTCAGAGGTGGGGAATCATCTCCCGTACAGCCAGCAACCCACACCCCACACAAGGAGCTTCCTCATTGCAAAGCGGGGGGACCGAGCCGAGGCATCTCTGAACAAAGGTGAGCTGAGCCCCAGGCCAGCTGTTGCTGAACTGTTCCCACCCTTCCCAGGTAAAACACCTGAATATGTACAAGGGCTTGAAAGACTAGAGGAAGGGCCGTGGAGCCACAACAGCGAGAGAACGCAGGCCAACTTGGTGCCTCCAGGCCAGCCAGGGTGGTCCTGGCCCAGGGCACTCTTCCGGAAGCTTTCCATTGTCCTGCCAGAGATACCCCACCTGTCCCGGCCCCCACTGATTTTTTCCTTCCTCACCTCTGTCCGGAGAGAAATTCCAGCGGGAGGTATGGGTGACACATCCTCTTCTTTACAGGTGGCAGCTTGGCAACTCCTGCAGAAAGGCCAGCAGAACTCCACTCACACCGGGCCACCAACAAAGCTGTGGCCCCTCACTCCCTCCCACCAGCACAGCCCCGAGACTGCTCACGGGGCAAAGAATATGGAGGCAGGCACAGCTTCAGGGGCTATTGCTGCCTGGAGCGCTGTTTATATTGACCTCAACCAGGCACACCTGGGGAGGGCCGGCCGGCAGGATAAGGCTGCCCACGTCAGCTAATCCACAACCCTCAGGGAATCACAGTGTTGAAAATGGACCTCGCTAAAGCAGAATAGAAGCCAAGGAAAAAAAGGACACAATGCCATTTGCAGCACCGTAGATGAGCCTAGAGGTTATCACATGACTTGTAGTAAGTCAGAAAGTGAAAGACACATATCGTATCATATCACTTATAGGTGTTACCTAAAAATGGATACCAGGGCAGATATTTCCACGGAGAAGGGCAATCACAGATTCATTAAACAAACTTATGGTTCACCAATGGAAAGGTGTGAGGATGGGTTTCATTACGATATTGGGGTTAACAGACATATACAAACACAGGTGACATATATAATCACCTAAGACCTACGGAATACAAAGAGAGGACTACTCAACATTCTGTCTTAACGTACATGGGCAAAGGATCCCAGGAAGAACAGACATCTGTATATGTGTAAAAGAACCACATCTTCCACACCTACAACAAGCCAAGCATTGTAATCAAACTTGCTGTAATAAAAAATAAAAAATTAAATTAAAAACACGAACAAGAAGTAGTGAGACAAACTTGAGGGGCTTTCTCCTGGCACATTCCATTCTAAATTCCAATCTAGAACAAGACTTCCATTGAGGCTCTGTTGCACTAATAACCTGATTTGAAAGAGAGAACTGCTGCCACCTTGTGGCCGTTTCACACAACAGCAGCTTTAATCCCAGCGCTAAAGGTCAGTTGATATTCAAAATCATTGCAGGCCTGTAAATGACACCTGCCCTGAAAACAAATCCTGGGGTCACATATCGACCAAAAAATTCAAAGGACGTCCATATTTCAAAACGACCGTTTCAAAAGCCATATTTTACGCACATTAGTGTTCTGCTTCTTTGTCTTTCTTTCTTTTTTGGTTAAAAACACGGGAATGGAAAAAGGCATCCCTCAGAAGGGGCGAAAATAGTTGCAAACGAATCAATGGACAAAGGTTTAATCTCCAATATATATAAACAGCTCATGCAGCTTAATATTAAAAAAACAAACAACCCAATACAAACATGGGCAGAATATCTAAAGAGACGTTTCTTCAAAGAAGACACAGAGATGGCTAAGACGCACATGAAAAGCTGCTCAAGAGCACTAATTATTAGAGAAATGCAAATCAAAACTACAATGAGGTATCACCTCACACCTGTTAGAATCAGCATCATCAGAAAATCTACAGACAACAAATTCTGGGGAGGGTGTGGACAAAAGGAGCCCTCTTCCACTATTGTTGGGAATGTAAATTGATACAGTCACTATGGAGAACAGTATGGAGTTTCCTTAAAAAACCTACAAATAGAAACCTTGACTTTCCCTAACCCTAACCATAGGCTGGAACGGAAACCTACCACCAACCGTGCACCTTATCTACGCGGTACACTAATCCTAATCCGTACGCTGGCACTAACCGGTGAGTCAACATGTACCCTGACACTAACACGTTTCCGTACCCTCAGCTGTGCCCCAAACCTTGCCGTTGCCTATCCTTAACCTTAGCCCGGAACAGAAACCTACCATCAGCCCTACACCTTACCCTAAGCCGTACCCTAATCCTAATCCATACGTCAACACGTACCCTGACCCTAACACGTTTCCGTACCCTCACCTCTGCCATAAACCTTGCCGTTCCCTTACCTTAACCCTAGCCCGGAACGGAAAACTACCACCAACCCTACACCTTACCTTACGCCATACCCTAATCCTAATTCGTATGCTGACACTAACCTGTGCATCAACACGTACCCTGACCCTAACACGTTTCGTACCCTCACCTGTGCCCTAAACTTTGCCAGTCCCTAAACATAACCCTAGACTGGAACGGAAACCTACCACCAACCCTACACCTTACTCTATGCGGTACCCTAATCCTCATGCGTACGCTCACACTAACCCGTGAGTCAACACGTACCCTGAACCTAACACAATTCCGTACCATCACCTGTGCCCTATACCTTGCAATTCGCTATCCCTAACCCTACACCGGAATGTAAACCTACCGCCATCCGTACACCTTACTGTACGCCGTACCCTAATCCTAATGCGTACGATGACACTATTCCATGCATCAACATGCACCATGAACCTAACACGTTTCTGTACCCTCACCTGTGCCCTAAGCCTTGCCGTTCACTAACCCTAACCCTAGCCCTGAACTGAAACCCACCACCAGCCCTACACCATACCCTATGCCTTACCCTACTCCTGGCCTGTATGCTGGCACTGACCCGTGCGTCAGCACGTAGCCTGCCTCACCCAAGTTTCCGTACCCTCACCTGTGCCCTTAGCCTTGCCGTTCCCTAACCCTAACCCTAGCCCAGAACGGAAACCCACCACCAGCCCTACACCTTACCCTACGCCGTACCCTACTCCTGGCCCATACGCTGGCACTGACCCATGCGTCAGCAGGTAGCCTGACCCTCCCACGTTTCCGTACCCTCACCTGTGCCCTAAAACTTGACGTTCCCTAACCCTAATCAAACCCCGGAATGGACACCCACCACCAGTCTTACACCTTACCCTACGCCGTACCCTACTCCTGGTCCACACCCTGGCACTGACCCGTGCTTCAGCATGTAGCCTGACCCTCCCACGTTTCCGTACCCTCACCTGTGCCCTAAGCCTTGCCGTTCCCTAACCCTAACCCTACACTTTACCCTACGCCATACCCTATTCCTGGGCCGTACGCTGGCACTGACACTTGCGTCAGCACGTAGCCTGACCCTCCCACGTTTCTGTACCCTCACCTGTGCCCTAAGCCTTGCCATTCCCTAACCCTAACCCTAGCCGGAAACGGAAACCCACCACCAGCCCTACACCTTACCCTACGCCGTACCCTACTCCTGGGCCGTACACTGGAACTGACCCTTGTGTAAGCACGTAGCCTGCCACTCCCATGTTTCCATACCCTCACCTGTGCCCTAAGCCTTGCCGATCCCTAACCCTAACCCTACCCTGGAACAGAAACCCACCACCAGCCCTACACCTTACCCTACGCCGTACCCTAATTCTGGCGCGTACGCTGGCACTGACCCGTGTGTCAGCACGTAGCGTGCCTCTCCCTCGTTTCAGTACCCTTACCTGTGCCCTAAGCCTTGCCGTTCCCTAACCCTAACCCGGAACAGAAACCCACCAACAGCCCTACACCTTACCCTACTCCGTACCCTAATCCTGGCCCGTACACTGGCACTGAAACGTGCGTCAGCACATAGCCTGACCCTCCCACGTTTCTGTACCCTCAGCTGTGCCCTAAGCCTTGCCGTTCCCTAACCCTAACCCTAGCGCGGAATGGAAACCCACAACTAGCCCTACACCATACTTTACTCCAGACCCGTACGCTGGCACTGACACGTTTGTCAGCACGTAGCCTGCCTCTCCCACGTGTCCCTATGCTCACCTGTTCCCTAAACCTTGCCGTTCCCTAACCCTAACCCTAGCCCGGAACGGAAACCCACCACCAGCCCTACACGTTACCCTATGATGTACCCTACTCCTGGCCCTTACGCTGGCACTGACACGTGCGTCAGCACACAGCCTGACCATCCCACGATCCTCCCAATACGGAAATGGGCAGAAGATCTCAAGAGACGTTTCTTCAAAGAAGACACAGAGATGGCCAAGGCGCACATGAGAAGCTGCTCAAGAGCACTAATTATTAGAGAAATGCAAATCAAAACTACAATGAGGTATCACCTCACACCTGTTAGAATCGGCATCATTAGAAAATCTACAAACAACAAATTCTGGGGAGGGTGTGGACAAAAGGAGCCCTCTTCCACTATTGGTGGGAATGTAAATTGATAGAGTCACTATGGAGAACACTATGGAGTTTCCTTAAAAAATCTAGAAATAGAATTACCATCTGATCCAGCAATTCCACTTCTGGGCATATACCCAAAGAAAACCATAAATCAAAAAGGCACATTCACCACAATGTTCATTGCAGCACTATTTACAATAGCCAGGTAATGGAAGCAAACTAAATGCCCAAAGACAGATGAATGGATAAAGATGGGGTACATATATAAAATGGAATATTACTCGGCGATAAAAAGGAATGAATCTGGGTCATTTGTAGAGACATCGATGGATCTAGAGACAGTCATACAGAATGAAGTAAGTCAGAAAGGGGAAAACAAATATTGTATATTAATGCATATATGTGGAACCTAAAAAATGGTACAGATGAACTGGTTTGCAGGGAAGAAATAGAGACACAGAGGTAGAGAACAAACGTATGGACACCAAGTGTGGGAAGCCA